>NC_080545.1:43211159-43578956 GCF_028640845.1 Ahaetulla prasina | reverse complement strand
CGTATAGTCAAAGCTATGGTTTTCTCAGTTGCAATGTATGGCTGTGAAGGTTGGACCATAAGAAAGGCTGAGTGCCAAAGAATTGAGGCCTTTGAACTCTGGTGCTGGAGAAGACTCCTGTGAGTCCCTTGGACTGCAAGGTGAACAAACAAGTCAGTTCTAGAGGAGATCAACCCTGACTGCTCTTTAGAAGGCCAGATCCTGAAGATGAAACTGAAATGCTTTGGCCACCTAATGAGAAGGAAGGACTCCCTGGAGAAGAGCCTAATGATTGAGGGCAAAAGAAGAAGGGGACGACAGGTGGCTGGATGGAGTCACTGAAGCAGTAGGCCTGAGTTTAAATGGACTCCAGAGGATGGTAGAGGACAGGAAGGCCTGGAAGAATGTTGTCCATGGGGTCGTGATGGGTCGGACACGACTTCGCAACTAACAACAACAAAAGATTACAGTTATGAGCTAATTAGACTGACCCATAAGCCAGCTAGCATTTCATCATGACCACATCCACAGCAAGGTTATTCTGGATTTTTTTATGTGACATAGCATTTTCCCCTATTTTCTCCAGATCTGCTTGCCCTTGAAAAGCTGTACTGTTTTGTTGTGGTACATCAGCAGCCTGTGAAGCTGGCAGCAGAGTCAGACAGTCAGGAGGTTGGGGAGGAACATGGGCCAGTCTTGGAGTCTGGGGAAGGCTCAGATGAGGGCTCTGTGTCAGAGGCAGAGAAAGGGCCATCTGGGAGGTACATGCTGCCTCTGGAAACTCCAGAGTCGGACTTCGATGAGGCAAAGGAACAGGGGGAGCCTGTTCCCAGTGCACGCATGCGCAGAGCTGCCAGAAGGCAAGAACAGTTAAAACAAATGGGACAACTTAATGGGACACTTAATGTCAACCGCTTTAATCTAGATTGCAGAAAATATGACTTCTGTAACAGAATCATCAGTGCTTGGAATACTTTACTTGACTCTGTGGTCTCTTCCCATAATCCTAAAAGTTTTATCCAAAAACTTTCTACTATTGACCTCACCCCATTCCTAAGAGGACCATAAGGGGCGTGCATAAGCACACAAACGTGCCTACCGTTCCTGTCCTATTGTTTTTCTTTTCTTCTTCCTATATATATGCTTATACCTCCTTATATTTACTCATATATGTGTTTATTTACTATATAATCTTTTTGTATGATACCTACATATATTGTTGTGACAAAATAAAATAAATAAAAATAAACTTGGGACTAGGGCTTGGAGATGATTGGCCCCTCCCATAAGACTTAAAAGAGGAGCAAAGGCATGTGGGCCTTTGCAGGAAGCAACGTTGTTAATTCTGTTCATTTTAAAATCTGAAGCTCTGTTTGATTCTGGACTCCATGTGGTTTTGCCAATTAGGTCTTTGGCAGCATGTCAAAGGAGATAAAGGTGGGTGATTATCAGCCTTATTTCGAAGGACTCTACAACTATTTGGGACTCATCTGTGAATGAATGGAATTCACAGCTGTTGCAATAAAACAGGTTTTTGGGAGTACTCATGTGTTTTACTGACTCAGGAAGCCTAGGTCAGAACATGTTTCTAGTAAAAAGTGCCATGTAATCCACTTTCTTTTATTGTGCCAAACTCTTCTTTCAACTCATTGTTTATCCTTTTGCTGATCAAGTAGTACCTTTAGTACTATTTGTATTTGGATTCATTGGGACAGTAACTTGCTATACATATTTCCAAGCTTCTGTTTTAATTCCTGAAATCTGAAGGAATTCCCTTTTGTCTTGTTGCATGTATGGTACATAATATACAATAAGTATGGACTTTCATCCATTTCTTATTTTTTTGAATGTAGAATAGTAAATGCCCTAACATTAACTTCCTGCTCAGTGTAGATATTCACAAAAAATTGATGAATGTCCACATCCGCCATGCACTGTTGTTTGGAGTTAATTTTCGATCAGACTTTAATCACTTTAAGCTTGTAGGCATGTCAGTTTTCAAATTCTGTCTAATGCTAATTACTGTATAACAAAAAATTACCATCCAGTTTTTTAAAAGCTTTTCTGAAGAACCTCATCCTTGAAAGCTTGTCAGTAATTTCTTAATAGGAAGATCAATAATAGCAGATCAACTTTTCCAAATCACAGCTTTTTAGACTAGTAATTTTCCTTTGTATCACAAGGAAATATGCTGTTGTTTACACATTAATACATTCTCAATAAACCATGTAGCTTGCATAGAGAAGAGTTTACAAAATAAACCAATGTGGGAAATATTCAGCCTAGGCAGGCAGTAATCACCACAACTCACTTTTTGAGATAATGTAGATAGCCTTGCCCCCAGTATTCTAGTGTGCCCAACTGCCCACAGAAACTTTGTGCCAGATCCCTAACATGCTGCCATTCAAATGGAGAGAGGGGGAAGCATGGGGATATGCTGTATTTTCATAACCTTTTTCCTGGCTTCTAAGTGCCCTTCAGTATTCTTACCTTCTTTGGAATGTAATAAGGAGGGAGGACCATGTTGATTGTTTCAGTTTGCTGAAAGCGGAAGAAGATCCTGGGAACGGCTCCTTATTTGTTTCTCAAGATGGCCGTTAACAATAAACATCTTCACACCTGTGGATTGGCTAAATCCACATTTGGACAGGAGGGAGGGATTCTAAAGCCCTATTTCTAACTGTGTAGTTTGGGAGGGAATTTAGAGTCTGCTTCACCTGTTCTGCTATCACTTCTTCTCAATAAAAGGTTCCTTTTGAAATACCACATTTCAAGAGTCTATACTTTCTTGGGAAAGGAGGAGAGACCGGTCCTTACACTTTGTTTTGAACATGAAAGTCTTCTCGGCATTCTGTGAGAAGTATTTTGGTTAATGTGCCAATCTGGAAGTCAGTTTTATTAGAATTTCTGATTGCAGGAAGTCTGTGGGTAGATTCAAAGACTTTATAAAAGCATCTGTTTATTCCTGCATTCAATTGGTCCAGATTAAAGCCTTGGTGATAGTTAGATAGGGTTGGGGAGGTTTCAAGTGATATTTTCATATATACTGATACTTCTCCAATATGGTTAATAGTATGTTTCCCCTAAAGGCACAAAAAATATAAAAACATTTATTATTACCTATTATAACTGTTGTATCATAAAAAGTTTTATGAAATTTGCCAAATTTCAATTCCACAAAAGTCATAGGTTCCTGAGCTTTGGCCACATTCTGTAACGTTAGCCTGTTTAAAGTACCCTGGTTCAAAAATTATTCCCCTACAGCAGTGTTGGGTTGCTACTGGTTCTCCCTGCTTCGGGTGAACTGCTAAAAGTGGCAGCGGGAGGCTCTGCCTACCTGCCTGGACATCATCAAATACGTTCTGCGTATGCACAGAAGCTTCTGCACATGTGTAGAAGTGGTGCGTGTGAACCGGTAGCAAAGGTAAGTGAAATCCACCACTGCCCTAGAGCATGCAGTTTTGCCTCGGTAAATATTACAGACACAAGAGTTTAGTAGTGTACTAGACAATGTGACCCATTGGGTGATAGTTTCAGAGATATTATCTTACCTAACTAGAGAAACAGAAGGGCAAAAACCAGTGGGAGCAGGGGCAACTTCCAATTTATTGCTGTTTTGACTACAGCTAAAATGCTTTTGAGTAGCTGATGGTTAGACCAGTCTATTAAAGTCAGATGGCCAGGGTGGGACCTGTCTACTAAACTTCCTGGTGGTGCCCAATTTGCCAAATTTCAATCCCATGACAGTCATGGATTCTGGAATTTGGGTGCATTCTGTAAATTAGCCCATTTGAGATATCTTGGTTCAAAAATCGTTGCACTATGATGCACTATTTTGCCCATTTAAAGATTACAGACATGAGAATTTTAGTAGTACATAGATCGATTGTAGGGAGTGAGGGATTATTTCAGTTCTAAAATTCAAAAGGTTCTAAAGTAAGATCCACTAAGATCATTCCTTGCACAAGCACATTTCAACCTGATGGTGATAAAATGAATAAATTATGACATGCTGTTAAGTGCAGCTACAAAAAACATTTATGGCTACTTCCAGAGAGCAATCTTTTCTTCAGTTAAGTAAAAAATGTCAGGGAATTATTATAATAATTTGTAACTCTTATACATAGAATTATGCTGGATAAGTTTTTTCTAGTCTGTATGAGACAAGGGAAACAGCCTTTGTTCCAGTATATCTACAGAGTAATGTCTGAAAGTCCTTCTCCACAATGAGATCAGCTTGCAGAGTGTCCTGAGAGATAGAGATTTCCAAATAATCTCTTTCTCAGTGCCTTGCCTATTTATGTACTGAGGAGAATGCTCTTACTCCTCTCCGTATGATTTTCTTCCAATGTATTTGTCAAGGCATTTTAAAAGATTGAATCATTTTTATTTTTTTAGTGTTTCTAATCTTTTAAATCAAATGTAAAGTGGAGAGAAGCAACAAGGGCCAAGCTTTCTGATACCACTAGTGGTAAAAATATATCCTCCTTTTGGTTTAACTGTGAAATCAGCTGTCAACATTTCCCTTCACTCTAGCTGAAGTGAACTGGAGTGGCAACTGATGGTTTTCTTCTATTCCAAAACACTTTAATCATATTCACAATACTGTACTTTTTCATCAAGACAGAAGATGTATCCAAATGTGAAAGCAAAATGTTGGAGATGTGATTGTGAGGATGCTACCTATTATCATATATGGTGGACTTGCAAAAAAGTTAAAGCCTTTTGGATTAAAATATGGTGGATTATGCAGAACATTTTGAAAAAGAAGATCAAGTTTGTTCCACAGTTCTTTTTATTAGGAATAATTTCAGATTGCACTGTTATAGAGACAAAACTGATTCTGAATTTAATAACTGCTGCAAGACTATTGATTGCACAATATTGGAAGAAAGAAGACTTACCTACAATTGGAGAATGGATTAGTAAAGTATCAAATTTAGCAGAAATGGCAAAAATTTCTGCCTACTTGAAAGACTGTACACAAGAAAAATATATTTTGGAATGGAGGAAGTGGATTGATTATATTCAAAATAAGTATCAGATTAAAAAATATCAATTAGTTTTTGAGTGAAGTTAGGAATTGCTATGTATTAGTTTAAGAAAGAAGGGAATTGATAGTGTGATGGTGTGAAATGGAATATGTTTTATGTTATATTTTAGATTATGTTTGTTAGTTACAATACCCTGTATTCTGTTCTGGGAAGTCTCGGGGGGGGGGGGGAATGAGGGGGGGAAGGGGAAGACTATAAATTGATTGGTTGCCATTGTACAGGAATAATGGTAGAATTAAACAAGTTGGAATGGTGTAATGTCGGGACTGCTCGGCAAACACTCCCGAAGGGAAAGGGTAAGGAAAGAAGAGTAAAGAAGGAAGAAAGTAGGTAGGCAGGTGGGTAGGGAGGAAAGAAGGGAGGGAGAAGAAAGGATAGGAGGAGGAGAAGAAGGAGAAGATAGAGGGTTAGAAAGGATGGTAGTGAGAAGTGGGAAAGAGGAGGGGAAGTAGGAAAGCGAGGAGAAGGTGGTGGGGAAAGTTTAAGAAGGATGAGAAGGGAAGAAAGGATTAAAGGGGGGAGTGGCAGTTGAGCAGCCCTGATTGAGTATAATTTGAGTATAGGACTGATTGTTGGATAAGTGATTGTATTGTACACTGGTCAAATTGTGGGAATTATTATGGAAAATAAAAAAAAATTGCTCTTAAAAAAAAAAAAAAAGACAGAAGATGACAGAATTTTGGGAAAGTTCTAGGAAATATTTTCTAATAATCCTGTCTATATATTATGAATGTTTCACAAACTATAAAACTAAGAGCAATTGGCTTGCTTTGCTGAATGTCAAGTGTTAGCTTGCTCTTTGAGTCTTCGAGACTGACCAGATGTTATTATAAAGTTTAAAACAGAATACTGATCCCTTGAGAATACAAATTAGATACAAATTGAAGCAAAATACTCTATAATAATAATCGCAAAAGGCAGCTTTATTTGGAACAAGAAGTTTGCATCTTCTGAAAATATCTTTAACACTATCAAACAACAACATTTGCCTATCCAGGTGGTTGGATAGATGGATCAATAGATGGATAAAAATGCCAAATCCAGTCTAAACATTTTTCTGACTATGCAATGAATAATAATAATAATAATAATAATATCGGCAATTTCATTGCAAATACGATGAAGCACTGGAAAATGGAACTGTTTATTGGAAGTGAAAACTACGGACTGGTCAACATCAAAAGTGGGATTTTCCAGGGTGATTCTTTGTCACCTCTGCTGTTCATCATTGCTATGATCCCACTGTCAACAATTTTACAGAAAACTAACCTGGGTTATCAAACTGCTAAAAATTCACAGAAAATCTCTCACCTGCTGTACATGGATGACCTGAAGCTATACGGAAAATCAGAAATTGAAATCCAGTCACTGACCAATTTGAGTTTTCAGCACTGACATCAGCATGGAGTTCGGCCTGGACAAATGTGCCACAGTGGCACTGAAGAAAGGGAAGATTGTAGAAAGTAATGTAATTGAAATGCCCAATGGACAAACCATCAAGTGCAACCAACCCAAAGCCTATAAATACCTGGGCATACTGCAGCTGGACAATATCAAGCATGGGCAAGTGAAAAATGTGGTCAGCAAAGAATACATGCAAAGGGTCAGGAAACGTCTAAAACTAAACTGAATGGCGGTAACACCATCAAGGCTTTGGTTGAAGGGGTTTTCCCCGCCGCCTTGAAGGAGGCGGTGGTGAGACCTCTCCTGAAGAAGCCTTCCCTGGACCCAGCTATTTTGGGAAATTATCGTCCAGTCTCCAACCTTCGCTTTTTAGCGAAGGTTGTAGAGAGTGTGGTTGCATGGCAGCTTCCCCGGCACCTGGAGGAAGCTGTCTATCTAGACCCGTTCCAGTCCGGCTTCTGACCCGGTTACAGCACGGAGACGGCTTTGGTCGCGTTGGTGGATGACTTCTGGAGGGCCAGGGACAGGGGTTGTTCCTCTGCCTTGGTCCTATTAGATCTCTCAGTGGCTTTTGATACCATCGACCATGGTATCCTGCTGCGCCGGTTGGAGGGATTGGGAGTGGGAGGCACCGTTTATCGGTGGTTCTCCTCCTATCTCTCCGACCGGTCGCAGACGGTGTTGACAGGGGGGCAGAGGTCGTCCTCGAGGGGCCTCACTTGTGGGGTACCTCAGGGGTCGATTCTCTCGCCTACCCTGTTCAACATCTATATGAAGCCGCTGGGTGAGGTCATCAGTGGTTTCGGGGTGAGTTATCATCTGTACGCTGATGATACTCAGCTGTACTTTTCCACCCCGGACCACCCCAACGAAGCGGTCGAAGTGCTGTCCCGGTGCCTGGAAGCCGTACGGGTCTGGATGGGGAGAAACAGACTCAAGCTCAATCCCTCCAAGACGGAGTGGCTGTGGATGCCGGCACCCCGGTACAGTCAGCTGCTCCCGCAGCTGACTGTTGGGGGCGAGTTAGTGGCCCCAAAGGAGGTGGTTCGCAACTTGGGCGTCCTCCTGGATGGTCGGCTGTCCTTTGATGAACATCTGGCGGCCGTCACCAGGAGGGCCTTTTACCAAGTTCGCTTGGTTCGCCAGTTGCGTCCCTTCCTTGACCGGGATGCCTTATGCACAGTCACTCACGCTCTGGTTACGTCTTGGCTGGATTATTGCAATGCTCTCTACATGGGGCTGCCCTTGAGGTGCACCCGGAGGCTGCAGTTAGTCCAGAATGCAGCTGCGCGAGTGGTAATGGGAGCCGCTCGTGGCTCCCATGTAACACCACTGCTCCGTAGTCTGCACTGGCTTCCTGTAGTCTTTCGGGTGCGCTTCAAGATCCTGGTTACCACCTTTAAAGCGCTCCATGGCTTAGGACCCGGGTACTTACGAGACCGCCTGCTGTTACCTTATGCCTCCCATCGACCCGTACGCTCCCACAGAGAGGGCCTTCTCAGGGTGCCGTCCGCCAAACAATGTCGGCTGGCGGCCCCCAGGAGTAGGGCCTTCTCTGTGGGAGCACCGACGCTCTGGAACGAACTCCCCCCTGGCTTACGTCAAGTGCCTGATCTTCGGACCTTTCGTCGTGAGCTAAAAACATATTTATTCATTCAAGCAGGACTGGCATAAATAGTGGTTTTTAAATTGGGGTTTTAATAATATTTTAAATTTTTAAATCTTTTAATTATCGGCCATTTAGTAATAGTTTATTTTAATTTCTTTTAATTGTATATACTCTGTATTTTATTTCGGCTGTACACCGCCCTGAGTCCTTCGGGAGAAGGGCGGTATAAAAATTTAATAAAATAAATAAAAATAAATAAAAATAAGGCTATGAACAGCTGGGCCATACCCATTATCAGATATATTGCTGGAATTGTAAACTGGACACAGGCAGAGCTGGACAGCCTGGATAGGAAAACAAGAAAACCGATGACCATACACTATGCACTGCACCCACGTAGTGATGTTGACAGGCTATATTTGCCCAGAAAGGTAGGCAGCAGAGGACTTTTGCAAGTGAAGCAGACAGTTGAAGAAGAGAAACATGCTCTGGCAGATTATGTGAAAGACAGTGTTGAACCAGCTTTGATGGAGGTCAAGAGGAAGCTGCTAAAAGTACAGCAAACCAAGTATCAATATAGAAAAACAGCAATGCAAGCTCGAGCTGACAGCTGGTATGAAAGCACTGCATGGACAGTTCCTTGAAAAGATCCAAGGAAAAGTAGATAAGGAAAAGACCTGGTTATGGCTCACCAATGGAACATTGAAGAAAGAAACAGAGGGCCTGATTATTGCGGCCCAAGAACAAGCCATTAGAACAAATGTAATCAAAGCCAGAATAGAAAAATCTGCTGATGATCCCAAATGCAGACTCTGCAAAGAAGCGGATGAAACCATTGATCACATACTGAGCTGTTGTAAGACAATAGCTCAGACCAACTACAAACAACGTCACAACACAGTTGCTCAGATAGTCCTGGAACTTCTGTCACAACTACCATCTGCCTGTAACAAAGAGCTGGTGAGATCATAAGCCTGCAAAAATGATTGAAAATGAGTATGCAAAACTACCGTGGGATTTCCGAATACAGACTGATAAAGTTTTGGAACACAATATGATTGTGGAAAAGAAAAAAATGTGGATAGTCGACATTGCTATACCTGGTGACAGCAGAATCGATGAGAAACAACTTGAAAAAGTCACCAGATATCAAGATTTGAGAATCGAATTGCAAAGATTCTTGCATAAACCAGTGCAGGTGGTTCCAGTGGTACTCGGCACACTGGGAGATGTGCCTAAAGACCTAGGCAAGCACTTAAAAGCAATTGGCGCTGACAAGATCACCATTGGTCAGCTGCAGAAGGCCACCTTACTGGGATCTGTTCGCATAATTCACCGATACATCACGCAGTCCGAAATGCTTGGGAAGTGTTCAACTAGTGATCTGTGATACGAAATTCAGCATAGTTATCTCATTTGCTGTGTATACTATCATTTTGTGTAAATAATAATAATAATAATAATAATAATAATAATAATAATAATAATAATAATAATAATAATAATAATAATAATAATAATAATAATAATACACTTAATGAGGCACTATATTGACGTTGTTGTGAGGCCTGTGTGCTCTGAGGAAGTTGAGACCTATGTTGTAGGTTCAATCAAAATTTCCCTCAGAATATGTTTTAAAATGGACTTTTTCATTCTTGATGAAGATCCATACAGCCCCTATCCTGTCTCCTTTAAAGGCCATAAAATTTATGTCTGTCTCCAGAGGTAGGGTATATAACAGACCTTACAAAGTCATTACCAAAGTCAAATTTAAGAAACAGACAAACAGTCCCTTTTCTGTGTACAACTTTCCCATGTATATATTTCTTCTGGAATACATCTTTCTCAGATTTACAGTTCTTTCTGTTAATTTTTGAACAAACAATGACAGATTTTAGAAGGCATTATTCACTGCTCACCTTTGTGATATTATCTATTTCTGTGCATTGCACAATTTCAGTCCCAATGAAATCTGTAGCAGGTTGGTTTAGACATCTCAACCCTTCTATTCAAAGGCAAGATGGAATTTGAGGTGTCAACATTCCAACAACAGGCACATCTGAATAACTCAAAGTATTATGAGTTATTATAACATACAACACATCACATGTTCAAACAAGTGGAAAATAAAAATAAAAATGACTTTCTTTCCTAAAGCAACCACCAAGTGAAATTGCCAGAAGTCTCCAAATGATCCTGTATTGTTCAATCAATTTCATACTGCCCTGTGGGAATTAACTGAGGTGCCACAACTACAAAAACATTTTTACACCAGTAAACATGACTTTAAGAGCAGATGTAAAAAAATCCTGCTGATTGTAGTACATTTAGGCCCTCTTTCATAAGAGTGATTGCTACTGTGCTGGTGTGGGACCGAAAGCTTTTGCTCTGCCCAAACTAAATTGTCATGCTGTTGAATTTATGCATGTCCTGCTGTTCCTCAGAAATGCTTGTCTGAACGTGCAGGCAGGGGGAGAGGCATTCTCTGTGGAAAATACTTGTCTTCTTTTCAAGTCAAAAGGTCTGGCTGGTATTTCAGTCCCTGTTCAGTGGTAATTTGTTGCCCCTATTTGCTTTATCTGTGGGAGGGTGAAGGGGGAGGGATGGCATTCTGCAGAAAAGATTGTAGAATTAATTTTTACTCAGAAAGACTATGAGGAACACGTTAATACAAATGAAATAGGGGGATGAAAGCAAAGAAAATAGAACCAAAGCTTCACCAAGATAAATGCAACATCCTTCCTCACCCTTAGGAAATGAAATTATTCTGACAGGGTCAGGAGGATTCTGCTTGGCAAACCATCTTAAATTAATTACCTACTTGACATTTTAAAGGAAGGTTTCAGATGGTAAATTTAACCCAAACAAAGCATTCTTTTTAATCTTGACAGTATGCAAACTACTTGCCACTGCAGTCTCTGAATTATTTATCAGAGAAATGACCCCAAAGGGTAAAAAGCAAAATCATGAGTATTTGATCCACAATCTGATGTCATTTTAAAGCTTAGATACTTGTTGCAATTGCTTAAGTTTTTTTCTTTAAAAAGATGCACCAGTTCTTTCATTCTTGCAATTCTTTCTCAGAAATTCACTTTTATTGCTTTGTGGAGGTTTAACTCATGCAGATTTCTCGAACAGATATGACCAATTATACAGTATTGGAGAGGGGATCATTTTGATGCAGTCCTGTATCTGATCCCAGGCATATGCATTTTATTTATCTCATTTTTTCATTTAAGTACTGCATAGCAAAGACTTTCTAAATTAACACATCCAGATACAAAAAAGTCAAACACTTATTATTATTATTATGTAGTCCCCCAAATAAGGGGGCTTGTAAGTACTAAAAGGAAATTGAGCATCAGGGAAAAAATCCTTCCCAAAGATTCAGATTCTCTCTTAGGGATATTTCCCACATTAGTATCATAATAGTTTTTGTGTGTGTGTGTGTGGTAAATTGCCGTCTAAGATTTACAAGGATACACAAATACGAATACAGTTGTTTGTCTTCTTCCTATATTTTAAGCCCAAAGCTCATAACATTAAATAATTTTTGGAATCTACTTATTCATGTTTGCTTAAAATACCTGGGATGTACAAACGCAAAAATTTCCTGTCCATATTCAGTATGCTTGTATGTATTCCCAGTTAAAAGAGTTCTAGGCTGCTGTTAAGAACAAAAATCTAGTTAATGCAGCTGGGCTAACAGAGTTCAACCCACCAGCAAAAAAGTGGTAAAATCCATAAATCCAAACAATGAAACAACATTTGAACATGAAACACAACAACATCTGAAATTAAAAGGAGCCCAATAAGGTTTTGGTAAAGACTCAGGGTTTCCAAAATATTAACCATGGTAGAATCTAAGCTTTGTCTATGCAGATATATAGGTTCTTCTTGTAATGGTGATTTGGATCCCAAAAGTCATGGTTAGCATTCTGTTCATGATCACAGAGAAGCACCCCTGCCCTTTTCACCAAAGGTAAGAAGTTGATATTTCAAAACACTTCCTTTCCCAAGAACCTTCTCTTTTTGACAAAAATTCTATAGTAATGTGAGATTCTATAGAACAACCAGAGAAATAGTATAGAGATTTTAGTTCAGCATTCAATACCATCATCCCATGGCTTAGGACCTGGGTACTTACGGGACCGCCTACTGCTACCACATGCCTCCCACCGACCCGTACGCTCTCACAGAGAGGGACTCCTCAGGGTGCCGTCCGCCAAACAATGTCGGCTGGCGGCCCCCAGGGGACGGGCCTTCTCTGTGGGGGCTCCCACACTCTGGAACGAACTCCCCCCGGGCTTACGCCAGATATCTGACCTTCGGACATTCCGTCGCGAACTGAAAACATATCTCTTTATTCGCGCGGGGCTGGCTTGAATGAAATTTTAAACTCAAATTTTTAGCAATTTTAATGGGGTTTTTGGTTTTATGGTAAATTTCTTAAATTTTTCAGGCTCATTTAATAAGTTTTTAACTGATTTTAACTTTGTATATTGTATATTGTTCTTTGTTGGTTTTATTCTGCCTGTACACCGCCCTGAGTCCTTCGGGAGAAGGGCGGTATAAAAATCAAATAAATAAATAAAATAAATAAATAAATCCCAGACACTCTTCTAAACCAGCTACAGGTATCTGAACAGACTTGTAAGTGGATCACAAGCTTCCTAACAAACAGGAAGCAGCAGGTGAAGCTAAGCAGGATTACATCAGATACCTGTACAATTAGCACAGGGACCCCCCAAGGCTGTGTGCTCTCCCTACTTCTCTTCCCTCTGTATACTAATGACTGCATCTCCAACGATCCATCAAACTACTGAAGTTCGCAGATGACACAACAGTGGTCTCATTCGAGACAATGATGAATCTGCATACAGACGTGAGGTCGAACGACTAACCTCGTGGTGTGACCGAAACTATCTGGAACTGAACACACTCAAAACTGTAGAAATGGTGGTAAACTTTAGGAAAAACCCTTCCATACTTCCACCTCTCACAATACTAGACAAAACAGTATCAACAGTAGAAACCTTCAAATTTCTAGATTCTACCATATCGCAAGATTTAAACTGGACAACTAACATCAAAAACATCATCAAAAAAGGACTGCAAAGAATGTTCTTTCTGCACCAACTCAGAAAGCTCAAACTGCCCAAGGAGTTGTTGATCCAGTTCTACAGAGGCATTATTGAGTCTGTCATTTGCACCTCTATAACTGTGTGGTTTGGTTCTGCAACCCAACAAGACAGACACAGACTTCAGAGGATAATTAGAACTGCAGAAAAAATAATTGCTACCAACCTGCCTTCTATTGAGGACCTGTATACTGCACGAATCAAGAAGAGGGCCGTGAAAATATTTACAGATCCCTCACATCCTGGACAGAAACTGTTTCAACTCCTACCCTCAAGACGACACTATAGAGCACTGCACACCAGAACAACTAGACACAAGAACAGTTTTTTTCCGAATGCCATCACTCTGCTAAACAAATAATTCCCTCAACAATGTCAAGCTATTTACTAAATCTGCACTATTAATCTTCTCATCGTTCCCATCACCCATCTCCTTCCACTTATGACTGTATAAATTTGTTTCTGGTAATCCTTATGATTTATATTGATACTGATTGTTTCCGGATTGCTTATTTGTAGCCTATGACTATTATTAAGTGTTGTATCATTAAGTGTTAAATTTGTACCCTATGGCCATCATTAAGTGTTGTAAGTTTTTTACCTTGATGAAGGTATCTTTTCTTTTATGTACACTGAGAGCATATGCACCAAGACAAATTCCTTGTGTGCCCAATCACACTTGGCCAATAAAATTCTATTCTATTCTATTCTATTCTATTCTATTCTATTCTATTCTATTCTATTCTATTCTATTCTAGAGATTGAGGAAGAGGAAAAAATAGGGATAAATGGTCTTTTCTAATTCCACGAGTTAATCTCCTTAAGGAAAGAGCACATCCTGTGCACCCAAAATTTACATCATTTTCAGGTCTTTAGTGGATTCAATCAATCTGTATATCTGACTTTTTAACAAATATATAATAAATATAACTTATGGATTTTAGACTGACCTTTGCACTGATTACACATATCAATCAGATATAGGAATTAATGGAGTTTTCTTGATCCAGAGAAACCTTCCCCCAAGGTGAGGTCTGTAGTATAAATCCATCAATCAGAATTATACTACTTTAAGATGCCATTTCTTCTGAAATCTTTGGTGAACATCCATGCAATCTTTTTTGGGTGTTGTATTATTGTGTATTATATTACTTGGCTACAGTATTGATTTAGACCATTAAAGGTAGAAAAAGGTGTATTACTGTTAACTACAATTTGAAATGTTTATGTTAATAAATATTAAACTGTTTAATCTTTTACATTTACAGCTGAATATAACATTTATACACAACTGCAAATTACATCAAAATATTAGTTTTATATTAAAGCGTTCTGTCTTCAGCTGAATACTTAATAGTAATCTTAATCCAATAATGGATTAAGTATCCACTATTGTTACTTGTTATAGTTTATAGACTAGCCTAGACTACCTGGGATATTGAGTTTCCAGTGAGGGAGTAGAAATGGACCTAGGTAAAGTCCAAGCCATCCTGAATTGGCAGCCCCCTCACACCCGCAAGCAACTCCAAAGCTTCCTGGGATTCACAACCATCTACAGGCAATTCATCCTCTTTTTTGCTAAAATCACTTTTCCCATTACTGAACTATTGAAAGTTGGAGGAGGGAGGAGTTGAACCATGACCAGGTCAGCCATTACATTAGACCCTAGATGACATTCAAAATACTCAAAATAATATTTGCCAAAGAGCCAGTCCTCAAACACCCAAACCCAGTTCATCCATTTATTATCTAAGTGGATGCCAGTAATGTGGCCATAGCCACAGTCGTCCTCCAATAGAATGCAGAGGGTAATCTGCAACCTGTGCCTATACCTCCAAAAAATTAACAGAGACTGAAAGGAGGTGGACAATATGGGAGAAGAGGCATATGCTGTTTGGTGGGCTCTGTTGACATGGTGCCACTTTCTGGAGGGAAGCCAAGTGCCATTCATAATGTGGACAGATCACAAAAACCTGGAGGCCCTTAGGACCCCGCAGAAACTTTTCTCAAGGGAAGTCCAATGGACACAATATTTCAACAGATTCAACTTCCAGCTGAAGTACATCCCTGGGGGGAAAACCTTCTAGTAGGTGCTTTGTCATGAAAGCTGCAGTACAACAGGAAATGTGAGGACATCTATGCTTCCTCCCTCCAATCTGGTGATGCAAGCCACCACCAGAAGACAAGCACAACAACAAAGAGCAAGAGATACCGGAGGATTAACTCAAAAGCTAAAAACCAAATTGCCAGCCGATCCATGGTACAGAGATAACTGAGAGGTGCTGATTCTTAGGAATGGAGTCACCTGGAAGGGCTCTAAGCTATATGTCCCCAGCAGCTTGCGCCTCCACGACTCCAAGCAGGCAGGACATTTTGGTTTCCTGAAGATCTGGCCAGGAGACAATTTTGGTGGCCAAAAATGAAAATCAAAAATGAAAAGAGACATTGAGGACTATGTCAAAAGCTGTGTGATCTGTGCAGTGATGAAGAAAAGACCAGGGAAGCCCCCAGGGTTGCTCCAACAAGTGGGAGACCCAACCTGGCCTTGGAAAGAAATCACCATGCACTTTATAGTAGAGGTCTCTTAGAGTATTGGCAACACAGTCATTTGGACTGTGATAGACCTGTTCTCAAAGCAAACCCACTTCATAGCCTGCTCCAGTCTCCCATCAGCCCACAAGCTGGCCAAGCTGGCTACATGGTGTTCCTTGTGGAATCATCTCTGATGGAGGGGGGTTCAATTTACAGCCTGGAGGGAGTCAGAAGTACTTAGTTTCCAAGTACTAATGGGGCTGTGGAATGGACTAACACCATGGTTGAACAATATTTAAGATGCTACATAGATTACCAACAAACCAATTGGGCAGAGTTATTGCCTTTTGCTGAAGTGGCATACAATAATGTGGTGCATAGGACCACCCACTTAGCTCCTTTCCAGATCACCAGTGGCATGGAATTCATCCCCAAGCCTGAGCTCCCGAGGGAGCCACCCCATGGCTTTAACTGAATGGTTGGAGTCCCTGGAAAAAGGCTGGGAAAATACAATGTGAGCTCTTCAAGAAGCAGCAAAAACTCCTAAAGCACAAGCTGATAAAACTCCTCAAGAAGCTAGAACTAAAGTTCATAGGGCCTTCCCAATAGTGAAAGTAATTAACACAGTTATAGTACAGTTAAAACTTCCCTTGCCTACTATGGAATGTGCATCTGGTCTTTCACAGCAGCTTGCTAAAGCCAGTGGTAGACTCCCAGCTGAGGCCGGTAGACCGAACAGCTCCAAAATCAATCATAGTGCAAGGGGAAATGAGTTATGAAATAAAGAGAATCTTAGATTCCCGATTGAACAAGGGGAGGTTGCAATACCTGGTACAATGGAGTGGGTACCCACTCTCCAAAGCTATTTGGGTAAAGAGCTGGGATGTAAAGGCAGATGCAAATTGCTAAGCTAAAGAGACAAATTATATAGGGGACCCAGGTTCAAGTCTCTGCCCTCCAAAGTTTGTCAGAATCATAAGTAAATTAGTACGCGCCACAGATATCTAAACAAACTTCAAGCCTGGTTACTAAGTCTTATTATCATGAGAAAAAACTAAAATGAATTGGAGGGAGGATCCACACCCCTACCTCCTATTTTTTTAAAAATCTTACTATCGGTGAGCAATCATGTGCCTTGAATACTCCAAAGCAATACAAGAGTCTCCTATCCCAAAGGTGCTTTTTCTGGAAACCAAGAAAGTCCAGTTGCCTCTTGAAAAAAGCACCTTTGGGACAACCATGACCTAGACGACTGGAGAATCCCCATAGACAAGACACTCCTGTGCTCTATGAACTGTCAAAGCACCCTTTTCCACCTAGGAGAAGCAATATTTATTTATTTATTTTGTCACACACTATATATAAGCATAAGCATGAAATAATTGTACAATATATAAGCATATCTATGAGTATGAGTACGTAATGACTATATTAATTGGATATAACAAAAGGAAACAATAGGACAGGAATGTTAGGCACGTTTGTGCTCATATGCACACCCCTTACAGACCTCTTAGGAATGGGGTGAGGTCAATGATAGATAGTTTTTGGTTGAAGTTTTGGGGATTTTGGGAAGAGACCATAGACACAGGTAGTGTATTCCAAACATTAACAACTCTGTTACTGAAGTCATATTTTCTGCAATCAAAATTGAAGCGGTTAACATTAAGCTTAAATCTATTGTGTGCTCGTGTATTGTTGCAATTGAAGCTGAAGTAGTCTTCGACAGGAAGGACATTGTAATAGATGATTCTATGAGTTAAACTCAGGTCATTCGAAGGCGGCGGAGTTCTAAATTTTCTAAACCCAGGATTTCAAGTCTGGTGGCATAAGGTATTTTGCTGTATTCAGAGGAGTGGAGAACTCTTCTTGTAAAATATTTCTGGACACGCTCAATTGTATTAATGTCCAAAATGAGGTGTGGATTCCAGACAGGTGAGCTGTAATCGAGAATTGATCTAGCAAATTTTTTGTATGCTCTGGTTAGTAGTGTAATCTTTCTGGAGAAGAAGCTGCGCAAGATTAGGTTTACAACTCTTAGAGCCTTTCTTGTGATGTAGTTGCTGTGGGCTTTGGCACTTAGATCATTGGATATGAAAGCTCCAAGGTCTTTAATGGGGGGGGGAGTCATCTGTAAGATAATGTCCATCCAGCTTGTACTTAGTGTTTAGGTTCTTTTTTCCAATATGTAAGACTGAGCATTTGCTGGTTGAGATTTGGAGTTGCCAAGTTTTAGACCATTCAGATAAAAAGTCAAGGTCTTTTTGGAGGATAGCTGAATTGTTGGTGGTGTTAAATAGTTTGACATCATCAGCAAAGAGAAGACAATTACTTGTAATATGGTCACAGAGATCATTAATGTATAATATGAAGAGTGTTGGTCCAAAAACGCTACCTTGAGGAACTCCACTTTTAACAGGAACAGGATTTGATAGAGCATTGCCAATTTTGACCACTTGTTGTCTGTTTGATAGAAAAGCTGTTATCCAATTGTGGAGGGGTCCTGAGATGCCATAGGATTTTAGTTTTAGGAGAAGTTTATCATGTACTACTGATTCGAAAGCTTTACAGTAGTCTATGTATATTGCATCTATTGCTTTGCCCTGATCAAGATTTGTAGTCCATATGTTTTTGCAGTGAAGAAGTTGTAAATTTCATGATAATTTTTTTCTGAAACCAAATTGTTTATTAGAGAGTAGGTTGTTTGTTTCTGGATAGAGGGTAATGGATTGGTTGATGATAGATTCCATTACTTTGCAGGTGACACAGCAAAGAGAGATAGGTCTGTAATTTTCAACTAGGCTGGGGTCTCCTTTTTTGAAGATAGGGATTACTGTGGCAAGTGACCAAAGTTTGGGAAGGGAACTGGTCGTGAAAGCTTTTTCAAAAATTATGCTTAGGGGTTCTGCTATATTAGTGGAAATCTTTTTTAAGAAGTATGAACATAGTCCATCAGGTCCAATAGATAGGGATGGTTTCAGTTTGCAACCATTTGCACCACTTAAAGATACCAGCTGGTCTCACTTACCTCACAAATTATCCTAAGGAAATCATCCAGATTTAAGGAAAGATTGTGTTGGAGGGAAGAGGGAAAGATGCAGGTTGAAAAACATTTCTTTTTCTAGGCAGCATTGCTTAACTCGATCAGGCAGGCAGTGGTGGTCCAAAAAGATTACCTCATCACTTTTCATCAGTGAGTGAGTGGGGAGACTTCCCAAAGGCCCTCCCCACTTTTTGGTAACAAACAAACAAAGAAGGCAAAGACTAGCCAGATCACTCCATTTAGAAAAGATTATGGATCCAGGGAAGAAAGAGGCCCACAATCGCACCCTCCCACCCTTAATTAGGGATGGAGGAGGCAAGGAGTGGCTGGGAGAGGATTCAGCCATGTTGGAAGTACACCCCAAAAGGACAGTGCCAGGAACCACTAAAGCAGCGTAAAAAGCTTAAAACAACCCTTCCCCTTTAAAAAAGTCAAGCCCTGGAATAAAAGTACCAGCAAACGAAAAAACTCCAGAGAAGCAGCTCACGCTAGAGAAAGTGTGGGCATAGTGCCAAGAACCATAAACACCTGTTACAATGTAAGAAGGCTTAGCCAAAGAGGCAGTTTCTGAAAACATTTAAGCAGGGCAATAAAGATAAGCAGGATTAGGCATCTCCTTCCTTCCTTCCTGACAGGATTAACCCCTTAAGGTGGGAAAAGCAAAAGGTTGTTGGAAGGAGATTTCTTCCAAAAGAGCTGCTCAGAAACTTAACAACTGGTTCTCCTGAACCAGTACAAACCAACTGAATCCCACCACTGGGTGCCCTCCTCCCGAATAGT
This sequence comes from Ahaetulla prasina, assembly GCF_028640845.1. NCBI lineage: Eukaryota > Metazoa > Chordata > Lepidosauria > Squamata > Colubridae > Ahaetulla > Ahaetulla prasina. The sequence continues at coordinate 43,559,414 of NC_080545.1, read as the reverse complement.
TGGGTTGCCCTGTGCTGACTCCTCCTTCTCTCCATTCTCTCCATTTGGGGATCAGGCAGGAGAGGCAGTTGCTCGTTTCTGGACCTCTGTCACTCTTCTGCTGTGCTGCCTGCCCTTTCCCTCTCCTCCACCCTCAGTTGGTCATCCTGTGTCCTTTCTTCCTCCCTGCCTACTTTTCTGAGGACTGAGGAACCTGGGACTGCCTCCTTCCCAGATCATTCCTCCTGGGCCATAGAGACTGTGCCATTCTCCTCCATTGGCCCTAGCTCCATCTACCTCCTTCTCAGACCCAGGCTCTGACAGAGCCATGACAACAACCTTCGAGCATGGTACTAGTTAGCCACAAATGTGGAGCTCAACCTAATGGAGTACGTGGAACATGCTATGCATGAGAACTGGCCCTGTTGAATGCCTAAGAGATATCGAGTACCCTGCAGAGGAGGAAGGTGTGCACCCCCTGCCAAAGGAGAAGAGCCCTGTTGGATCCTGGGAGCATGTTTCCAATGTGGGGAAAAATGTCGCTGAGTGTCCGATTGCCTTGGGCCTGGCCAGCATCTGCACCACAAGCTCAAGTCCAGCCAAAGCCAAGAAAACTACCTGCAAAGCCGAAAGAGAAAATGTCGGTGGCTCAACAGGTTGGGGAGGTTTCTCTCCAATCCATACAAGGGGAGAGAACTCCAACCCATGACAAACTGAGCTTGGTCTTCTATAAAAGTGACACTGAAGGGGAAGATGAACTGATGATAAGTGGCACCATTATCCCTATGATGACCCAGGTGGAGGTTTTGGTGCCCTCCTCAGGAATAAAGGGGGCCTTCATGGCCTTATTGGACTTGGGGTACACTCCATGTCTAATTAACCTTCAGACAGTGGAAAAATTGCAATGGAGGTTGAGGAAGTTAAGACAGCCCATGGGGTTCCTCAGTTAGATGGTTCCCTTATGGGAGGGGTACCTGTTACCTGCCTAGTGGATCCACTGAGCCTCAGGGCTAGGAACCACATAGAGACTATCCATTTTATTTGTGGCTCCTTGAATAACCAAAACAATGGTCCTAGGACTAGCCTCATTGAAGAAATGGAATCCGTCAGTAGATTGGGACAGCAACAGGTGGTAAATGAGGAAAAAAGCAGCTAGATGGCAGGAGCTGTCTGGAGCCAGTGAAAGTATTGAATGCTAGCCATGAGTCTGCAGTTAGGAAAGTGAAAGTGGAGTCAGTGAATATACTAAAGGTAAGCAAGGAGTTAGAATTAATTCATTCTGAATGAATACTGGCAGAGGCATTCAGTGAGAGGGAATTGGCCCCACAGATTGTGCTATAGAGATCTTGCCAGGGGCCAAATTGTCCAAAATGAAAATGTACTCCATGATGCTGAAGGAGTAGGAAAAACTTTAGGGATTTATAGACAAGAAATTAGCTACGGGATGTATCCAACCAGCAAAATCAAGGATGGCTTCCCCAGTGCTTTTCAAAGAAAAGAAAGACAGGTCTCTTAGCCTGTGCATGGATTACCATGGGCTGAACTGTATCTGTGTGCAAAATATGTATCCCCTCCCCCTCATGAGGGACATGCTGGGTTACCTATCCAAGGGGAAGATTATCACTAAGCTGGACTTGAGGGAAGCATATTACCAATTAAGGATTAAAGAAGGGGTGAATGAAAGACCACCTTTAACTGCCCTCTGGGTTGCTACCAATTTCAGGTGATGCTATTTGTGTCATCCCTGAAGTTGGCTGAACTGTGGCTATTTTCTTTTTGTGTAGCTGCTAGAGAGATTTCTTTTTTCATGGCTTCAAGGCTTACACAGCCTGGCATGGAGGAGCTAGGAAGGGGGTTGGTAGAGATTAGCTGGGGTATTGTAAAATTCTTTCCCCTGGAAATCAAGGACTTTCATGCAGGTGTCTGTAGGGCGGAGTCTGAAGTCATCCTACAACTGGACTGTATGCTGATTGGATCATGTGGGAGGGGAAATGATGAAGTTTTACTTTTAATTAAGGGGGAAAACCCTAACCAACTTAGAGCCAGTTTTCCAACAGGAAGTTGCCAATTTGATATGTCCTAATAAAATGTCCTTTGAGGAAGTTTCCTGCCTCAGAGTTTTTGTTGGATGGAACTTATTACTTGGAACTCTGACAATTTGGGCTGCAAGGAGGTATTCAAGCATCTGTTGCACTAGTGGGCTCCACATATCTTTGCTACCAGTTTGCAACTGTGATCACGTGCATGCAGCACTTCTGCACATACGTAGAATCTTCTGCGTATGTGCAGACCATCTGTGATGACATCTGGGCAGGTGGGTGGCGCCTCCCCCCACTGCTGCTACCAGTTCCCGGGAACCGGGACAAACCAGTAGAAACCACCACTGATCTGTCGGCACCATGGGACATTGCTGGCCTCTCAACGACACACCAAGCGGATGTCCTGGCATGGCTGGCTGTTTCCCATAACAAAATGAACAGAAGTTATTTGGTGGATGTTTTGGACTGTGGGTGGCCTGTAGTGAAAAAGGGAGTTAACTACACTTGCTTTTGTGCAGGAAATCAGAGCTGGTTTTGTTTCTTCTGTGCCAATGTGATTTATTCAGTAAAGTTTTATATGCTTGGTAAAATAATGTCCCAGGAGTTCCTTTTTCTGGATTCACCAACTGGACAATTGACAGTTACTTTTGCAAATCTTAAAAATGATTTCATTTTTTAAAAACAAATAGAAAACTGTGATAATCCAAAGCAAGGTGTTTTTCTTCAGCTCCAAGAATAATCAGCTAAAATTCATAACCTTTAATGGCTGATTATAACCCAGTGCTTTCTTTGGTAGATATGTTCACAAACTCAGGAATAAAGCAAGGATTAGTATGAGTGTCAGAGAAAAGATTGCAGCAATAACTTAATATTGTATCTACTCCAAAGGAAGACAATTTTGCATTTAAAGTAATCCCTTCAATCAAGAAATATTAGACAGGAAAAGAACTATAAATATTCAAAAATCTATTGCATGGCCAGCTTTCCCCAACGTCAACTTAGAGTTTCCAGCTCAAGCTGACAGTATAAGTTTGACTTAGAGAATCAGAGCAGTAAATGTCTGTATAAACTAATCCATATACAACTATCATATATGAAAGAACATGAATATATCGAACAGAAATCATAATGCAATAAATAATAATTAAATAAATTTAAAATTAATTGTCTGTAATTAATTGATTTCCCCATCTTCATGGCATTCATATAAAACACATTTTCTCTTGCTTTGAAAATTACATAAGTATATACACTTTGGTTCTTAGGAATGGTCAGCCTCCCCCCTCAGATTTATGTTTGTTTCTTTAAATTTTTTCTGGATTCTTTGACAGAAATAGAAATTGTTTTTTTTCACTCTTCCTGTTCATCCCTGCCCAGTAGGCAGGTACAGGCTTGGTAGACATTTGTGTTAATCATTTGCAAGTTGAAATTAGGTTAGAACTATATGAAATTAAATCAAGGGAAACAGCTTGCCCTGATCCAGATGTTTGCTGTTGTGCTTTAAGTACATTTTAATGAATATACTTACAGTAAATCAGGGCTGTCACTTGTGGCCCATGGGCCGGATGCATCCCGTTGCCCACTTTAGCAAAGGGGGAAAAAAGCCACAATACATCGTGATGCTGCCATGACAACATGAGATTGACACTCCTGCAGTAAATAATTAATTTTGTAATAAAAATATCAACTGTTTTCAGTGCTATGGCCAATGCAGATATTGAAGTTTTTCTCTCTTTTTTAAAAAGTTTTTTATTTTATAGACAAACATACATTTAAAACATCAGCAATTCCTTCCGTGTGACGTCTTGGTGTTTTCTTCCTGGCTCCATCATTTTATTGTTTCTTCTTTCTTCACTTCAATTATTACCATTTTTCCACAAATATATTATTATCATTTTCTTACACAATTATCCATTGCTTATCTGTACCTTTCTTCTAACCAATGGTAAAATTTATCCCATATCATAAAATATCCTGAATCCTCTCTTTCTTTCTTTAGTCATCAAAGTTAATCAGTTCATTTCTGCACAATATAAAATTTTTCTAATGATTTCTCCTTCCAGGAGTATTTTCTCTACTTTCCAATTTTGCGCAAAAACAATTCTTGCTGCTGTAATTACATGTATAATCAAATAAATATTTTCTTTACTAATTTTCTCTGATAGGATCCCCAATAAAAACAACTCCGGTTTTAAATCAATATGTTGTTGGGTCATTTCTTCTAACCAACCTTTTATTTTCTCCCAATAGTTTTTGGCTACCAGACATGTCCACCACATATGATAATAAGATCCTGGAAACTGGTACATTTCCAACATTTATCTGATTTACCTTTAAACATTTTTGCCAGTTTCTCAGGTGGCATATGCCATTATAAAACATTTTATATTGATCTTCTTTATATGCAGTGGACATTGTTAATTTATAATTGCTCTCCCATAACTGTTGCCATTTGTTTAGGTCTATTGAATATCCAAAATTTTTAGCCCAAGCTATTATAGTTTCCTTTACTTGTTCCTCTTCTAACTCAATCCCCAACAAAAAGTTATAATTTTTTTTTATTAATTTGTCCTCCATTCCTGTGAGAATCCTATCAAGCTCAGTCTTTTCTAAATAAAAGCCATAGAGTTTAACATCTTTCTGATATTTTGCTTGTATTTGCATATAGATGTATACCAATCTAACTCAATCTCCTGTTCTTCCAAATCTTGTTTCTGCTTCAGTTCCCCCCTGTCTGTTAACAAGTCCCTATACCTAACAATATTTCTAAGATTAAAGTATTTTGATGTATTAAAGCCTCCATGGTTGATAACTATGTTGGAATTTTCATATAGTATTTATCTCTAACCTTCTCCCATGCCAAGTTTTTCTCTATGGACAAATAGCTCAGCCTTTCTTGCTGAATTCAGGATATATATGGGTGACTGAAAATCTGGTGTTCTTGTACAAGCTGAGATAGCTCAAGGACTACATAATCTATGAAACTTTCCTACCATTATTACAATACATTTGGAGAAACAGCAGAAATATATATATTCTATTTTTAAGAATATATTGAATCAATTAAACTCTTAATTCACTTCAGCCTCACTGAAAATATGGAAGGAAAGCTAGTCATATTTTCTCCTTCTGTGGTGGTATGGATTATTTTATTTGATTTCTTAGGCTTATAGCATTATGCTATGCTTCTATTGCTCTATGTATTGTCATAGGACCTTTCAAGAGGAAATGATGATGATGACTGATGATGATGAGGATGATATCATGGATAAAATTATATTATCAACATTTCTAAAATGGCTTAGTGTGTTCAAGAGCAATCATTAGACTATATTAATGAATCAGTTTGTTCAGCTATTCTGTCCACATTTCAACTAAGATATAAATTAATATTGTTGGACTATCCTTGCATATACTCAGGATAGGTTGTAATCCCATAACAATTTATCTAGAAATAAGCATTTTTAAATTAGTAAGAGATTCTTCTGAACAAACTCAGTACTGGCAAAAAGCCCAACAAAATAAATATGGTTACAAGATTATGATTATGATTATGATTATTTATTAGATTTTTATACCGCCCTTCTCCCGAAGGACTCAGGACGGTTCACAGCCATAATAAAAATAGACAATATACAAATAAAACAAAGATTTAAAAACTTATTATATATTGGCTAAAATTTAAAACAATATACCATTAAAATTAAACTCTCTAAAACTTATAAAATTATAAAATTACAAATTACAAAGCCAGAATAAACAGATAGGTCTTCAGCTCGCGGCGGAAGGTCCGAAGGTCAGGCGTTGACATAGTCCAGGGGGAAGTTCGTTCCAGAGGGTAGGAGCCCCCACAGAGAAGGACCTTCCCCTGGGGGCCGCCAGCCAACATTGCTTGGCAGATGGCATCCTGAGAAGCCCCTCTCTGTGTGAACGTACGGGTCGGTGGGAGGTATTTGGTAGCAGAAGGCGGTCCTGTAAGTACCCTGGCCCTAAGCCATGGAGCGCTTTAAAGGTAGTAACCAACACCTTGAAGTGCACCCGAGAGACCACAGGCAGCCAGTGCAGTCTGCGCAGGAGTGGTGTTACATGGGAGCCACGTGTGGCTCCTTCTATCACCTGCGCAGCCACATTCTGAACTAACTGCAGCCTCCGGGTGCTCTTCAAGTAGAGAGCATTGCAATAATCCAGGCGGGAGGTAACAAGAGCGTGAGTGACCGTGCATAGGGCATCCCGGTCAAGGAAGGGGCGCAACTGGTGAATCAGGCGAACCTGATGAAAAGCTCTCCTGGAGACAGCCGTCAAGTGATCTTCAAATGACAGCCGTTCATCCAGGAGAACGCCCAGGTTGCGCACCCTTTCCATTGGGGCCAATGTTTCGCCCCCAACAGTCAGCTGCAACTGCAGCTGACTGTACCAGGGTGCCTGCATCCACAGCCACTCCATCTTGGAGGGATTGAGCTTGAGCCTGTTTCTCCCCATCCAGACCCATACGGCTTCCAAACACCGGGACAGCACTTCGATAGCTTCGTTGGGGTGGCCCGGGGTGGAAAAGTACAGCTGCGTGTCGTCAGCATACAGTTGGTACCTCACCCCAAAACCACTGATGATCTCACCCAGTGGCTTCATATAGATGTTGAACAGGAGAGGCGAGAGACTCGACCCCTGCGGCACCCCACAAGTGAGGCGCCTCGCGGTTGATCTCAGCCCCCCTGTCAACACCGTCTGCAACCGGTCAGAGAGATAGGAGGAGAACCACCGATAAACGGTGCCTCCCACTCCCAAACCCTCCAACTGGTGCAGCAAGATACCATGGTCGATGGTATCAAAAGCCGCTGAGAGGTCTAATAGGACCAGGGCAGAGGAGCAACCCCTGTCCCTGGCCCTCCAGAGATCATCCACCAATGCGACCAAAGCCATCTCCGTGCTATATCCGGGTCGGAAGCCGAACTGAAACTGGTCTAGATAGACAGCTTCATCCAGGTATTGGGGTAGTTGAAGATAGCTGACATAGAAAGATTTTTCAAAAGCTAAGAAAACAGAGCAGCACTGAAATAAGTACATCTACCATTATAACTTGGTTGATATCTAACAATGCCAGTTTTCTTCACCTATGAATGAATTGTAGTTGTTTTTTTCCTATCAATTTGAGCTGAATCTGCAATGATAGTCTGAGTCAATCCGGATAATATAATATATGTATTGTCAAGCAACCAAGGTACTGGAAATATAGTTCTTGTCAGGGTTCCAACTCAACAGAAGTAAAACTCCAAGGCACACATTTTCCTCAAAGTTCCATTTTATTAGAGATGTTATATTGGCACATCTGAGAATACTCAAATCTGAAAGGTCCCAGGTTTTCCTCACCCAAAGTAAAGTCAAAGTTCCTTCCCCTGCACCCATATTGTTCTGTCCTCCCTCGCCTCCATCCGAATGATGGCTTAATTAGCCGGCACTATCAGCTCTGGCAGCAGAATAGCCAGCGTCTGCCAAGAGCCTCCATTATCTTCCACGACGCTAGTGAGTCACCTAGAAACAAACTTTACCTCTTAATCAGTGGATTTGCCTGTTACAAAGAGACACAGCAGCTCTGGCTGCCTTTTATATCCTGTGGGGTGTGACTCAGCACTTCCTAGGCCTGCCCCACCCTTGCTTCTGTTGTTCCCTTCTCTCCTGCCTACAAAACCAAGCCTGATTGCCGTCAGCAGGGTCTGCAGGCATGGCCTACGGGGGGAAGAGTCAGGGGACGGAGGCCTCGTTATCTCTTCCACCTGGCCTGTTTCTGGCTCCTGGAGCTGAGCCAGGCGGTGCTCCCGAGGTAAGTCCTGACGGCCCTTCCCCCTCACTGTCAAAGTCACTTTCTGGCAGCAGACCTGGCTCGGGGGGCGCAGACACAACACATATGTCCATCACATGGTCCAATCAGGTCCCCATCCTGACTGGAGTTGTTTCCCAGTCACGCCTCTCCAGGTGCAGGCTGAACATCCTTGAGTCCAGGGAAAAGAATGTACATCTCACCCAGTCTCCATCCACCCCCTCCCATTTCCCACAGCATGCCCATCCACCAAGTGTGGGAGTGCTGAAGATCCAAAGTTAAAGATGGCTTCCAGGGCTGACAGAATGTGCCCCCCCCCCACGTTACTGGGTTAATTACTTTCACTATTGAAAATGGTCCTAAGAATTTAGGTCCTAGCTTTCTGCTGGGCAATTTCAGTTTAATTGTAGCCTATGACTATCATTAAGTGTTGTGTCATAGTGTTAAATTTGTACCCTATGACTATCATTAAGTGTTGTAAGTGTTGCACCTTGATGAAGGTATATTTTATGTACACTGAGAGCATATGTACCAAACAAATTTCTTGTGTGTCCAATCACACTTGGCCAATAAAAAAAACTATTCTATTCTATTCTATTCTATTCTATTCTATTCTATTCTATTCTATTCTATTCTATTCTATTCTATTCTATTCTATTCTGTACTTGGTTGACAGGTAATGCGATCTCCCACGCGAAAGGGGGGTTGAAAGGATTGGTGTTTATCATTGGTAGGAGGAAGTCTGATGACCAGCTGGTAAGGGGAAGTGTTAGGTCTTGGAAGCCCCAACATTTCTCCCCACAATCCTGGGCTGGACTGGCCTAGAGGCCCTTGCTGGTGCAGAAGCTGTCATATCGATGGACCGGGCCCGTCGAGAAAGGCTAAGGCACAATCTGCTTTGCGCCGAGTGAAATAAAGCCAATCCTCCACTCTGGATGGTTGCAACTCCTTGGTCAGGAAGGTGACTGTGGGTTGGGTCAGAACCCTGTCAGGCTGGCCACTTGGGGGAGGCTGGGTGATGCTGCCCACGGTGAGTTGGTCAAATCATTCTGGAAGAGCCACTAGCGACTGGCTTTGCGATGGCGGCAGGAGACCCCATTCCTAGAGTCACTGGGCTCAGGAGGTCTCATTGTTCTCCATTCAAAGACCTGCATGCTCCACTCTGGCTGTTGCAATCCAAGGCTCCTGCTGCATCACCCTGATTGCCAACTCCTGGGATGGCACAACTCCTGCAGCTTCGCCCCATTGGGAAGGATCCAGCTGAGCACCCTGTACCCACATGTTCATCACATGGTCCAATCAGGTCCCTATCCCAAATGGAGTTGTTTCCCAGTCATATCTCTCCAGGTGCAGGCTGAACATCCTTGAGTCCAGGGAAAAGAATGTACATCTCACCCAGTCTCCATCCACCCCCTCCCATTTCCCACAGCATGCCCATCCACCAAGTGTGGGAGTGCTGAAGATCCAAAGTTAAAGATGGCTTCCAGGGCTGACAGAATGTGCCCCCCCCCCCACGGTAATGGGTTAATTACTTTCACTATTGAAAATGGTCCTAAGAATTTAGGTCCTAGCTTTCTGCTGGGCAATTTCAGTTTAATTGTAGCCTATGACTATCATTAAGTGTTGTGTCATAGTGTTAAATTTGTACCCTATGACTATCATTAAGTGTTGTAAGTGTTGCACCTTGATGAAGGTATATTTTATGTACACTGAGAGCATATGTACCAAACAAATTTCTTGTGTGTCCAATCACACTTGGCCAATAAAAAAAACTATTCTATTCTATTCTATTCTATTCTATTCTATTCTATTCTATTCTATTCTATTCTATTCTATTCTATTCTATTCTATTCTGTACTTGGTTGACAGGTAAATGCGATCTCCCACGCGAAAGGGGGGTTGAAAGGATTGGTGTTTATCATTGGTAGGAGGAAGTCTGATGACCAGCTGGTAAGGGGAAGTGTTAGGTCTTGGAAGCCCCAACATTTCTCCCCACAATCCTGGGCTGGACTGGCCTAGAGGCCCTTGCTGGTGCAGAAGCTGTCATATCGATGGACCGGGCCCGTCGAGAAAGGCTAAGGCACAATCTGCTTTGCGCCGAGTGAAATAAAGCCAATCCTCCACTCTGGATGGTTGCAACTCCTTGGTCAGGAAGGTGACTGTGGGTTGGGTCAGAACCCTGTCAGGCTGGCCACTTGGGGGAGGCTGGGTGATGCTGCCCACGGTGAGTTGGTCAAATCATTCTGGAAGAGCCACTAGCGACTGGCTTTGCGATGGCGGCAGGAGACCCCATTCCCTAGAGTCACTGGGCTCAGGAGGTCTCATTGTTCTCCATTCAAAGACCTGCGCATGCTCCACTCTGGCTGTTGCAATCCAAGGCTCCTGCTGCATCACCCTGATTGCCAACTCCTGGGATGGCACAACTCCTGCAGCTTCGCCCCATTGGGAAGGATCCAGCTGAGCACCCTGTACCCACATGTTCATCACATGGTCCAATCAGGTCCCTATCCCAAATGGAGTTGTTTCCCAGTCATATCTCTCCAGGTGCAGGCTGAACGTCCTTGACTCCAGGGAAAAGAATATTGTTATGGCTATGTATCTCACCCCATCTCCATCCATCCCCTCCTGTTTCCCACAGCATGCCCATCCACCAAGTGGCTTCCAGGGCTGACAGTTCTCTTGACTTGTTGACAGAACATAAGATTGCTTAAATTCAAAGATGTCCATAGAGAAACATATTTATTAGCTCAGATTTTCCACATTTATTAGCTCAGATTTTCCATCTAGGGGTTATAATATCTATATACTACTAAAATTCTTGTGTCTGTAACCTTTAACTGGGAAAACTGCAGGGGTCGATTCTCTCGCCCCTTCTGTTTAACATCTACATGAAACCGCTGGGTGAGATCATCAGTGGTTTCGGTGTGAAGTATCAGCTGTATGCGGATGATACTCAGCTGTACTTTTCTACACCGAACCACCCCAACGAAGCTATCGAAGTGCTGTCCCGGTGTCTGGAGGCCGTACGGGTCTGGATGGGGAGAAACAGGCTCAAGCTCAATCCCGCCAAGACAGAGTGGCTGTGGATGCCGTCATCCCGGTACAGTCAGCTAAGTCCGCGGCTGGACATCGGCGGCGAGTCATTGGCCCCGATGGAGAGGGTCTGCAACTTAGGCGTCCTCCTGGATGAACGGCTGTCTCTAGAAGAGCATTTGACGGCCGTCTCCAGGAGAGCGTTCTACCAGGTTCGCCTGGTACGCCAGTTGCGCCCCTTTCTGGACCGGGATGCCCTATCCACGGTTACTCACGCACTCGTGACGTCTCGCCTGGATTACTGCAATGCTCTCTACATGGGGCTCCCCTTGAGGGGCATCCGGAGGCTACAGTTAGTCCAGAATGCAGCTGCGCGGGTGATAGATGGAGCCCCTCGTGGCTCCCATATGACACCTATCCTGCGCAGACTGCACTGGCTTCCTGTGGCCTTCCGGGTGCGCTTCAAGGTTTTGGTGACCACCTTTAAAGCGCTCCATGGCATTGGGCCGGGTTATTTACGGGACCGCCTACTGCGACCGAATACCTCCCACCGTCCCGTGCGCTCTCACAGAGAGGGTCTCCTCAGGGTGCCGTCAGCGAGGCAATGTCGTCTGGCGACGCCCAGGGGAAGGGCCTTCTCTGTGGGGGCTCCCACCCTCTGGAACGATCTACCCCCCGGACTTCGTCAGCTTTCGGACCTTCGGACCTTCCGCCGCGGGCTTAAAACATACTTATTTAATTGTGCAGGACTGAGCTAGATTTTAAATTTTGGGTTTTAAATTGGGTTTTATTTCTATTTTTAATTGGACGGGCTTTAGAATAAGTTTTTTAAATGTTTTATATTGTATTTATATTCTATTTATCTGTTTTTAGTGCCTGTAAACCGCCCTGAGTCCCTTGGGAGATAGGGCGGTATATAAATATGATAAATAAATAAATAAATAAATAAATAAATAAAAATGGGACACCAGAGGGCAAAACCTGTTCAACCAAGATATCTCAAATAAGATAACTTACAGAATCCAATTATTCCTATGAGAATGAAATTTTGAAGAGTTCTTGCCATTTCAGAGCCACTACATTGCTGTTGTTCAGTGTCACCACTGTGCTGCTTGAAGTCATGTTGTCCTCCTTTACAATGTTCTCTGACATCTTCCCATAAGTCAGTGGGGAAGCCTAGGAAACATATAGAGACAAAGTCAATGGGAACCTTGTAGGGAGGTTCATAAGTTTCTCAGGTAAATCTCCTGCACCCACATAATCTTCAGCAGTTCCTCTGCATTAATGAATATACTGAAATTATGATGCAAAGGTCACAGGTTGCCTAGTACATACTATTTATACATACACACACAAATACATTAATACTTATAATAGAATATATGGATGTGGAGGAGAAGAGATACTGCCTAGATAACAGATAAGAGAGGCAGGATTCTGTTAACATAGCCTTACAATAAGCTAGAATTAGTTCATCTAATTGTGTTTTCAGGTTTACCTGGGAGGGCTGACACCAATCTTGCAAGTCTGAAAATACAAACTTCCCATCATTGTCATTCCCGGGTTTGTTTTTCTGATTTGTTTTTAACCACTGGGTCTCCTGCCTTTCCTATCTATTTCCTAGGTAGCATCTCTTCCCCTCTTTCTCCAAGGTCACCCACACATTCTATTACCAAACTATAAGATGACAATGTTATTCTATAGAATAAATTCCCTCAAAAAATAAACTAGTAATTTCAGTGCTTATCTATTAGCAATTATGTTGTGAAGATATCTCTTCATAATTTGAAGAAATCTCTCCACCTAAAGTATTATTAATATTATTTGCTTTCTCCAAAACAAAATAGGCTTTAGTAGGATGGCCAGTCATATAGAATTGCCATAAACAGCATAGTTTTATTAAAGTTTAACATTCATCCATCACCACCTTTGGATAGATCTGTATTTTTATAGATCTGTCATATCAAAGTTGCAAATATTTGGATAACAAAGAGTTTAGAACTGTCTGTTTCTAGGGGTTGCTGGAATTTTTACAATCCAAATAGAACAATCTGCCTCTCTAGAGATCAGGGGATGAGAAAGTGAGACAGCAAAATAAACACTTCCACAGGACTGACTTGGCTGGTGTCCAAAAGGCCTTATGGTAGTATAACAAAATAGGTGACAAAAAAAGAAGTGGGTGAAACTAGACAAATGGTTGAGGTCTGAATTACTTCTGACTGAGTCTTTCTTCATTCTCTTGGAGCAATTTTTAACTATCTATTACCAGAACAGGAGAAGATGCAGCTAATGCAAAATCCAAAAATTCCATATGCATGGAGGAGAAGGGGTCAGTGAAAGTGTTTATGTGGTAAATATATGTATGTTGGTAAGGAACAAGGATAGATTTGGTGAGTATACTTTTAATATACCTCCAACTAACTGAAGTAAAGTAAATCCTCAAAAGTATCCTTTCTCATCATGTCCTCTGTTCTTAGTCTATTTTAATGGCCATGAAAGATACTGACAAAATATTACTGATACCATTTTTCTGGTCAGAAACTCCAAAGCTAACACCTGCTTGAACAAACATGGTAAGTCAGTTTTATTTTTATTAAACAATCACAATATTCATACATAACCTTTAAAAGAAATCAAATTTACAAAAATAAGCCAGAAATAAAAACATTCAAATAGAAACCAGGTTAATGTTGCTACCTAAGTAGTATACAAATGTTAATATTTATATAATTGAAGAGAATATATGTTTAATAGTCAACATTTAATATATTCATCCAAAATGACATCCAGGCCAATGGATGCAATCTAGTTTATTAATGTAACTAATAATTTAATGTAAACAAATAATTCCCTCAGCACTGTCAAACTATTTACTAAGTCTGCACTACTATTAATTTTCTCAACGTTCCCTCCATCCATCTCCTTCCATTTACGACTGTATGACTGTAACTTTGTTGCTTGTATCCTTACGATTTATATTGATATTCTTTCCTGATTGCTTATTTGTACCCTATGACTATCATAAAGTGTTGTACCTTATGATTCTTGATGAATATATCTTTTCTTTTATGTACACTGAGTGCATATGCACCAAGAATAATTCCTTCTGTGTACAAATCACACTTGGCCAATAAAAAAATCTATTCTATTCTATTCTATTCTAAATGATGTCCATGTGTTCATAGAGGACTTTCCAAATGATTTTGTTGCTGAGTTGATTTTTTTTTTTGCCAATTGTATTTCTTTCAGTTTAGAAAATTGTTGAGCCAATGACCAGAGTGCTTTTGTTTTCCATTTTTTGTAACAAACCTGACTGCTAACAATAAAAATTGAACTGAAGAAATGAATTGTGCAAGTTTTTAATATTTTGTATGAAATATAGACAACAATCCTATTATAGGATTTGCTTTAAAAGCTGTATGATGTAATCAAGTTTGTAATCAACTTTGGGCTAAAACTTTGACTTACAGGACATTCACCAAGGATGAAAGTATGAGTTAATTTGCTTATAACATTGCCACTAAAATTAGAAAGAAAATTATGAATATCATTTTAATGGAGTACAATTCCACGTGGCTTTTTTATTTGTCATTTCTTATGTCCACTAAAATAAATGTAAAAGTTTTTCATGGAGATTCATCAGTTTTCTCCAAAGTTATTAAAGATTTTCTTTTAAAAAAAACTTTTGTAGCTATAGGTATCCAGAGGAGATGGGAAAAACAGGGGAAAGTAATAAAACAAGTGTTGCAACATTGCAACATACTTCCACATAATACTGAAATGCAAACATGAAAAGGAAGAGCACATTTCACCATGATCTCTCCCCAATCTGGTCCTTCAGTTCTTCTCATGATGCATACATTGCCATTGTAATTGAGTCCACTCTCTTTGCTGCTGATCATCCTCTTCTCTTTCTTTTCATGTTTCCCAATTTTATGGACTTCTCAATGGATCTGGGTCTCCACAGGTGCCCAAAATATGATAACTGAGCCAGAACATTGTGACATGAATCAAATTTTGGTTGATTTGTTCTATTATCCATTTTTTATTTTCTTGGCTATGATTCATTGTATTCTCAAGAGTTTTCTCCAACACCAAAGTTTAATGGTCAATATTTTCCCTCCTATTTCTTCAAAGTCCAATTTCACTTCTATAGAATATCATAGGAAAAATCAAAACAAAGGAAGCATATTACTTGTTTTATTTGAAACAAATTTCAGCCATAGTTATATTGCTCTTTTCATAAGTTTTCTATATTCTTACACCTTGAATTAGTTCATACTCAAAAACTGGATGGTGAAGAAATGAGATTACAGAAGTCCAGTTTATTTATTTATTTATTTTTATTTATTTATTTTATTTGTCATAACAATATAACAATATATATATATACAAGCGTTGCATAAAGGGTTATATAATATATGAACGTATATATGAGGAGAAATGAGGTACTAAAAACATATATATACATAGGGGAAGAAACAGTAAGACAGGAACGGTAGGCACGTTTGTGCTCTTATTCACGCCCCTTAGAGTCCTCTTAGGAAAGTGGTGAGGTCAACCGTGGACAGTTTTTGAGTAAAACCTTTGGGGTTATGAGAAGAAACCACAGAGTCAGGTAATGCATTCCAAGTATATACAATTCTGTTACAGAAATCGTGTTTTCTGCAATCTAAACTGGAGCGGTTGACATTGAGTTTAAATCTGTTGGTAGCTCTTGTGATATTGTTATTGAAACTAAAAAAGTCATTGACAGGAAGGACATTACAACGGATGATTTTATATGCTAAACCCAGATCTTGTCGAAGGCGACGAAGTTCCAAGTTTTCTAGACCCAAGATATCAAGTCTGGTGGAATAAGGTATTTTATTAGTTTCGGAGGAGTGGAGAATTCTTCTCGTAAAATACCTTTGGACACGCTCAACTGTGTTGATGTCAGATATATGGTATGGGTTCCAGACAGGAGAGCAGTAATCAAGAATTGGCCTAACAAATGTTTTATATGCTCTGGTCAGTAGCGTGGTGTTTTTTGAAAAGAAGCTACGTAAAATTAACTACGTAAAATTAGCTACGTAAAATTAGCTACGTAAAATCTAACAACTCTTAGAGCCTTCTTAGCTATATAGTTGCAGTGGGCTTTGGAACTTAAATCGTTAGATATAAAAACTCCAAGGTCTTTGACAGGGTGGGGGTCATCTGCGAGGCAATGTCCATCAAGCATGTACTTTGTGATTGGGTTCTTTCTTCCAATATGCAAGACTGAGCATTTACTGGTTGAGATTTGTAGTTGCCAAATTTTAGACCAAGCAGTTAGATGATCAAGGTCCTTTTGAATTGTGAATGATTGTCAGTGGTGTTGAAAAGTTTGACATCATCAGCAAAGAGAACACAGTTACTTGAGATATGATTACAAAGATCATTTATGTATATTATAAAGAGAGTAGGTCCAAGAACACTGCCTTGAGGAACACCACTCTTGACAGGAACAGGATTTTAACTATTTGTTGTCTGTTTGACAGAAAAGCAGATATCCAGTTGTGTAAGGGTCCTGAAATGCCATAGGATTTTAATTTTAGGAGAAGTTTATCATGTACTACTGAGTCAAAAGCTTTACAGAAGTCTATGTATATTGCATCTATTGATTTACCTAGGTCAAGATTTGTAGTCCATAGGTTTTTACAGTGGAGAAGTTGTAAATTGCAAGATAATTTTTTCCTGAAGCCAAATTGTTTATTTGAGAGAAGGTTGTGTATTTCTAAGTGTAAGGTAATGGATTGGTTGATGATGGATTCCATAACCTTGCAGGCGACGCAACATAGGGAGATTGGTCTATAATTATCAACTAAGCTGGGGTCGCCTTTTTTGAAAACTGGAATGGCTGTGGCTAGTGACCAGAGACTGGGGAGGGAACTGGTAGGAAAAGCTATAATAAAAATTATACTTAGGGGTTCTGCTAGATTACTAGAGAGTTTTTAAAAGTAAGCACAAAGTCCATCAGGTCCAATGGATAGAGATGGCTTCAATTTACTTAGAGCTTTACCAACATTTTCTTCTGTAAAATCAACATTAGTTAAGTTGTCATGCTCATTGCTTGTACAATTAGGAAATGTGGGATGAGTGCCATCACTGTTGACAAAAACTGATGCAAAGAATTTGTTAAAGAGGTTTGCTCTAGTTACTTCATCATTGTATACATTGCCATCAATCTTTTAGTGGTGGCATGCATCTAGAGTTTTTAAGCTTGTTGTTGACAAAATTATAGAAGGCACGACTGGAATTAGTGCGCAGAAGATCCTCTTCTTGCTTGGTGTGGTAATTTGCGCATTCAGTTTTTATTTGGTTGCATATAGTTCTGTAGCGATTTTTAAAATTAGCTACATAGCCCTTTTTGTTTCTTTTCCAAAGGGATCTTTTTTTAGATTGAAGCTTTTTTATTGATATGGGTAGTTTGCTTTTCCTGATCTTGGTGGTAGTTTGTGGTACGTATAGTTCGATGACTGTTGATTTCGAGTAGGAAAACTCTATAGTGGTCTTCAGCAGTTATACAGGTTGAGAACAGATTTTGCCAGTCCAGAAATGAAAGATAATTGTTTATAAGGTCATAATTGGCTTTTTTGAAGTTGTAGATGGGAATGCTATTGATATGATGATTTAAGTGACAACGTATATTAAGATGGAAGTCAATCATGCAATGATCACTGTTGGAAAAGGGTTCTCTTATTTGTAGTCCATAAATGGTATTGTTGTTGTTGCAGAAGATGAGGTCAAGGCAGTTGTTTAGTCTTGTACTGTTAGTTACAAGTTGTTCAAGACCTAGGTTTGTAACAGCGTTGTATATTGTAGTGTGGATTGGATCAGTTGTACTTTCGTTTGTTATCCAGTTGATGAGAGGTAAATTTAGGTCACCCAGGAAGATGAGTGGATATGGGCAAGAGGCAGCCCATGTTAGTAATGAGGTAAAATATTAGCATGAGTAATATCGTAGTCGAAGGCTCTGTAGCATAGAATGAATCGAAGTGCAGTATTAGATGATAGGTTGCATACAATAGTTTCAGGAAGAGAAAGTTTGTGTGCAACTTGAATGTTTTTTAGATTCAGTGATTTTTTATAGAAAATAGCAACTCCACCACCTCTTCGGTTTTCACGATCTGAAAGGTGAACTTGATATTCTTTGTTTAAAATGATGGAATCAGGGATGGATGAGATTAGCCATGTTTCACAAATAAATATGATATCAAATGTACCACTGTTTAGCAGGAGGATAAATTCAGGTAATTTGTTAAGAATACCTTGCATTCATCAATTTACATTTAAAATCTGTAGAAAGAGGTGTTAAAGAGGTAAGGGGCGTGCATACCTAGTTTTGAATGTTAGTTGGTTGAGGGATATGTACAACTGGTGGTTGTATAGGAGGTTGGATGAGTGGATGGAAGTTATGGGTGGTGAGTGCTTGGATGTTGGGTACTTGACTGTTTGTTGATATGGTTGGTTGGATGGATGGTTGAAAGGCTGGTTGGAAGGTTGGTTGGATGGATGATCGGATGGCTGGCTGAATGGTTTGTTGGATAGCTGTACGGATGGCTGGTTGAATGGTTTGTTGGATGGCTGATTGGATGACAGTTTCGATGGATGGTTGGCTGATGGGTACTTGATTGGTCGAAGGGATGGCTGGTTGGATGTTATGGGTGAGGGGGGTTTGGTGGTGAGTTTTTGATTGTAGGATTTAATTTTAATGCAATTGGCACGGTAATCAATATATAGGTTTGATTCACCATCGTCTTGTCTTCGTTTAAGTTCAGTGCGGAGTTCACGAGAACGTATCCGCTGCAGGAAAGATAGATCAGGGCGTGATCTAAGTTTACTGTAGGCAGGATTTGTTTTAGCAATAGAGTTGATGGTATATATGAACTTACATTAGCTGCTCTCGTTTATGCAGATGACTCTGCAGAATCTTGGTGCTATTGATCCGTCACTGTTTTTATATTCAGGACCATCTCTGGAGACTGCAATTATTTCATTTGGGGAGATGGATGATGAATTATAATTTCCAATTATGTTGTGAATTTTGGTGATATCAGGTTCGTTTGTGTTTTCTAGACCAAATAATATTGCATTATTTATTTTTTGACCTCTCTCCAAGGCATCTCTAATTAGTTGGTCAGTAGTAAATTGTTGTTTAGGTAGAGTTGAAGGATGAGTATTATGTAAAGGTAGATGAGTTGGGAAGAGATTTAGATCAGTCGAGAAATCATTTTTTTGTGTTGTAATTTGTTTTATCAGATTGGTGAAACTTTGTTCTATAACTGTTAGGATTTTTTTTCTAAGTTTTGTTCAATGGCTAGAATTCTTTTTTCTAGGTTTTGTTCAATAGCTAGTATTCTTTTTTCCAAGTTTTGTTCAATTGTAGCTATTAGTTAAAGATCTCTATGTGATTCCATCTTATTACAGTTACAATAAGACATTATAAAGGTTAACAATTGCTTTTGTAAATTGGCAAACTGTCTCTTTACGTGATGCTTCTAAAAGTATGAATGAATTCTCTCATTTGAGATTCATTAGAATACTCTTTCATCTTTACTATTTTAGACTTCCCTTTTGCTTTTGTTTATAATGCAAACATGTCTTATTTGACATTTTACATATGAGAGATATCATTGCTTTACCCTGTTAAGACAATTAGTGAATATATTAGATTTTTAAAATAGGAAAAAAATATTTAACTATCATTTTATAAGTAATTGTAAACATTGTAAAAAATTGTAAAAAATCCTTCCAAATAATAATACATGATACCAAGTTTTAAATTCAGTCTTGATTTTGCATAATTCAGGTGTATGATTGTATTTTTATTTATTGCCTATTGCAATAATTATTCCAAAATAGTTAAATCCACTTGAGCTAAGTATTTTTTTAAAGTACTACATTAATTTTCATATTAATGTTAATTAACTTAACATATAATGTTTCAATAAATATTGAAGTGTTTCAATATTTCTTTCTAATACTATGGCTTCACAGCATAAATCAGCTCCATTTTAGTTGAAATATTTCTCACTTTGTATTCTTAAATCAAAATAAGCATTTGTGAATAAATTAACTACATGATGATACGTTGCTATCTTATGATCCCAAATATTCATCCAATATTTTGTTCTAGTACTTCTATAATCAAAATAGATTAAAAATGGTTTGAGCCTTTTAATGTTCATAAATGTTGTGAGGCAGGAATATAATATATTAATGTAAACAAAACGCCATTGTACAATAATAAACTGCAGCTATTTATCTTAGAAAATCAGCTGAAAGTCTTAGCATTATCTGAAATGTTCATGTGTGGCCATAAATTTTATTTTGATCAGCAATAGCAGTTTTTCATGAGGTTGCATAAAAGAATCTTAATGACAAGTTCATAGCTGTTTCAAGCAGTGGTTTCAGAACATGATAAAATCAGGAATTAAGAAGGAAATAATTGTCTCTAATCATTCCATATCCCTCAGCCTATAGCATTATTAAAATATTAAAGTGTACTAACTTGTAAATTACAAGAATTGCTAAGAGATATCAATGGGGTTAATGGGGCAATCCCATATGTGTCAATTCAGAAAAAAAAAACATTCTAAAATTTTATTACAGGAGTACAGCTGTTAAGTTTGGGCAATGACGAAGCAGGACACCACACAAGTGACAACAGCTCTTTAGTTTATTGTGACCCAGCCTAAGACCAACAGCAAAAACCCCTCTTTAAATACTATTTTGGCTGAGGCGTCAGCCAATCAGCAACATGCTAGTTCCCACCCAAACTTCCCTCTTAAAGTTCAAATACATAACACTCTTCCCCTCCCAGAACATATTGAGCCCCTTTTTTGCATGGAATTTGCATGTTATTTCTCCACGTAGTCACGCAGGTAGACAGGGAGTCTCCTAACTCTTTCTGACCTGCGCAATTCATTCCCTGGGAATGAGTCGAGCTGGTCGGAGGGACTGTTTGTTCCGCCCAGCTCCTCCTCTGGGCCCTCCGGCCCTGGATTACTTGCAGAGTCATCCCTGCAGTCTTCTGGAGGAGCCGATTGGTGTCGCTGGACTTCTACAAGTTCAGATAAGTCCTCCGATCGCCGTGGGTCTGAGTTAGCTGTTGGTTCAAATATTTGGTAGTCAGGGTCTGGTTGCGCGGTTTCTGATTTATTTTGTACCCTTCTTCGTAATTGATCTATGTGGTGCCTCCATACTCGGCCATGCCCATGTCCACTATATATGATTTTGGACCTGTTACTCCAGTGATCGTTCCTTTAAGCCATGCTGGGCCTTCACCATAGTTATGTGCCCACACTGAATCACCCATTGCCATTTCCCTGGTTTTTTCCTGGATGCCTTGGTACCTGTCAGGGGAATATGTTGAATTTAATCTATCTAATGGACACCTGTTTCCTACCCATCAATAGTTCGATGGGCTGTGCCCTGTGGCTACACAGGGGGTTCTGTGTTGTACCGCTAAGAAGGAATCGATTTTGGCTTGCCAATTACCAGGGATTATTCTGGATAGCGCTTCCTTGGCACTGCGAACGAATCGTTCTGCAAGTCCGTTCGTCGCCGGGTGGAAAGGCGTCGAGAGGACATGTCGGATGCCCTCTTCTGCTAAGTACCCCTCGAATTGAGTAGCCGTGAATTGCGGGCCGTTGTCGGACACTAGGGTGTCTGGCAATCCGTGTGTTACAAAAAGGTGCCGCAATGTTGTAATTACGGCTTCGGCTGTTGTGGATTTCATAAGCAAGATTTCTAACCACTTTGAAAATGTGTCTACCACAATTAAAAATGTTTGCCCATGGAATGGCCCGGCAAAGTCTATGTGGATCCTGGACCAAGGACCCTGGGGTTTCTCCCATTCCCTTATGGGGGCTGTCGGGGGTAGTGGCCTTGACTCTTGGCAGGCCTGGCATTTTCCTACCCTGTCGCTAATGTCTTTATCCATTTGTGGCCACCACACAAACTCCTCGCAAGGCTTTTCATTCTCACAATCCCTGGGTGACCCACATGTAACAGTTCCAACACGTTTTCTCGCAGTTTCTCCGGGATAACCACTCTATCCCCACATAACAGACAACCCCTTTGAACCGACAATTCTGAGCGTTTTTTGGTAATGTCTTTGAAATGATCCCCCAGTGCATCGGGCCATCCCCTCTGTACCCAACCGATTACAGTCCTTATAATAACGTCTCTGTACGATGCCCTAGTCACTTCCTTAGAAGTGACCGGCCCGGAGTCTAGAGAATCAATTAGTAGGATGGGTGTCCCCGGGGTCGGGTCTTCGATTGTCTCTGGTAGCGGGCATCTACTCAAAGCGTCCGCGTGTCCTAGGTCCTTCCCTGGACGGTGGGACAATTTGTACGAGTATGCCGCCAGGAAAATAGTCCAACGGGTCATCCTGGGTGATAGGGCAACTGGAGTTGGACGGTCCCCTGCCAGGAGTCCTAACAGTGGTCTGTGGTCTGTTACTATTTCGAAATGGCGCCCAAATAGGTATTCGTGGAATTTTTTGACTCCTGAAACTATGACCAGGGCCTCTCTGTCTAACTGGCTATAGTTTCTTTCTGCTGCTGACATCGTACGGGAAAAATATGCTATGGGGGCTTCCGATCCGTTCGGCAGCCTATGGCTGAGGACAGCCCCTACCCCGTAGGGTGACGCATCGCAGACTAGCACTAGTGGTAATGTCCCGTTATATTGGATTAGCAGGCTATCACTGGACAAAAGGTTCTTAACACCCTCGAATGCCCTGGCCTCAACCTTGCCCCACGTCCAAGCAGCCTTTTTTGCTAATAGCTTGTGCAGCGGCTCTGCTACTGTTGCTTTATTTCACAAGAAAACCACGTAGAAGTTCACAAGCCCTAAAAATGCCTGTAACTCAGCCTTATTTTTGGGAGCCGGAGCCTTTTTGATGGCTCGCACTTTGCTCTCCATGGGGTGGATGCCTTCTCTGTCTATTTGGTAACCCAAGAATTCTACGGATTCGACTCCTATCTGGCATTTGTTGAGCTTGACTTTAAGTCCAGCAGACCTGAAAATGCCCAAGACCTTTTGTAGTTTGACCCCTAACTCATCTAGGTTCTCTGCTGAAACTAGTACGTCATCAAAATATGGCACGACCCCCGGTATTCCTTGTAGCAGACGTTCCATTAGATTTTGGAACAACCCTGGGGCTACGCTGACTCCAAACTAGAATCGAGTGCACTTGAATGCGCCTCGATGCATTACAATTGTCTGCGCCTCGGCTGTGTCATTGTCTACGGGTAATTGTTGGTAGGCTTGGGCCAAATCGAGTTTGGCGAAGACCTGCCCTTGTCCCAATGAATGCAACAGATGTTGCACTACGGGAATGGGGTATGCGCTCTTTTGCAATGCTTTGTTAAGCGTTGCTTTGTAGTCAGTGCAAATCCGGACTGATCCGTCCGGTTTGACTGGGGTCACAATCGGTGTCTCCCATTTGGCATGGTCGACGGGGACTAGTATGCCCTGGTTTACTAGTTTGTCTAACTCCCGGTCTATCTTGGGCTTAAGGGCGAAGGGTACCCGCCTAGCCTTTAACCTAATGGGAGCTACCTGGGGATCTAAATTAAATGAAATAGGGGTCCCCACGTACTTGCCCAGGCAGTCCTGGAAGACGTCCTCGAACTCTTTCAGCAGTTCATCCTTTAGGTTGACTCCGTTTCTGTGGACCCTGGTCACTTCCATCCCCAGGGCTCTGAACCAGTCCAAGCCCAGCAAGCTTGGAAGGTTTCCATCTACGATGGTGACCAGTAGAGTTTTCTTTAGGTTTCTGTTGTGTCTTGCCCGCTCTCACAGCAGCCGGGGCCTTCTTATCTGCTCCCGAACACGGAGGAATGTATGCCTCCCGGCCCCAGTCCTGGCTCCATGCCCAGACAAGCTGAAGAGGAGGGGGCACCTCCCGGTCCCAGCCCTGGCTCCATGCCCAAGCAGGCTGCAGAGGAGGGACACCCCCCGGCCCCAGCCCTGGCTCCATGCCCAGGCAAACGGAGCAGCTAGACCCCTCCCCCTCCTCCACAGCATGTGAGCCTGAGGAAAGTTTATTTCCAACAGCTGCTGATTGGAGTGACCCTCGCATCAGAAGACTGGATAGGCGGAGGCAACAGAAGGAAGGGAGGGGCAGGCCTTAATGAGTGCTGAGTCATGGAGCCACACCCCATGGCCTATATAAAGGATCTGCTTTCTGGCAGTCTCTGAGTCAGGCAAAGTCGAACTTATCTTGCTGAAGTCACTTTCTGGTCTCCTGCCTGCTCTGAGGACTTTGCTAGGACTTTGGGCAGAGCTGCAGAGGCAAGCCTAATTCGGATTTCCCTGACCCTGCCGTCAGCGGAGGAGTGGGACACGACAGTTTCCGTATCTCACTTTGACGGACGTGACTCCTCGAACAGGGATCCGGTTTCCCTGGTAGTCTTGCACTCTCAGCTTTTGGGTTTGCAGTTGGCATTTCACGACCTCTGGCAGGTTCCTCGTGACGGTGTCCCAGGACATGATCGTGATCAACAATCCGGTGTCCACCTCCATCTTACACGGCATTCCTTCGATGTGCGTCTGTGTGAATATCTTCTTTTCTATTCGCTTTGATGCGTGGCCCCTCGTACAGGTGTTTGGTTCAATTTTGCGCCTCTTTTGGATGAGCCAATCCCTGGCCGTTTTGTTGGTCCAGCGCTCTGCTGATTGGCCGGTTTGAATTTTGGGCGGGACGGTTGTGGGGCTCGACAGGCTTGTGCGATGTGCCCTTTCTTTTCGCACCGCCGGCAAATTGCGTCCTTGAATCTGCAATTTTGTCGTTGGTGTTGGCCTCCGCAGCTCACGCACTCGTCCCGGTCGCCTCTCTCTGACCTCCCGGTATAGAAGACCTCTTCTTCTTCCTCGCCTCCGGATTCGGCCTCGACGACCTCGCTGTGGAGTGGCGCTGCTTTTGTGCCGGTGTTCGGTGTGTTCGGTTTCTGTAGAATCTCCGCCGCTTTGGTGGACATCTCGTGTGCCCTGGCCTCGTCCAGGGCCAGGGCTAGGGTCAGGTTGCTTTTGGACAGCAACCGCCTCTGTAAACGAATGTCTTGGACCCCACAAATGAGTTGTTTCAGTAAAGAGTCATCCAAATCCCGGTACTCACAGTGGTTCGCGGCTTTCCTCAATGCGGCCATGTACACGCTTATCGATTCGCCCTTGTGCTGAACTCGCTGTCTCAGCTCGAAATGCTGAACAAACTTCGCCGGCACCGGAGCGTAGTGTGCCTTCAGTGTCATTTGCAGCGTTTGCCATGGTACCGACTGTACCGGCATTGGTTCCGACAGCGACTCGGCGGTATCGAAAACCTGGTCCGCAGTGACTAAGGAAGTAAGCACGCTTCCGATTGTCCGAGACTCCCTATAGTTCGTTTGCTTCGAGGAAACACTCGAAGCGAGCCATGTACGACCCCCATTTCTCCTTGGCAGGGTCAAATGGCGCTGGCAGTGTATAGCTGGACATGGCTATGTAACTGCTTCCGATACTGGCTGGGTTTTGCGAATCCGTACTCCTTCAGCTCTTTTCCTGGTCTCGCTGCCTCAGTATCCCACCTTCGTCACCAATGTTAAGTTTGGGCAATGACGAGGCAGGAGACCACACAAGTGACAACAGCTCTTTAGTTTATTGTGACCCAGCCTAAGACCAACAGCAAAAACCCCTCTTTAAATACTATTTTCGGCCCCAGGTCGGTCAACATGCCGGCAGTCGGGAGCGAGGTCTTTGGACCTCGGTGGTCTCTCGGCTGCCGAGAGCGGGGCCGGAGTCCTGGGCAAGCAGCGGATGGTAGCGGCGGCCATTTTGGGGTTGGGGCAGCCATCCCGGACTGGCTTTGGAGATCCCCGGCCGTGAGCAGAATGCTGGCGGCAGTGTGGTTGGCCGTTCGGGCCGGAGCTTTGGAGGGCCCGAAGATCGGCCGTTTCTCCCCCCCCAGCTGACTTTTGGGCATGTTTAGCCCCTGCCGCAGTTTCCAGCAGCGGCAAGATCTTGGGCCGCATTTCCACCGACTGGTGAGTCAGCGGATCAGCGGCGGCCATTTCGGGGTGGGGTAGCCGCCCGGACAGGCCCTGATTCGATCCCTGGCCGCGCACAATGTCAGCGGCAGTATGGTGGGCCGTGCGGGCTTGAGTTCTTGAGGGCCCGAAGATCGGCCATTTCCCCCTCCCCCAGCTGACTCTTGGTTAGGCCTAGCCGCGCCGTAACGTCTATCAACGGCTTAGGCTTTTGTCATCATCGGCATACTGGCGGCATGCTCAGGATTTCCATCTGCGGCAGGCTGGATCACGAATTTAACACAGATCCAGCGTGATTAATGGCGGCCATAGGAACGGCGGCGGCAGTGACAACATTAGCGGCAATGGCATTACGTGTGGCTTTCCATCTGACCACCGAACTGTACGAGCCCCTTCCCCAGGATGAAGTGAACCCGGGTCTCCGAGGGACATTATGTCATCTTAGCAGTCGGCAACCGAGGAGGATATTATTACCAACTATTAGGAGGGGGGCCATTAGATTTGGCCGGACCTCTGGTCCCCTTGGCTGTTTCCTGGATCATCTGGACTTGGGCCGGTTTTGTTCCCCGGATTTCAACAGATTGTGGGTTTGGCATTTTAGCCTCCCTTTCTCCGTCTGTGATGAGGATAGGGACGAAATGGACAAGTCTGCGGGCCAGAACTTGCCTAACATCTATGCCTAACATCTTGCCTAACATCTATGCCGGCTTGGGATATACACTTTCTGCTGTCTTGAACTTGATATTCTCATGAGATATTCGTCCACCGACCTATTACAACTGCGGGGTTCCCCCGCCTCGCAGGAATGGCCCTCTAGGCTATCGAGAGCCTACCTTAACGAAGGGTCTTGGGACCCAGAGAGGTGGCATGCGGCCAAGAAGAATTTTTGGGGATTTTTAGATAGGTTTTTAAAAAGGGGTTTTTTAAGGGGAGGGAGGGATACGACGGGTGGGGGGATTAACCCGTCGGGGAGGGATCCAGCCCCTGTGCTTGTTCGCGGCACTTCTACATCTGGTCTGAAGGCAGGGGGGGAGGGTCTTGTTCCAGGACTAGAGGGTTGTTCAATCTGTACGGTAAGTGGGAGAGGCAGATATGGCGGAGGGGGGGGGCGTATCGAGTGTTGGGAGCACGTGCGCGATGTCTTAAAGCGATCACGTGCTCCGGCCCCTCAGTCCCTACCCGTTCCTCGGGCGGCCATGATTGTTGTGACCCAGGTTCCTGGACCCGGACTCCTGGACTCGGATGATTCAGAAAGTGAGGGAGAAGACCTGGCCAGCCCTGCTTCTCTTGAGCCCTTTCCCTCCCTGGCACCCACTCAAAGGGAGGAGGAGGGGCCGGCAAAGCCTGATTCCATGGAGCCTCCTTCTGATTTGGCAACGCCCCAAGAACAGTTTTGGAGTGATGCAAGGTTACGTAGGCGTGATCGGCGTGCGCAGCAGCGGAAGAGTTGGGACAAAGCCAAGTCATAATTGTCATGCAGTGACATCTGCAGAGACTATAAATAGGAGGCGGGACTTCCTGGTTTTTTGTCTTGGACAAAGTAATGAATTTGGGCGGCCAATCTGTATCAACGGAGGGAAGAATATATTCGTGAGTAATTCTGGCCTTATCTGTAATTTCCTTGTTATCTCCAGAAACTTGGCAGGCCCGTGGGTAGACGTAGCCAGGACATTTATATATATGTAAATAAATCAGAAAAGGAGGCCTCTGACTGACTCTTTGCTGGGAGTATTGGGGGAAGGGAAACAGAACAATGATCCTCAGAGCTTGGATCTTCGGTTGATGTTATATAATGCCCGGTCCGTGGTCAATAAAGCTCCCCTGATTTGCGATCTTATTCAGGGGGAGTCCGCGGACCTTATGGGCATTACGGAGACCTGGTTGGGTCCAGAGGGGGGGGTCCCCCTTGTTGAGCTGTGCCCTCCAGGTTTCCGAGCATTTCATCAGCCGAGGGCCCAAGGTAGGGGTGGGGGGGTGGCGGTTGTTATTAAGGAAGATCTAGAGCCGAGGGAGGCCACTGTTCCTCAGATTGCCGGCTGTGAATCCCTCTGTGTGAGGTGGGGCCATAGGAATCAGTTGGGCTTGTTGATCGCGTACCTGGCTCCTTGCTGCGTGACCACAGCCCTGCCCGAGCTGTTGGAGGTTCTAGCCGCTGTGGCGGTTGAGACCCCCAGACTGATAGTCATGGGGGATTTCAACCTGCCATCAGCTGGCTTGTTATCAACAGCAGCTCGAGAGTTCCAGGCTTCCATGACGGCCTTGGACCTGATTCGAGTAAATGATGACCCTACGCACATGGGGGGAGGCACGCTGGATCTGATTTATATCTCTGGACAATGGTTAAATGATCTGGAATTAGATGATTTAGTAACAGAACCGATGTCATGGTCCGATCATTTTCTCCTTCGTCTAGACTTCCGAACCGCCACTCACCATCGCAGGGAGACGGAACCTATACGTTGGTTCCGTCCCAGGCGCCAGATGGACCCCGAGAGGTTCCTGACGGAGCTTGGGCCATTCCCTGAGGATCTGGCCCACGGCACGACTGAGGAACTAGTCGTGGCCTGGGAACAGGCCGCGGCTGGGGCCTTGGACCGTGTCGTGCCTTTGCGGCCTCTGACCCGGCGCAGATCTCGCCCGGCCCCTTGGTTCTCCGAGGGGCTAAGGAAGATGAAACGCCGGAGAAGACGCCTAGAGAGCACCTGGAGGTCCAGTCGTTCTGAAGCTGATCGGACACTAGTTAGGTCCTATTCTATCCTATTCGTTGAAGTGCTGTCCCGGTGTTTGGAAGCCGTACGGGTCTGGATGGGGAGAAACAGGCTCAAGCTTAATCCCTCCAAGACGGAGTGGCTGTGGATGCCGGCATCCCGATTCAGTCAGCTGCAGCTGCGGCTGACTGTTGGAGGCGAGTTATTGGCCCCAAAGGATAGGGTGCGCAACTTAGGTGTCCTCCTGGATGAACGGCTGTCGTTTGAAGATCATTTGACGGCCGTCTCCAGGAGGGCCTTCCACCAGGTTCGCCTGGTTCGGCAGTTGCGCCCCTTCCTTGATCGGGATGCCTTATGCACGGTCACTCATGCGCTCGTTACCTCTCGCTTGGATTATTGTAATGCTCTCTACATGGGGCTCCCCCTGAGGTGCACTCGGAGGCTTCAGTTAGTCCAGAATGCAGCTGCATGGGTGATAGAGGGAGCTTCGCGTAGCTCCCGTGTAACACTGCTCCTGCGCAGACTGCACTGGCTACCTGTGGCCTTTCGGGTGCACTTTAAGGTTTTGGTTATGACCTTTAAAGCACTCCATGGCTTAGGGCCCGGGTACTTACGGGACCGCCTGCTGTTACCACATGCCTCCCACCGACCCGTACGTTCTCACAGAGAGGGACTTCTCAGGGTGCCGTCCGCCAAGCAATGTCGGCTGGCGGCCCCCAGGGGAAGGTCCTTCTCTGTGGGGGCTCCCACACTCTGGAACGAGCTTCCCCCGGGCTTACGCCAAATACCTGACCTTCGGACCTTTCGCCGCGAACTGAAGACATATCTTTTCATTCGCGCGGGGCTGGCCTAAATTTTATTGATTTTAAATTTTCTACCACTAATTTTTAAATGGGGTTTTAGTTTTTATATATTTTAAAGTTTCAGGCCAATTATAATAAGTTTTTTAAATTTGCATTTTAAACTGTATATTGTATTGTTTGTTTTTACTTTGCCTGTACACCGCCCTGAGTCCTTCGGGAGAAGGGCGGTATAAAAATCAAATAAATAATAATAATAATAATAATTTTGGCTGAGGCATCAGCCAATCAGCAACGTGCTAGTTCTCACCCAAACTTCCCTCTTAAAGTTCAAATACATAACAACAGCCTAAGGTCGTGATGGTGAACCTATGGCACATGTGCCACAGGTGGCATATAGAGCCATATCTGCGAGCATGCAAGTGTTGCCCTAGCTCAACTCCAGCATGCATTCTCATGCCGGCCAGCTGATTTTCGGGCCTTCCGGGCCCACCAGAAGTCAGGAAATGGCCTACGGGTCTTACAAATACATTCCCCACATAAATCCCGCCTCCCTCCAAAGGTCAGATAGTTTGAGTCCAATCTACTTCTCCCTCAAGCATTATGTAGAGGTTATCTTCAGATGATGTCATTTCTCTGCTATGCACGAACCGTTGGCTGTGAGGGTTATCAGCCCACTCCTTAGGTTTTGAATTCATCAGTTTCAATTCTGGATTAACCTCCTCCCCCCTCCACCTATGGCAGCCAAAGCAGTTGACCCATAATTAAAGGTACAGTACCCCTTTCCAATTCCTAGCACTAAAGACAGCAATAAAGTGATTGAGCAATAAAACAATAAAAGCAGCATGTGGAGGCCATCACATGCCAAAAGCGGGGGACTGCGGGGGTGTTACATGCACATACGCAGGGGGTGGGTGCATTGAATTATGGATGTCGGCACACACACGTGTGGCCCCTCCCCCCGCTTTTGGCACGCAGCAGCAAAAAGGTTAGCCATCACTGGCCTAAGGCAAAAAGTATTGCCCTCTGTTCATTGAAAAAAAATATAACATTTGTTGCCTTAATTGCCAAGTTCTAGACCACCATAGTAGCAAGATGAGCAACCAGTGCTATACTCATTGTTTTAGAGTGGTATAAGCCATTGGTGGATTTCCTGATTTCATTTCTTCTTGCATAGGATGTTTGTCACCTGCTAATGGGAAAAATACTTCACTATTTGCCTTGAGGTGGGGTGAGGTGGGGTGTAAAAGTAAGGGCAGACGTGTTTGTAACAAAAGGGTTGCAGATGTGGTTCTCTGGAATCTCTGGAATCCTGGTGGCACAGTGGTTGAAGTGCATGTATATAGATATCCCAATTGTCACTACATTGTTTTCATCTTGATAATATTTCAAATATTAATAAAAGCCTTCTAAAAAAATTTCTGGAGTATCATTCCAGAATGACATAAAGTCATTCTATGACTTTATCTGGACACATTCCTTGGATAAATATATTATGGAATCATCTGAATTAGTGGCCCATTTATTTTGGTTCATATAAATTCAGTAATTCATAAAATATATAATTCTTAGATTTTTGATTTTTGTTTTGAGGATGTCAAAGTTAGTAATAGGAAGAACAGTTCCTTTTAAAATATACAGAGTCCACTAAGGGAGATTTTGATGGAAATTTTAAATATAGTTTCAGAAATAGGTGGAAAAGGCTCAACAATGATCCCACAAAACTATGAATGACATTAAGAATAGAATAGAATAGAGACTTTCTGTTTGGCACCGTAGGTGATGGCGGTGATCTTTACGATCACCAACCTCTGGATTATGTGGAATCACTAGGACAGCTTAAATCTGCCGTCCAGCAGTTCGAAAAACCCTCTCTTCGGGAGAAGAAGAGATGGTGAGCTGAGGGCAGAGGTAGAATTTCCCTAAAGCCCCTGAGAAAAAAGGGGTTTGAAGGGTTAAGTTCCCTCCAGCAACCCGAAGTGCTCCATATCCGAGGATTTTTCTGCTTTGGCGGAACCAATCACCACGACCAAACACCGAGATTTATTTTGGACAATAAAGGATTATACCGGACAGAACGAAAGTGGGAGAACTTTATGCAAGTAGCCAAGCCAATTCCCCGTTACTTTGTAACAAGCTTGAAAATAGCAAGAAAATGGAGGCGAATTGTTAACAAGCTAACGAGTGGAAAGCGAAAGTGATACTTTTAGCGTTTGCCGTCTGCTGCTGGTAAATTGCATGTTATTTGCTACTTTAACTCTTTAACTCTTTGCTGCCTGCTGATAGAATCTAGGGGAGATTTTTAAATATTGCTTTAAAAGACTGTGTTTCTCAGAGGTTAAGAAGATTTAAAGTGAATATTAAGTTGGAAATAAATAAATAATTTTATAGAAGATGGCAGCCAAACAATTAAAGTCTACTGTAACAAAGGGCTCTGGAATTTCATCAGCTGGTGCCTCTCCAGCTCATACAGCAGAGACTAGAACATTGAACTTAGAGGCGGTACAAGAGAACTTAAAAGACTTTATGCAAGAAAAATTTAAAGTAATAACTGATGAGATGTCTGAAATGAAAGAGCAGATATTAGAAATTCAAGTGGGAAATAAAGAAGTTAAGGAAGGATTTGTAATTGCAGTACAAAGTTTGGCAACAAATGTGATTTTATTAGAAGAGGAAGTTGAAGAAATTAAGCAACATAATTCAAAATTAGAAAATAAAATGGATGAATTTCAAAGTAAAATGGAAAAAACAGATGATGAAATAGTTTTGATACAATATAGAAATATGGAATTTGCTCTAAGAATCCGTGGCTTGAATGAAAATAAAGAAGAGAATTTAAGGGAAAATTTTTCTGAAGTATTTGCTGAGATATTAGCAGCTCGTCCAGCAGATGTGGCTTATCAAATTGATAAAATATATCGTGTGAATTCTTGGATAGCAAGGCAAAAAAAGTTGCCAAGGGATGTTGTTATTTATTTTACAAGCAGAACAGTGAGAAATCAGATTTTGCAAGCTTCATATAAGGGGGAGAAGATTCAGATTGCTGGTCAAGATATTTTGATATTAAAGGAAATTCCACCAAAAATGTTAAGGGCTAGGAAGGAATTTGCCTTCCTGGTGAATGAACTTAAAAAACGTCAGATTGAATATAGATGGGATATCCCAACTGGTATAATAGTATATTATGCAGGGAAAGTACATCGTCTCAATACAGTTGGAAAAGCAAGAGAATTTTATGTTGAGGCATTAAAAGTTGGAAGTCTTCCCCCATTGGAAGCTAGAAGAAGGGAGGCTGAAGTGAAGGAAAGAGAAGTGAAGCAGGTACAAGAACAGATTGTGATGGAAGAAGATTTATTACAAGTGTTGGAAATACCTACGATGGGTTCAGATTCAAAAGAACAAAGGCTGACAAGAGCTGCTGCTAAACGCAAGGAACAAGAGATGACGGCACAACAACAACTGGCAACTACTACAACGGAAACAGTGGGAGGAGCAAGGCCTAAAGCAAAATGTGATCTGCGGCTAGTGTTCCAAAAGTTTCCTTTGGCCGATAATGGCAATTAAACTATTATCTTGGAATGTTAATGGTCTGAATTCACTGCAGAAGAGAAGGAAAGTACTTCATTATTTGAAACAATTTAAAAATGACATTACCTGTTTACAAGAAACACATATTAGATCTTTAGACCAGAAATATTTGATAAACTCAAAACTGGGAGTACATTTTGTTGCCTCCTCTTTGGAAAAAAAAAATGGTTTAGTTATATATATAAAGAAGGATATATCAGCAAAATTAATTGAGGTGGATAAGCAGGGAAGATACATTGCTATTGAACTTTTGTTGTAGGGAAAGAAGATATTATTAATAGGAGTTTATGCTCCGAATCAATAACAAGAAAATTTTTTCAAGTTTTTACATAAAAGAATAGTATTTTGGGATTATAAATCATATATATTAATGGGTGATTGGAATGGTGTATTGGATACTCAAAAAGACAAAAAAAGTTTAAGAAAAATGTCAAGCCGGGCGAAATTACCAAAGGCTTTTTTTGAAATGATGGAGGACTTGGAATTAAGAGATATTTGGAGAGAACATAATACAGAAGAGAGGGATTTTACCTTCTTTTCTGACAGGCATCAATTATTTTCGAGGATTGATTTTATTTTGATTTCTAATTATTTGTACTCTAGAGTGAAGAAGACAAAGATTTGTTCAAGAACTCTATCTGATCATAGTCCGGTTTGGATTGAATTTGATCGGGAAAAGGAGGCTAGGAGATCATGGAGGTTGAATGAGAATTTGTTTAAATATGAACAAAATGTAAATGAATGTAAAAAGCAAATGAAAGAATTTTTTATTATGAATATGAAAAAAGAGACATCTATAGAGATGATTTGGGACGCTAGTAAGGCTTATATGAGAGGAAATCTTATACAAATGAATATTAAATATAAAAATAAATTGCAGAAAAAGAAAAAGGAATTGGAAGAGGAAATTAAAAAGAAAGAACAGTTATTGATAAATAGCCCAGGAAATAGTAAAATAAAAGAATCAATAAATATATTAAGAGGTCAGTTTAACATGTTGATGGCAGATCAAGTAGCAATTAATTTACAATATGTAAAATATAATACGTTTAATAATGCCAATAAGCCAGGAAGATGGCTTGCCTATTTAATAAGGAAAAAACAGAAATCACGAACGATTGATAAAATAGAATATAGGGGTAAGGAAGTTTATCAAAAGAACTTGATTAAAAAAGCATTTTTAGAGTATTATAGTAAGTTATATACTAGGGATATGATTGATGATACAGAGATAGAAAGATATTTACAACAACAAAATATTTGTGAGCTTACAGAAAATCAAAGAGAAGAACTGAATCAATTAATTACTTCAGAGGAAATTTTGTTAGCAATTAAGCAACTTAAAATCGGTAAAGCACCAGGTACAGATGGTTTAACAGCTGTTTATTATAAAAATTTACAAAATGAGATGGTTGAACCACTTAAAGAGTTATTTAATAAAATTCAAATGGGAGGAGATGTTCCCCCTTCATGGAGGACAGCCTTTATTTCGTTAATACCGAAGGAAGATCGAGATGGTATTAAAGCAGAGAATTATAGGCCTATATCACTTTTAAATACTGATTATAAGATATTTGCCAAGATACTTGCTAATAGATTAATGCCAGTGATGAATCAAATAATTCATAATGATCAGTCAGGATTTATTAAGGGTAGGCAGATGAGATATAATGTGAGGCAAATTGTAAATTTACTTGAATATTTGGAAGGAAACAACCAAGTCTCAGCGGCGTTCTTTTTTTTGGATGCTGAAAAAGCTTTTGATAGATTGGATTGGCAGTTTTTATTTAAAGTAATAGAAAAAAATGCAATTTGGGGATTATTTTATCCATGCAATTAAAGCAATATATCAGAAGCAAACAGCACAAATAATAGTAAATGGTGGGTTAATAGAAACTTTTAAAATTGGGAAAGGGATGAGACAGGGATGTCCCCTGTCTCCATTACTTTTTATTTTAACTTTAGAAATTCTTCTGAATAAAATACGTGGTTCCGATCGAATAAAGGGAATTAGAGTTAAACATCAAGATTACAGATTAAGAGCTTTTGCAGATGACTTGGTTGTTACTGTATCTCAACCAATATACTCAGCTACTGGTTTAAAAGATATAATTGGTCAGTACGGCAAAGTATCTGGATTTAAGGTGAATCAGCAAAAGACAAAGATGATAACTAAAAATATGAATATACAACAAAAAGAAGAGTTAGAAAGAACTACAGGTTTTGAAATCGTTAAAAAGGTTAAATATTTAGGAATATATAATACAGCTTCAAATGTCAAATTATACAAAAATAATTATGAGGTATTGTGGCAGAAGGTATGGAAAGAAATGGAGAGTTGGAAGAAGTTACAACTATCCTTGTTGGGAAGAATAGCGGCTATAAAAATGAATGTTTTGCCCAGGTTTCTATTTTTGTTTTAAATGATACCGGTGCTTAAGAATGACATCAAATTACAGGAATGGCAAAAGGGGGTTAATAACTTTGTATGGATGGGCAAAAAGCCAAGAATAAAATTAAAAATAATGCAGGATATAAGGGAAAGGGGGGGTCTTAAAATGCCTAATTTAAAATTGTATTATGAAGCAGTTGTCTTATCATTAATTACTGATTGGATTAATTTGACTGAGGAAAGAGTTTTGAATATAGAAGGTTATGGTTTGTTATATGGGTGGCATGCTTATTTATTATATGATAAGAAAGTAGATAAAATATTTAAAATAATATAATTAGAAATGCATTATTGAGGGTCTGGAGGAAATATCAATATAAATTAGATGGAAAGATTCCAATATGGGTAATCCCGAGACACATGATAGAAAATATAAATATATATCAAAAGATGGAGGTAGTTACCTATAAAGAACTTCTTTGTATGGAAAAGGGGGAATTACAATTAAAATCCAGAGAAAAGATGGGGGAAGAAGGGAAAAATTATACATGGTTCCAATATGGACAATTACAAGCTAGATGGAAACTAGATCAAAAAATAGGTGTTAAGCAAACTGAGGATAATTTGTTAAAACAAATGAGAGATCAAGGCCAACAGCATATTAAGAGGTTGTATAATGTATTAGTAGAAATAGACTCAGAGACTGAACTGGTTAAGGATTGTATGATTAAGTGGGCACAAAATTTTCAGCAACCAATAATGTTGGAAACTTGGGAAAGAATTTGGGTGAGGAATGTTAAATTTACACAAGCGCAAAATATGAGAGAAAATTTTTATAAGATGTTTTACAAATGGCATTTAGACCCCAAAAAGTTGTCATGTATGTATCCTAATATAGAGGCTAAATGTTGGAGATGCAATTGTGAAGATGCCACTTATTACCATATATGGTGGACCTGTAAAAAAGTTAAAGCATTTTGGATTAAAGTATGGTGGATCATGCAGAATATTTTGAAAAAGAAGATTAAGTTTACTCCGCAGTTCTTTCTATTAGGAATAATTATGGATTGTACAGCTATAGAGACTAAATTGATCTTGAACTTAATAACAGCCGCAAGACTTTTGATTGCTCAATATTGGAAGAAAGAAGAATTACCTACAATTGAAGAATGGACACTCAAAGTATCAAATCTGGCAGAAATGGCTAAAATCTCTGCTTATTTGAAAGACTATACACAAGAAAAATATATTTTAGAATGGAAAATGTGGATTGATTATATTCAAAATAAGTATCAGATAAAAAAATATCAAATAGCATATGAGTAAATTTAGGAAATATTTTGTATTAGATATATTTCTGAAGGAGAGGGGAATTGAGAGTGTGATTAAGTGTGGAGTGACTAGAGATTATAATTTAGGAATTATTTTAGATTATGATTGTTAGTTTTGATACCCTGCATTTTGTTCTGGGGGGGGTGGGTAAGGGGAGGGAACTGGGGGTTTGAGGGTAGAGATGGAGTGATGGTTAATGTACAGGGATTATTGAAGAATTAATGTAGGGTCGGGTCTGCCCAGTTACCATTTTAGAACGGTGGGGAGGGAGAAAAGAGAGAGTAGGAGGTAGGAAAGAGGAGAAGAGGAAGGAAGAGGGGTAGAAGAGGGAGAAGGAGTGGAGGGTGGAGGGAGGAGAGGATGTAGATAAGAGAAGGAGAGGAAGGTTTGGAAAGAAGGTAGAAGAAGGTAGAAGAGGGAAGAGAGTTAAAAAGGGGGGTGGTGACTGGGCAAGCCCGACTAATTGTAATACACTGGATGAATTATTTGATATGATTGTAAAAATAAAACTTTTTTATAAAAATAAATAAATAAATAGTTTCATATGTTCGTCCATGGCCTCCGTGTAGATAAGGATGTCATTAAGATAAACTAAAACCCCTTTAAACAAATGTTCATGGAGCACTTCATTTATCAGTTGCATGAACACCGCAAGAGCCCCTTGTAATCCAAAAGGGAGTATTCGGAATTGGAAACAGCTTAGGGGACAATTGAAGGCAGTTTTCCACTCGTCCCCTTCTTTTATACGCACCCTGTAATAAGCTTCTCGCAAGTCCAATTTGGTGAAAAATTTCCCCTATGCGAAGTGGGCCAGCATGTCCTTCATAAGTGGCATGGAATACATGTTTTCTACGCACACACAGTTCAAGTTCCTATAGTCAACTATGAGATGGTAGGGGCCATCTTTCTTTTCTCGGAACATCACCAGAGCCACTACTCAAGGCCTGGCCAGTTGAATGAATCCTCGCTCCAAATTGTCTATAAAGTTCTACAACTCTGCTAATTTCTTTTGTGTCATGGGGTAGTATTTCGGTTTTGGGAGTTTTACTTCCGAAAGAATCTCAATAGCACAGTTGGTAGGCCTATGAGGGGGTACCACGTCAGAGGCCCTCTCGCTAAAGACCTCCTGTAGGTCCCAGTACTCCTTGGGAATCTTTTCCTCCCCATTCAGCTGCTCTGTCACTGACCCCAATAACTTGGTGAGTACAGACTCCTCCCCTTTGGAGACCCTTTTCTCCACCCTCTGCGACTTAGAGCAGAAGCGTAGTACCCACATTTTCCAATTTATTCACAGGTTCCACTTCCAGAGCCAGGACAGACCCAGCAGGACAGGCTGGTCCATTCCTTGTATCACGATAAAATTCAAAGTCTCTCAGTGATCTCCTATGATCATCTCTATTGGTTCCATTATAAAATGGGCGGGGTCTCCTCCTGCCACTGACCCATCTAGCTGGCAAAAGGCTATGGGTGTCAGCCTCCGCTTTAATTTAGTGTATTTCTCCTACTAGATTATCTGACTATTTTATTACCTTGTTAAAAGTTTGCTCTACTGATTGTCTTACATGCTTTATGGAGAAGGGGGGGGAGGTTTTCACTGTTCCCAGCATCGGCTGACATTGTATGTGGGGGAGAGGGGAAATGCCATTTTCAAAACCAGAGGTTTGAATTGTGTTGGCACGTGAATGTAACGGCAGCTGCTGATTCCACATTCCATTCAGAAGATTGACAGTGGGAGAATATCGGAAGTGAAACTACACGTGGCTGAGGAGAAAGAAGGCATTGGACTATTACTGTATGACCTCTAGTAGGGGGAGCGGTCAGGATAGAATATGACTCTGGGGTTTTGATTTACTTCCAGTTCCAGCTTTGCTTTCACCGCATCCAGACTTGTATGATAAAGATTACCAAATTCTTCAACATGATGAAGTTGGGTTTTTATTTTCTCAAATACTGATCTGGGGCAGGCTGACATTAAGCTGGAACTCACCCAAAATCAGTCATCCTGGATCACAACCGAGGGGACTGAAATTTTTTTTTTCCCATAACGATGTCGGAGCACGAATGTGAACCTGATGAAGAACAGCTGGCAGACATCTCATCCCGAGACCATCGCAGAGAAGCTGATAAGAAATATTTTCTGGGAAAAGAGCCAATCTCAGAAGATGAGCTGGAGGAGTCAGAAGCAGCTTTGGCAGCCTCATCGGGCCCTCCCAAATACTCAGGAATTTCTGCAGAGTGGCTGGAGAAATTACAAATAGAAAAACAGGAGAAGGCCAAACTGGATTTTAAAAGCTTTCCAGACCCAGGGGAACCACAATCCGGAGTTACTAGACGTAAACAATAAAGAAAACTCTCTGCCTGGCAACAGGAGCAGCAAATTAAAGATCAATTACAAATTGCAGAAGCTGTCAGACTGTATCGTGAGGCGAAAGAGCGACAGAGATATCGTGAAAGGTATGAAAACCCCACCCAAACGCCCTGGGGGGAGAGGGAAGAGGTGGAAACAGAAATTTCAATGGCCACCGGTGATGCAGCATACACCAAAGAGCTTCAGGAGGACCGAGAGCCTGAGCTGCGTTCTCCAGGAGCTGCAGATATGGCCACGGGTCAGGGGGTCCCCACTCCACAAATGTTGCCTCGCAGAAGAAAAAAACCTAAAATTCCACCAATTCCCAGAAAGTTTGATGGAGACCCCAAAGAATTAGGCTTATTCCAGGCTATGGTGGATAGCCACATGCAAGAATGGGGGGAAGATTATCTGTCAGAAGCCTCTAGAGTAAGAAGCGTGACTCAAGTCTTGAGTGGTAGGGCGGCTTCCTGGTACGTGACTTTATACCAAGAGGATTCCCCTCTCCTAAGGAACTACCATCATTTTATGGCCACCCTGAGAATGAGATTTGAGGACCCCTTGGCAGAACAAAAGGCAAGATTCGCATGAGGTCCATCAGACAAGGGAGGAGACCAGTGACCGACTACAACCAAGAGTTCAGCGATCTGGTACCTCTCATGAGAGGGTGGTCGAAGTGGCTCTTTGGACTTATACAAAGACGGCCTAAACGGAGAATTATATAAATTATGTAGAGCCCGAGCATCCCGACTACCCTGCATGGCTGGTACCCTGGCAGCAGAAATGGAGATAGACCTAGCCAAGGACCGCCTGCAAGCGATCGTAGTTGGAGGCAAACCCAACCTCAATTCCAGAGGAACCAACCAAGGATTCTGTTGCAGTGGAGAGTGGGAAGAAGAAACCCACAGGCTGTTTCAGATGTGGAAAGAAGGCCACCGAGCCGCTGATTGTCGGCAAAGCTGCGCCAAAGGCGACCCCTAGTGGCAAAAAACCAATGGCGCAGGTGGAACCAAAATCGCGAGAGGTCGCAAAGAGGGGAACAGATGACGCAAAGTACGCTCCTCCCATCGAGAAGGAAGTTGGGACTCCGACCGGGTCAGATGACACCGAGCCATCTTCGGAATCGGATGAGGACCTCTTGGTGAGTTGGAAAGGGGGGCCCCTTACCGTTCCTGTACAACTGCATATCCCATCCTCAGGAATGCAAGGGGAAATGCTAGCCCTCTTAGACTCTGGGTGTACCCGATGTATCTTAAGCCCCGAGGTGGTGGAGAGAATGGAACTAAGACTAAAAACATTAAGCAGGAGGCTCCAGTGACGTCACCCTCCTGCTGGGTGCTCAAACAGAGCACTCCGTGTTAGAAGATTGTAAAAGTCAGTGAAACAGAAAATAAATCACTGTTCACTGAGCTTAGCATAATCTCTGGGTGAAAGAGGTTATCAGAATTGTGGAAGAGTGGCAGGTCTGACAGGGGGTTTGCTCTCAAGAGCGAATTTTCCTGGATTTATGACCCCACCGAATTCCACTCCTTCCAACTTCAGCACGCCCCTGTTTTATCAGGAAAAGGGAGAGGAATGTCGCTTCTGCTCAGAGGACTTATTAAATTGATTGATATTCCAAGCAGGCGGAATTTCACAAGCGTTCAATCTTTGATGCAGAATCAGCACGGCAAGTACCGACTCTTTTGAAATTTGAAACCTTTCTTTGTCTTTGATTAATTGACTTTTAAAATGGCGTCTAAAAGTGAAAGTAAAATTTTTAGTACGATGAAGCAGCGTTACTTGTGGATTGTTACAAACGGAGTTTTTATACTGAAAGGAGGAAGGAGAGTTATTAACTTTGAATTCCTGATTCTTTTGAAGACAGAATGGCAGCTAAACCTTTAAAGCCTTCTGGAAGAAGGGGAACTGAACCAAGTCTTCTGGAAATATTGAAAGAACAAATAAAACTTTCTGAAGATAGGCAAAAAGAGATGATGGAGAATTTTAATGCAAAAATAAGAGAAGATATTCTTATGGCAGTTCAAGGACTGAGTAAAAAAAATTGAAGGATTGGAAGTGGAAATGCAACAGATCTCTCAGTCAAATAAGTATTTAGAAGATGAAATGAAAGGTGTTCAGGAAAAAGTGGATCAAAATGAAGATCAGGTTGTGATATTACAATATAAACTTATGGAAGGAGCTCTTAGAATTGTGGTATGCAGAAGAGCGTGGAGAAGACTTAAGAAAAATTATATCAGAAGCATTGGCTGAATTTATTGAAGCAGACCCCCAAGAGGTAGCTTACCAAATTGATAAAATATATAGAGTTAATTCTTGGATTGCAAGACAGAGAAAGCTTCCTCGGGACATTGTGGTTTATTTTGTGAAAAGGACTATGAGAAATCAAATTCTGCAAGTTTCATATCAGACAACTTTAAAAATTGGAGAACAGGAGTTGAAGGTGTTGAAAGAAATTCCTTCAAAGATGTTAAGAGACAGGAAGGAATTTGCTTTTTTTACACAAGAACTTAAAAAACATCAGATTCAATTCAGATGGGAGGTGCCAGTTGGACTGACACTATTCTATCAAGGAAGGAGATATAGAATTGACACGGTTTTAAAGGCAAAGGATTTTCTTTCTACAGTTTTGAAAGTCGAAATAAGTGATAGAAAAACTTCAAGAGACTCAAGAAGGCGTGGTGACCCAAGAGCCTTTATTGCTGCCAGTATTAGAGGAACCACAAGAGCAAAGGGTGACAAGAGGGCCCTTAAGCGTAAAGAAGAGCAACAGTCTCAAAGTAAAGTCAGGATCCCATTATGGAAGCTGTGGGAGGAGCTAGACGAAGATACCGGAGGAGGAGCTTCCGTCTGCTTCAAAGCTTCAGGAGGCCAATGTGTGGCAAATAGAATCTTGTCATGGAATGTTAATGGCTTGATTTAAGCTCAGTAAAGAAGGAAAATATTTCACTACTTGAAACAATTAGAAAATGAGGTGATTTGTTTGCAAGAGACACATATAAAATTATCAGACCAAAAATATTTAATTAATTCAAAATTGGGTAACCATTTTGTTGCATCAGCTTTGGAAAAGAAGCATGGAATTGTTGTATATATCAGGAAGGATATACCAGCTAAGCTAATTGAGGCAGATATTCAAGGAAGATTTATTGCTATTGAACTGGTGATAGATGCAAAAGACTTTGTTGATAGGTATTTATGCACCTAATCAGCAACAAGAAAAGTTTTACAAAATGTTACATGAGAGGTTGACCCTCTGGGATTATAGTTCGTTTATTTTATTAGGAGACTGGAATGGAGTAATTGATACAAGAAGGGATAAGAGAACCTCCTCCAAGAAGATACCTATACATGCAAAATTACCAAAATCCTTTTTTGAAATGATGGAAGACTTTGAGTTTAGAGATATATGGAGGTTACGGAATCCAGATGAGAGAGATTTTACTTTTTTCTGATAGGCATCAATCTTTTCACGCATTGATTTTATTTTAATTTCTAATGACTTGCTTTCTAGGGTGAAGCGAAGATATTTCCGGTGTTTAACTGACCATAGCCCAGTATGGATGGAATTATTACAAGGAAAAAGGTGGTAGAACATGGAGGTTGAATGAAAATCTGTTTAGATATGAGGATAATGTAACTTATTGTAAGAAACAGTTAAAGAATTTTTGATTTTAATATGTACAAAGGGACACCTATAGGAACTGTGTGGGAAGCGAGCAAAGCGTTTATTAGAGGATATTGATTTTATTTGGACAACAGGCAAAGGAATAATAAACAAAAGCGTAGATATTTGGAAGAAGAAATTCAAAGGAAGCAACAGTTATTAATTCAAAACCCACAAGATCATAAACTTAAAGAGGCTATAAAAATATTACAGAGTCAATTTAATATGTTAATGGCAGACCAGGTGGCAACGAATATACAATATGCTAAACATAATACCTTTTGTAATGCAAATAAACCTGGGAGATGGTTGGCATATAATTTAAGGAAGAAACAGAAAGCACGTGTCATACAAAAAATAGAATATAAAGGTAAAGAGATATACCAACAGGATAAAATTAAAAAGGCATTCTCAGAATTTTATACTGCACTATATGCAAAAGACAAAATATTGGATAGGGACATTTATGATTATTTGAAAGATTATAAGGTGAATATTCTAACATTAGAACAGAGGGAGGAGCTGAACCGGCCGATAGCTACTGGAGAAATAGTGGAGGCAATTAAAAAAAAAAATGGGGAAAACCCCTGGTACAGATGGTCTTACAGCAACTTATTATAAAAAAACACAGGATGAAATATTAGGCCCACTTAAAGAATTATTTAATCAGATACAATTAGGAGTGGGAATACCCCCGTCATGGAAAACATCTTTTATTTCACTGATACCGAAAGAGGAGCAAGACTGCTCTAAACCTGGTAACTATAGGCCGATTTCACTTTTAAATAATGATTATAAGATTTTTGTAAAAATAATAGCAAATAGATTAATGTTAGTTTTACAACAAAGAATTCATACTGATCAATCTGGTTTTATAAAAGGGAGGCAGATGAGGAATAATGTTAGACAGATTATTAATATATTGGAATATTTGGAAAAGAAGAATACTTCAGCGGCACTTATTTTTTTGGATGCAGAGAAAGCCTTTGATCGATTGCATTGGGATTTTTTATTTAAATTAATAGAGAAAATGCAATTTGAGGACTGTTTTAGGAGAATAATTAAAGCGATTTATGGAGAGCAAACAGCACAGATTATAGTAAATGGTAGTTTGACAGAAGTTATTAAGATTGCGAAAGGAACAAGACAGGGATGTCCCTTATCACCATTATTGTTTGTTTTGACTCTGGAACCATTATTAGATAAAAATACGAGAATTAATGAAAATAGAGGAATTAAGATTAGACAATATGAGTACAAAGTTAGAGCTTTTGCAGATGATGTAGTGGTTACGTTAACAATCCTATAAATTCAAGTAGATTTTGTTGGAAGTAATTGATAAATATGGAAAGGTATCAGGATTTAAAATAAATCAGAATAAAACAAAAGTGATAATTAAAATATGTCTATACAACAGAAACAAAAACTAGAGGAAATGACAGGATTTGAGGTAGTAAAAAAGGTTAAATATTTAGGGGTCTATATTAGCTCATCGAACAAGAAACTTTATAAGAATAATTATGACTTGCTATGGCAAAAGTTCAGAATGATATGAGTGGCTGGAAGAAATTGCAGTTATCCCTATTGGGAAGGATTGCGGCTATTAAAATGAATGTGTTACCTAGATTTTGTTTCTGTTCCAGATGATACCTATAATTAAAAAGGATAAAAATTTGGAAGATTGGCAGAGTGGGATTAATAAATTTATATGGCAGGGTAAAAGGCGAGGGTTAAAATGAAAGTAATAGAGGACTCACGGGAAAGAGGTGGTTTAAGAATGCCTAACTTTAAACTATATTATGAAGCAGTAACCCTTTCAGTAATAAGTGATTGGTTTAACTTAACAGAAGAAAGAATTTTGAATATAGAAGGTTATGACTTGTTATATGGATGGCATCGTATTTATTTTATGGAAAAAAGTGGATAGGGCTTTTAAGAATCATGTGTTGAGAAGTGCTCTTTTTGGTCTGGAATAAATATTCCTATAAATTAGATTA
Organism: Ahaetulla prasina; assembly: GCF_028640845.1. Taxonomy (NCBI): domain Eukaryota; kingdom Metazoa; phylum Chordata; class Lepidosauria; order Squamata; family Colubridae; genus Ahaetulla; species Ahaetulla prasina. The sequence goes on along the minus strand of NC_080545.1, from coordinate 43,514,664 downwards.
CAAGATTCCTATATGGGCGAGCCCTAGACATGCAATAGAGAATATAAATATAGAACAGAAACAGGAAATGATTACATATAAAGAACTTTTGTATGCTGAAGGAGGTAGATTGCAATTAAAATCATTACAGGTATTAAATGAAGAAGGGAGGAATTATACTTGGTTTCAATATGGGCAAATAAGTGCTAGATGGAAAGAAGATCAAAAATTGGTATAATGCAAAGGAGGAAAATTTAATAAAGCAAATTAGAAATCAGACCCAGGAGCATATAAAGAGATTGTATAATGTGTTGCTTGAAATAGATTCGGAAAAGGATTTGGTAAAGGATTGTATGATAAAATGGGCACAGAATATTCAGGAACCAATAATGTTGGAAACATGGGAGAAAATCTGGGTTAGAAATGTTAAGTTTACACAAGCACAGAATTTAAGGAAAATTTTTATAAGAAGTTTTATAGATGGCATTTAGATCCCAAAAAATTATCATGTATGTATCCTAATATCCAAGCGAAATGTTGGAGGTGTGATTGTGATGATGCTACATATTTTCATATTTGGTGGACTTGCAAGAAAATTAAGGTCTTTTGGATAAGAATTTGGTGGATTATTCAAAATGTACTGAAGAAGAAGATAAAGTTCCTGCCACAATTTTTCCTTTTGGGAATTATAATGGATTGTACAGGGATTGAGACTAAATTGATTTTGAACTTAATAACAGCAGCAAGACTGTTGATTGGACAATACTGGAAGAAAAAGATACCTACAATAGAAGAATGGATATTGAAAGTTATTAATTTGGCTGAGATGGCTAAAATCTCAGCGTTTTTAAAGACAATACTTGGGAAAGATATTTAATTGAATGGAAAAATGGATTGATTATCTACAAAACAGATATCAGATTAAGAAATATCAGATTGCCTTTGAATAATTGTATTAGATGACACCGAAGCTTTGGAATCGGATGAGGACCTTTGGTGAGTTGGAAGGGGAAAATGTTTGTACAACTGCATATCCATCCTCAGGAATGCAAGGAAACCCATAGAGATGACCATAGATGACCATAAAGAAATCATAAACTTCATAGTTGCTCCAGGATGGACCAACCTCTTGTGCTGGGTCTCTCGTGGCTCAAAAATGGAACCTAAAATAAACTGGAGAACAGGGGTGGTGCGACTCCGCACAAAGGCACTAAAGAAGAAGAACATAATTTCAAAAACCCCTGATCCTGATTGCCCTGAGAAACTAGGGGCGATGGTTGAGTGCCTAGAGGGGGAGGAAAAAATTCCTAAAGAGTACTGGGACCTACGAGAGGTTTTAGTGAAAAGGCCTCTGACGTACTGCCTCCCCATAGGCCCACAGACTGTGCAATAGACATTCTACCAGGGTGAAACTCCCGAAACCAAATCTTACCCCATGACCCAAAAGAATTAGGGGAATTACGAACTTCATAGATAAAAATTTAGAGCAGTTCATTCAACTGGCTAGGCCTCGGGTTGCAGCCCCAGTCATGTTCCGGGAAAAGAAAGATGGCACCTTTAAGCTATAGAAATCTGAACTGTGTGTGCGTGGAAAATGTATACCCCATGCCTCTTATGAAAGACATGCTCGCCCACTTAGCCAACGGAAAGTTCTTTACTAAACTGGACTTACGAGCGTATTACAAATGCACATAAAGGAATGAATGGAAAAGCGTTCAATTGTCCCTTGGTTGCTTTCAATTCGAGTCTTACCATTTGGGTTGCAAGGGCCCCAGCAGTTTTCATGCAACTAATAAATGAGGTTCTCCATGAACACTTGTTTAAAGGGTTCTTGTTTATCTTGATGACATACTTATCTACACTGAAACCATGGAGGAGCATGTGAAACTAGTAAGAGCAGTACTTAAAAATTGCTGGCGCTGAACTTTATGCAAAATTGTCAAATGTGAATTCCACCAATCAAAATCGACTATCTGGGATACCGTATTTCCTCTGATGGCTTGGAGATGGACCCTGCCAAAGTCCGAGCAGTACTAGAGTGGGCACCTCCTGCACCCGCAAACAATTACAGAGCTTTCTGGGATTTGCTAATTTTATCGTCAATTCATTCCCTCTTTTGCTGACATTGCCCTGCCAATCACCAATCTCCTCAAAACAAGGAAATACTAAACCCAAACCATCCTTACCATTGAAGTGGTCAATGGAGTGTCAGGCCGCTTTTGAGAAGTTGAAGCGATTGTTCGCCGCCGAGCCTGTCCTCAAGCACCCTGACATGGAATCCCATTCGTGGTTCAAGCTGATGCTAGCGCGTAGCAGTCGAGCAGTTTTACTCCAAACCAATGCTAAAGGTGAGCTACAACCATGTGCTTACACATCTCGTAAACTCACTGAAACAGGACAGAGATGGGCCATCTGAGAAAAGGAGGCTTTTGCAGTGCACTGGGCTCTCCAAACATGGAGACAATTCTTAGAGGGGGCCAAACACCCTTTTGAAGTATGGACTGATCATAAAAACTTAGAAACCCTGAAAACTCCCAGAAAGCTATCACCAAAACAAGCTCGATGGACCCAATACTTTAACCGCTTTAATTTTGCCTTGCGCTACATTCCTGGGGGAAAGAACTTCCTCGCATCGCCTTTCCCGTTTACCTCAGTACAACAGTACTCGCAAGGAAGTAGCACGACCTATACTCCCAGTGCAACAGTTAGCAGCCCCAGCGATTATTCGTACCCAAGCTCATACCGATGTTGTTACCAGACGACCTCACTAATTCGCTCAAGGAAGCCTTAAACAAGGATGACTGGTTCTTAGCCCATTCGCACGAGTGCACTCTTCGCGATGGACTAGCTTGGGTAGGAGCAAAGTTATACGTGCCTGCATCTCTGAGAGAGGTCATACTTCTACGTTGTCATGATGCTAAAATGGCTGGCCATTTTGGATTCGTCAAAACCTTACACCTCCTGAAAAGACAGTTTTGGTGGCTAGGTCTTAAAAAAGACATTGAATCCTATATAGCTGTCCTGTTTGTGCATCAGCTAAAAGACCACCAGGGAAGCCTCCTGGGTTGCTGCAAACAGTAGCCCGTCCAGAAGCCCCATGGAAAGAAATATCCATGGATTTCATAGTGGAATTACCTGAAAGTGAAGGAAATACAGTAATCTGGGTGGTTACTGACCTGTTCTCCAAACAAGTACACTTTATCCCATGTTCCAAAATTCCTTCTTCAAAATTAAATTTTTAAATAGGCATCTCATGAAAGAAAATAGTGAGAATCAAAATTCATTGAGTTTTAAGATGATCTTGCAGCAAAGCTTCACTGGTTTATAGCATTAAAATGAGTAGTATCAAAAGGAGAAAATTTCACACCATGGGAAAGCAAACCAAATATTGACTTGTTCAAGAGTATGGTGGAAATATGCAGTAGGTTACTATTTATACTCTCTCTAGTTAGTACAAATGTATTTGGCAGTCCTTTAATTTTTAGTGAGTGTTTAACAAATATCCTTTTCTGTTCCAAGTAGGTGATTTAAAAATGTTTTTAAAAAACAACCCTAATTATTTATTTATAAATTTATAAATAATTAATATTTATCCATATAGGCCTGCATGATTTTTCCTGTTGTACTTCTTATCCAATTTATACAAGAAGTACAATGGCAGAGGGTGAAGCATAGACAATTATTTACATATGGATTTAAATCACAAAAATAATCATTTCTCATATGGATTGACTCTTCTAACAACTACCCAAATTGAACACATACTTTTCAATAATAATGGAAAGTCAGTTGAAAGGCCATTAGACTCTCTCCTCTGTCAAGGATACACATTATAAAAAATAAGAACATAGAAAATTGGGTACAGCAACTTTATTCAAATTGTTTGCTGCATCATTGTTTTATATTATTATTAAATATATAAATTGACAGTACGCTGCATAATACTTAATAATAGATATCACAGTGGTTAAATTGGAAGTTAAAAACATCACTGTAAAATATTGTATACCATAAAATGAGAATGGAATTTAGAACAGCACATGAGAAAAGTTATGATCAGGTCAAGAGACTGGGAATATGTTAGTGGATGATGAACTCAGGGACTTAACAAAGCAAAGACAGATTTAGTTGAATAATAAATAAGGATTGTTATGTTAGATAGATGTGGAATAACATAGCAATCTAAAGCCTATTGGGACTCTTGGTATTAAACTCCTGGCTAAGAAAATTGCAAGCAAAATTGTCTGTAGTTGCATAAATATATGGAAAAGGCACCAAGTTTATTTTCTTTGCTTTATATATCATTATCATTAAGTCTATGTATTTTCTTGTTCTGCGAGATCAAAACTTAAAATATCTACATAATCCTGAGAACTAGAGGACACCAACAGACCATAAACTATTTGTGTGTTGTTCACAATATCCCTGCCTAGATTGCCCTGCACAGTAATTTTTAATGTGACAATGAAATTATTAAATATATGATATTATGAAATACAACTCAATGATATGTAAAATGTAATTTTCATTGTGACAAAGCACTAGCATTTTTTTATGGTGCAATTCCTGAAATATCACCAAAAGCTAGTGATGACTTTTGCATTCACTCCCCAAATCTATGTATCTCTGCCATAATGAATAAGGGAAAGTTTTTAAAACTAACAATTGCTTTCCTGTCAAGATTTGGTCTTTCCCTTCCTCACAAACTATTGGGTATGGACTATCCAGTTCTGTCTATACCCTTGATCCAAGTCTTTCATCATGCTGCCAATGGAAAGGAAAAGAAAGTATATCTGTTTTAAAAAATAACATTAGAAGTCAAAAGTTTTCCATACAGTATTTGGGGAAGCCTGACTTTTACATATGATTTTGACTTCATATAAATTGATTCTTGATTATGAACTCTGTAAATAAAGGAAATAGTTGGCTAAAATCTGTTCAATTCTTGACTTAGAATTATGTAATTACTCCATTTTTTCTTCTGTTTAATCAAGTCCCCTTACTGGAAACTTCCTGGTCTAGATGTTTAAATGGTAGAAAGCCACTTGGTATCTGGCTTTTTCTCTTCAATGTTGCAGAGGGCTTCAAGACTTCCAACAGTGACTAAATGTTTTCTTCTTTAATGAGACATCATCAATTAAGAGATGTCATAATCAATTATCTGAAGAGAGGCAAAAACTGGGCATTCACATGTAGGGTTTAGTTTAAGAGATATTAGTTAGTTAGTTAGTTTATTAGATTTTTATACCGCCCTTCTCCCGAAGGACTCAGGGCGGTGTACAGCCAAAAATTAAAAAACCCACAATATTCACATTTAAAACAGAAACTTAAAACCGAGCATATTACAAAAATGGCTGAAATTTAAAAATTTAAAACCCTAAAATAATAACCCCAATTAAAATTTAATAAAACCTTTAAGCCAGTCCCGCTTGAATAAATAGGTGCGTTTTCAGCTCACGGCGAAAAGTCCGAAGATCAGGCACTTGGCGTAAACCCGGGGGAAGTTCGTTCCAGAGCATAGGAGCTCCTACAGAGAAGGCCCTACCCCTGGGGGCCGCCAGCCAACATTGTTTGGCGGACGGCACCCTGAGAAGGCCCTCTCTGTGTGAGCGTACGGGTCGGTGGGAGGCATGAGGTAACAGCAGGCAGTCCCGTAAGTACCCGGGCCCTAAGCCATGGAGCGCTTTAAACGTGGTAACCAAGATCTTAAAGCGCACCCGAAAGACCACAGGAAGCCAGTGCAGGCTGCGCAGGATCGGTGTTACATGGGAGCAATGAGTTGCTCCCACTATAACCCGCACAGCTGCGTTCTGGACTAGCTGCAGCCTCCGGGTGCACTTCAAGGGCAGCCCCATGTAGAGAGCATTGCAATAATCCAAACGAGAAGTGACGAGAACGTGAGTGACCGTGCACAAGGCATCCCGGTCAAGGAAGGGGCGCAACTGGTGAACCAAGCGTACTTGGTGAAAGGCTCTCCTGGAGACGGCTGCTAAATGATTGTCAAACGACAGCCGCCCATCCAGGAGGACGCCCAAGTTGCGCACCCTTTCCATTGGGGCCAATAACTCGCCCCCAACAGTTAGCTGCGGCTGCAGCTAGCTGTACCGGGGTGCTGGCATCCACAGCCACTCCATCTTGGAGGGATTGAGCTTGAGTCTGTTTCTCCCCATCCAGACCTGTACGGCTTCCAGACACCAGGACAGCACTTCGACAGCTTCGTTGGGGTGGTCCAGGGTGGAAAAGTACAGCTGCGTATCATCAGCGTACAGATGGTAACTCACCCCGAAACCACTGATGACCTCACCCAGCGGCTTCATGTAGATGTTGAACAGGAGAGGCGAGAGAATCGACCCCTGAGGTACCCCACAAGTAAGACGCCTCGCGGTCGATCTCTGCCCCCCTGTCAACACCGTCTGCGACCGGTCGGAGAGATAGGAGGAGAACCACTGATAAACGGTGCCTCCCACTCCCAAACTCTCCAACCGGTGCAGCAAGATACCATGGTCGATGGTATTGAAAGCCGCTGAGAGATCTAATAGGACCAGGCCAGAGGAACAACCCCTATCCCTGGCCCTCCAGAGGTCATCCACCAACGCGACCAAAGCTGTCTCTGTACTATGGAAACCGGACTGGAATGGGTCTAGATAGACGGCTTCATCCAGGTACTGGGGAAGCTGCCATGCAACCATACTCTCTACAACCTTTGCCACAAAGCGAAGGTTGGAGACTGGACGGTAATTCCCCAAAATAGCTGGATCCAGGGAAGGCTTCTTGAGGAGGGGTCTCACCACCACCTCTTTCAAGGCAGCGGGGAAAACCCCTTCCACCAAAGAAGCATTTATAATTCCCCGGAGCCAGCCTTGTGTCACCTCCTGAGTAGCCAGTACTAACCAGGAGGGACACGGGTCCAGTAAACATGTAGTTGCATGCAACCTCCCCAGCAACCTGTCCACGTCCTCGAGAGCCACAGAATCAAACTCATCCCAAACAACCTCAACAAGACAAGGCTCCATCATCTCGCTTGGATCATCACAATTTTGGTCCAGACTATCCCGAAGCTGAACCATTTTATCGTATAGATAACCATTAAACTCCTCAGCACGTCCCTGTAAGGGGTCATCCCGCACCTCCTGATGAAGGAGGGAACGGGTTACCCGAAACAGGGCGGCCGGGTGGTTATCTGCCGATGCAATGAGGGTGGAAACGTAAGAAGGTTTCACCTCCCTCATTGCCACTAGATAGGTCTTAGTAAAAGACCTCATTAGTGTCCGATCAGCCTCGGAACGGCTAGACCTCCAGGTGCTCTCTAGGCATCTTCTCCGGCGTTTCATCTCCCTCAGCTCCTCGGAAAACCAAGGAGCCAATTGAGATCTACGCCAGGTCAGAGGCCGCAAAGGCACGACACGGTCCAGAGCCCCAGCCACGGCCCTTTCCCAGGCCGCGACTAGTTCTTCAGTTGTGCCGTGGGCAAGATCCTCAGGAAACAGCCCAAGCTCCGTCTGGAACCTCTCAGGGTCCATCAGGCACCTGGGACGGAACCAACGCATTGGCTCCGTCTCCCTGCGGTGGTGAGCGGCGGTCCGAAAGTCTAGGCAAAGGAGAAAATGATCTGACCATGACACCGGTTCCATCACTAAATCTCCTAATTCCAGATCATTAAACCACTGTCCAGAGATAAAAATCAAGTCTAGTGTGCCTCCCCCAGTGTGTGTAGGGCCATCAGTTACTTGAATCAGGTCCAAGGCCATCATGGAAGCCTGGAACTCCTGGACCACCATTGATGACAAGCCGGCCAATGGCAAGTTGAAATCCCCCATGACTAAAAGTCTGGGAATCTCAACTGCCACCCCGGCAAGCACCTCTAGTAGTTCAGGCAGGGCTGTAGTCACGCAGCAAGGAGCCAGGTACGCGATCAACAAACCCATCTGATTCCTATGGCCCCACTTCACAAGGAAGGATTCACAACCAGTTATCTGAGGCACAGTGGACTCCCTCGGCTCTAGACTTTCTTTAATCACAACCGCCATCCCCCCACCCCTACCTTGGGCCCTCAGCTGATGGAATGCATGGAAACCTGGAGGGCACAGTTCAACCAGGGGTACACCCCCCTCTGTGCCCAACCAGGTCTCCATAATGCCCGTAAAGTCCGCGGACTCCCTGTGAATAAGATCACAAATCAAGGGAGCCTTATTAACCATGGACCGGGCATTGCACAGCATCAGTCGAAGACCCAAGCTCTGAGGGTCCTGACCATCCAGGGAATGAGTAAGGACTGAGGGGCCGGAGCACGTGATCGCTTTTAAACATCGAACACGTGCCCCCAGAGAACGATACGGCCCCTTGCCTCCACCATATCTGCCTTTCCCACTTACCGTACAGATAGAATGACACTTTACGCTCTGAACACCCCCCTCCCCCCTGTCTTCGGACCAGATGAAGTGATGCCATGAGCGAGCGCTGGGACTGGACATACCCTCCCCGATGGGCTTCTCCCCCTACCCGTCACTCCCCTCCCCTCCCTTAAAAAACCCCTTATTTAAAAACCTATTAAAAAAAGTTGTATATTTGGAGTCTTATTTAAACAGTCCCATAACATTTTTATGAAATATTAACAACTGACCACCAGAGTTTTAATAACCACACGCTTTAGTAATTCAACCCTTATTCATAGGGACAGTAAGATTGGTTGCTTAATACTGCAGAAGCCAAGTTACATTAATATGTGTATTTTTCATCTATAGAGCAGTGGTGGGTTGCTCCTGATTCTGTCCGGTTCTATAGAACCGGTAGTAAAACCAGTGGGAGGCTCCACCAACCCACTCCAGCATTATCAAGTGGCTTCTGTGCATCCACAGAAGCTTCTGCGCGCATGCTCCCATTGCGAACCAGTAGTAAAGGTAAGTAAAACCCACCCCTGCTACAGAGAGACAGTTTTCAAATTAAAATAAAGCAGAAAACTCAAGTAGGAGATAATACATGTGTTGACATAGCCTAGAGGCTTCTTAAACTCTAATATACATTTTTGTGTCCATATTACACTCATATTTAATACAAATATTGTTGAAGGACACTATTTTGTAAAACAATCATACATAAAAGATTCATCCTATAATATATCATAATGCAAAGAGAATGATAAATTTCTGGCACATGAAAATTTTGTTTGGAAGTCCAAAGATCCGTTAATCCTTTTCTCTGAAAACACTGCCTGGCACAGTACCAGAAAACAATGAAATGCAACTCTTAGTTAAAACAAATTACTTCCCAAAGACTGTTTCTGGGGCTTAACTTAAAATACGAGGACAAATTATAATACATAGGCATGTAAAACATGAAATCATTTAGAATAAAATGTAGGTTCTTCAATTCTGCAATCTAATTTATTTCAAAAGGACTTGATCTTAAGCAGATGTATGCATTATAGCCTATGGACATCATTAATATTTACTTTCAAAAAAGTATATCTTGTAGCCTATTCCATGCAGATTGTTGAAGCATGAACTATAATTCATATACTTAAATAACCTCTTGTTAGCAGCCTAATGTTGGGCATTTTAAATTATGTGTAGTGGGTTCTGCTTATCTTTGCTACCGGTTCGGAACTGTGAGCGTGTGCGTGGGTGTGCTCGCTTCGCTCACATGCAGCACTTCTGCACATGCACAGAGCCTTCTGCGCATGCACAGAGCATCCATGATGACGTCTGGGTGGTTGGGCAGAGCCTCCCGCCACCACCACTACTGGTTCGCCTGAACCGGGGCGAACTAATAGAAACCCACCACTGCTACATAGCATATACATCTCTCACTCCCCCTCCAAATCTCACTATATCAGATTTTTATAGGAACACAAGAATTCAAATTTAACTTTGTGTGAACCATTTTTCTGTACCTACCGACTTCTTGGGTCAATGCATATACTGTAGAGCTAGCAGGCAGAAAGATTCTGCATTTTTATATTCCCTTATTTAAATATTTACTTTCTGTTGGCTAAACTAATATTCTCTGAATGCAGCTCTCTCTTATTATCTATGTGAAGCTCAGCTTCTCTACCTGACTCATTTTCTCACCACAATGGAAGAGAGCTTATTACAAGCTCTTAGTTGTAAGTAGACTTATGTAACTCCAACTTTTCTAACAATACATGATTTACCAATTCAAGTTTATTTTGCTTCACTCAATTCCATCTTCAAGATCAGTTTCTTACAAAAGTTACACTCTTAACTTTTAATGCCTCTTTCAACATGTATTCTTTCCACATCCTGCTGACTCATAGCAATGACAACAACATCAAGCTGCATCATCCATAACCACAATTCACACAAAGAATATCTGAAGAACAATGAAGGAGTTAGGGTAGAAAGTAAAAAAGATTCAGTTACCTAGTAGTTCCAATTCTAGTGTGATTATTCTTGACTTGGTATTTATTTATTTACCATTTTCTATGGCTGCTTAACTGTTCAAACTATCGCACCATTGCACTCATTTCACATGCTAGTAAGGTTATGCTCAAAATCCTACAAGCTAGGCTCCAGCAGTATGTGGATCGAGAATTAACAGAAGTACAGGCAGGATTTCGTAGAGGCAGACGAACTAGAGATCAAATTGCCAATATACTCTGGATCATGGAAAAAGCTAGGGAGTTTCAGAAAAACATCTACTTCTGCTTCATTGACTATGCTAAAGCTTTTGATTGTGTGGATCACAACCAATTGTGGTCCGTGATCAATAAGGCCCCCCTAATACACGATCTTATTCAGGGGGGCGCCGCGGATCTTATAGGCGTTACGGAAACCTGGTTAGGCACCGAAGGGGGCGTGCCCCTTGTTGAAATGTGCCCTCCGGGTTTCCGTGCATTCCATCAGCCGACGGCTCAGGGTAGGGGTGGGGTGGTGGCGGTTGTGATTAGAGAGAGCCTGGAGCCAAGGGAGACCAATGTACCTCAGATTGCTGGGTGTGAATCCCTCTTTGTGAGATGGGGTCATTGGTGTCAGATGGGCTTGCTGGTCACGTACCTGGCTCCTTGCTGTGTGACAGCTGCCCTGCCCGAGCTCCTGGAGGTGCTTGCTGGGGTGGCAGTTGAGACCCCCAGACTTTTAGTCATGGGGGACTTTAACTTGCCATCTTCCAGCTCGTCATCGACAGCAGCTCGGGAGTTCACGGCTTCCATGACGGCCTTGGACCTGACTCAAGTAGTTGATGGCCCTACTCACACTGGGGGTGGCACACTGGACTTGATTTTTATCTCTGGTCAGTGGTTGAGAGATCTGGACTTGAAGGAAATAGTCACTGAACCTTTGTCATGGTCAGATCACTCTCTCCTTCGCCTGGACTTTCTGACCGCCATTCAACACCGCGGGAGGCCAGACCAATCGTTGGTTCCATCCCAGGTGCCTGATGGACCCGGAGAGGTTCCAGACGGAGCTTGGGCCACTTCCTGAGGGTCTGGCTCACGGCACGGCTAAGGAACTTGTTGCGGCCTGGGAACGGGCCGCGGCGGGGGCCTTAGACCGTGTCGTGCCTTTGCGGCCTCTGACCCGGCGCAGGTCCCAACCGGTTCCTTGGTTCTCCGAGGAGCTGAGGGGGATGAAACGCCGGAGAAGACGCCTAGAGAGTTCCTGGAGGTCTAGCCGTTCAGAGGCTGATCAGACACTAGTGAAGTCCTATAATAGGACCTACCTAGTGGCATTGAGGGAAGCGAGGCATTGCTACGCCTCCTCCCTCATTGCGTCGGCAGATAACCGCCCAGCCTCCCTGTTTCGGGTGACTCGTTCCCTCCTTCACCAGGGGGAGCGGGATGACCCGTTGCAGCGACGTGCTGAGGAGTTTAACGGTTATCTATACGATAAAATCGTTCAGCTACGGGACAGTCTGGAGCAAAATTGCGGTGATTCAGGTGAGACGTCTGAGGGTGGTCTTGGTGACCTTGTTTGGGATAAGTTTGACCCTGTGGCTCCCGAGGACATGGACAGATTGTTGGGTAGGCTGAATGCCACCACGTGTTTACTGGACCCGTGCCCCTCCTGGTTGGTGCTGGCCACTCAGGAGGTGACACGAGGCTGGCTCCAGGTGATTACGAGCGCTTCTTTTGTTGGAGGGAGTCTTTCCGGCCGCCTTGAAAGAGGCGGTGGTGAGGCCCCTCCTCAAGAAGCCTTCCCTGGACCTGGCTGTTTTAGGTAATTATCGTCCGGTCTCCAACCTTCGCTTCGCAGCGAAGGTTGTAGAGAGTATGATGGCATATCAGTTTCCCTTACACCTGGATGAAACTGTCTATCTAGACCCGTTCCAGTCTGGTTTCCGGCCCGGTTACAGCACTGAGACGGCTTTGGTCGCGTTGGTGGATGATCTCTGGAGGGCCAGGGATAGGGGTTGTTCCTCTGCCCTGGTCCTATTAGACCTCTCAGCGGCTTTTGATACCATCGACCATGGTATCCTGCTGCACCGGTTGGAGGGAGTGGGAGGCACCATTTATTGGTGGTTCTCCTCCTATCTCTCCGATCGGTCGCAGACGGTGTTGACAGGGGGGCAGAGGTCGGCCCCGAGGCGCTTCACTTGTGGGGTACCGGAGGGGTCGATTCTCTCGCCCCTTCTGTTCAACATCTATATGAAGCCGCTGGGTGAGATCATCAGTGGCTTCGGTGTGAGGTACCAGCTGTACGCGGATGACACCCAGCTGTACTTTTCCACACCGGGCCACCCCAACGAAGCTATCAAAGTGCTGTCCCGGTGTTTGGAAGCCGTACGGGTCTGGATGGGGAGAAACAGGCTCAAGCTCAATCCCTCCAAGACAGAGTGGCTGTGGATGCTGGCATCCCGGTACAGTCAGCTGAGTCCACGGCTGACTGTTGGGGGCGAGTCATTGGCCCCGATGGAGAGGGTGCGCAACTTGGGCGTCCTCCTGGATGAACGGCTGTCTTTTGAAGATCATTTGATGGCCGTCTCAAGGAGAGCTTTCTACCAGGTTCGCCTGGTGCGCCAGTTGCGCCCCTTTCTAGACCGGGATGCCCTATGCACGGTCACTCTGTGACCGGGCCGGATAGCTCAGGCTGGTAAAGCCTGTTATTAAGAACACAAAGCCTGCAATTACTGCAGGTTCAAGCCCGGCCCAAGGTTGACTCAGCCTTCCATCCTTTATAAGGTAGGTAAAATGAGGACCCAGATTGTTGGGGGGGCAATAAGTTGACTTTGTAAAAAATATACAAATAGAATGAGACTATTGCCTTATACACTGTAAGCCGCCCTGAGTCTTCGGAGAAGGGCGGGGTATAAATGTAAACAAAACAAACAAACTCACGCCCTCGTGACGTCTCGTCTGGATTACTGCAATGCTCTCTACATGGGGCTCCCCTTGAAGGGCATCCGGAGGCTTCAGTTAGTTTAGAATGCGGCTGCGCGGGTGATAGAGGGAGCCCCTCGTGGCTCCCGTGTGACACCTATCCTGCGCACACTGCACTGGCTACCTGTGGCCTTCCGGGTGCGCTTCAAGGTTTTGGTAACCATCTTTAAAGCGCTCCATGGCATAGGGCCGGGTTACTTACGGGACCGCCTACTGCTACTGAATACCTCTCACCGACCCGTGCGCTCTCACAGAGAGGGACTCCTCAGGGTGCCATCAGCTAGGCAGTGTCGTCTGGCGACACCCAGGGGAAGAGCCTTCTCTGTGCGGGCTCCCACCCTCTGGAACGAACTCCCCCCAGGACTTCGTCAACTTCCGGACCTCCGAACCTTCCGTCGCGAGCTTAAAACACATTTATTCATCTGCGCAGGACTGGATTATATTTTAAATTTATATTGGTTTTAAATGGGTTTTATTATTTATATTGTTTTTTAATAATTCGGCCTTGTAGGGGGCATGCCCCTGGTCGAGATGTGCCCGCCGGGCTTCCGTGCATTTCATCAGCCGAGGGCCCAGGGTAGGGGTGGTGGGGTGGCGGTTGTTATTAAAGAGAGTTTAGAGCCGAGGGAGACCACTGTACCTCAGATTGCTGGGTGTGAATCCCTCTTTGTGAGATGGGGTCATAGGTGTCAGATGGGCTTGCTGGTCACGTACCTGGCTCCTTGCTGCGTGACAGCTGCCCTGCCCGAGCTCCTGGAGGTGCTTGCTGGGGTGGCAGTGGAGACCCCCAGACTTTTAGTCATGGGGGACTTTAACTTGCCATCTGCCGGCTCGTCATCAACAGTGGCTCGGGAGTTCATGGCTTCCATGACGGCCTTGGACCTGACTCAAGTAGTTGATGGCCCCACTCACATCGGGGGAGGCACACTGGACCTGATTTTCATCTCTGGTCAGTGGTTGAAGGATCTGGACTTGAGAGATATAGTCACAGAACCTTTGTCATGGTCAGATCACTCTCTCCTTCGCCTAGACTTTCTGACCGCTACCCAACACTGCAGGGAGACGGAACCATTATGTTGGTACCGTCCCAGGCGCCTGATGGACCCGGAGAGGTTCCGGACGGAGCTTGGGCCATTTCCTGAGGGTCTTGCTCACGGCACGGCAGAGGAACTAGCCGCAGCCTGGGAACGGGCTGCGGCTGGGGCTTTAGACTGTGTCGTGCCTCTGCGGCCTCTGACCCGGCGCAGATCCCAACCAGCTCCTTGGTTCTCCGAGGAGCTGAGGGGGATGAAACGCCGGAGAAGATGCCTAGAGAGCTCTTGGAGGTCCAGCCGTTCAGAGGCTGATCGGACACTAGTTAGATCCTATACTAGGACCTACCTAGTGACACTGAGGGAAGCGAGGCGTTGCTACGCCTCCTCCCTCATTGCGTCGGCAGATAACCGCCCAGCTGCCCTGTTTCGGGTGACCCGCTCCCTCCTTCACCAGGGGGAGCGGGATGACCCGTTGCAGGGACGTGCTGAGGAGTTTAACGGTTATCTATACGATAAAATCGTTCAGCTTCGGGATGGTCTGGACCAAACTTGTGGCGATTCGGACGGGGCATCTGAGGGCGGTCTTGGTGATATTGTCTGGGATGAATTTGACCCTGTGGCTCCCGAGGACATGGACAGGTTGCTGGGTAGGTTGAATGCCACCACGTGTTTACTGGACCCGTGCCCCTCCTGGCTGGTGCTGGCCACTCAGGAGGTGACACGAGGCTGGCTCCAGGCGATTACGAGCGCTTCCTTGCTGGAGGGAGTCTTTCCGGCCGCCTTGAAAGAGGTGGTGGTGAGGCCCCTCCTCAAGAAGCCTTCCCTGGACCGGGCTGTTTTAGGTAATTATCGTCTGGTCTCCAACCTTCGCTTCGCGGCGAAGGTTGTAGAGAGTATGGTGGCATATCAGTTTCCCCTGCACCTGGAGGAAACTGTCTATCTAGACCCGTTCCAGTCCGGCTTCTGGCCCGGTTACAGCACTGAGACGGCTTTGGTCGCGTTGGTGGATGATCTCTGGAGGGCCAGGGATAGGGGTTGTTCCTCTGCCCTGGTCCTATTAGACCTCTCAGCGGCTTTTGATACCATCGACCATGGTATCTTGCTGCGCCGGTTGGAGGGATTGGGAGTGTGAGGCACCGTTTATCAATGGTTCTCCTCCTATCTCTCCGACCGGTCGCAGATGGTGTTGACGGGGGGGGCAGAGGTCGACCCCGCGGCGCCTCACTTGTGGGGTGCCGCAGGGGTCGATTCTCTCGCCCCTTCTGTTCAACATCTATATGAAGCCGCTGGGTGAGATCATCAGTGGCTTCGGTGTGAGGTACCAGCTGTACGCTGATGACACCCAGCTGTACTTTTCCACACCGGGCCACCCCAATGAAGCTATCGAAGTGCTGTCCCGGTGTTTGGAAGCCGTATGGGTCTGGATGGGGAGAAACAGGCTCAAGCTCAATCCCTCCAAGACAGAGTGGCTGTGGATGCCGGCATCCCGGTACAGTCAGCTGAGTCCGCGGCTGACTGTTGGGAGCGAGTCATTGGCCCTGATGGAGAGGGTGCGCAACTTGGGCGTTCTCCTGGATGAACGGCTGTCTTTTGAAGACCACCTGACGGCTGTCTCCAGGAGAGCTTTCCACCAGGTTCGCCTGGTGCGCCAGTTGCGCCCCTTTCTAGACCGGGATGCCTTGTGCACAGTCACTCACGCCCTCGTGACGTCTCGTCTGGATTACTGCAATGCTCTCTACATGGGGCTCCCCTTGAGGGGCATCCGGAGGCTTCAGTTAGTCCAGAATGCGGCTGCGCGGGTGATAGAGGGAGCCCTCGTGGCTCCCGTGACACCTATCCTGCGCAGACTGCACTGGCTACCTGTGGCCTTCCGGGTGCGCTTCAAGGTTTTGGTGAACGTCTTTAAAGCGCTCCATGGCATAGGGCCGGGCTATTTACGGGACCGCCTACTGCTACCGAATACCTCTCACCGACCTGCGCCTCACAGAGAGGGACTCCTCAGGGTGCCGTCGGCGCGACAGTGTCGCCTGGCGACGCCCAGGGAAGGGCCTTCTGTGGGGCTCCCGTCCTCTGGAACGAACTTCCCCCAGGACTCCGTCAACTTCCGGACCTCCGAACCTTTCGTCGCGAGCTTAAAACTCACTTATTCATCTGCGCAGGACTGGATTAGTTTTTAAATTTATGGGTTTTTTAATGGGTTTTTTATTATTTATCCTAAATTTTTTAATCTTGGCCAATTGAATAAGTTTTTTAATTGTATTTTAATTGTATTTATATTGTAATATTATTGTGTATTTTTATCTGGCTGTGAACCGCCCTGAGTCCTTCGGGAGAAGGGCGGTATAAAAATTTAAATAATAAATAAATAAATAGAATAAGTTTTTTAATTGTTATTTTAGTCTGTATTTATATGTGCTTTTTACTTGCCTGTGAACCGCCCTGAGTCCCTTGGGAGGTAGGGCGGTATATAAATGTGATTAATAAATAAATAAATAAAAATAAATAAGTACTTAAAGAGATGGGAGTACCAGACCATCTTATTTGTCTCTTGAGAAACCTGTATGCGGGTCAAGTAGCAACAGTGAGAACTGGACACGGAACCACTGATTGGTTCAAAATTGGGAAAGGAATCCGGCAAGGCTGTATACTATCACTCTGCCTATTTAACTTATATGCAGAGCACATCATGAGAAAGATGAATCAAAAATTGGAATTAAGATTGCCGGAAGAAATAGCAACAATCTCAGATATGCAGATGATACCACTCTAATGGCAGAAAGAGAAGAGGAACTAAAGAGCCTCTTGATGCGGGTGAAGGAGGAGAGTGCAAAAGTTGGCTTGAAACAACATTAAGACAACTAAAATTATGGCATCCGGCCCTCTCAATTCCTGGCAGATAGATGGAGAAGAAATGGAGGTAGTGACAGATTTTATTTTCCTGGGCTCAAAGATAACCGCAGATGGGGACTGCAGCCAAGAAATTAAAAGACACTTGCTCCTGGGGAAGAAAGCTATGGCAAATCTAGACAGCGTACTAAAAAGCAGAGATCACCCTGCCAACAAAAGTGTGTATAGTCAAGGCTATGGTTTTCCCAGTTGCATTGTATGGCTGTGAAGGTTGGACCATAAGAAAGGCTGAGCGCCAAAGAATCGAGGCCTTTGAACTCTGGTGCTGGAGAAGACTCCTGAGAGT
This sequence comes from Ahaetulla prasina, assembly GCF_028640845.1. Taxonomy (NCBI): domain Eukaryota; kingdom Metazoa; phylum Chordata; class Lepidosauria; order Squamata; family Colubridae; genus Ahaetulla; species Ahaetulla prasina. The sequence goes on along the minus strand of NC_080545.1, from coordinate 43,497,125 downwards.
CCCTTGGACTGCAAGGCGAACAAACAAGTCAGTCCTAGAGGAGATCAACCCTGACTGCTCTTTAGAAGGCCAGATCCTGAAGATGAAACTGAAATACTTTGCCACCTAATGAGAAGGAAGGACTCACTGGAGAAGAGCCTAATGCTGGGAAAGATTGAGGGCAAAAGAAGAAGGGGACAACAGAGAACGAGGTGGCTGGATGGAGTCACTGAAGCAGTAGGCATGACTTTGAATGGACTTCAGAGGATGGTAGAGGACAGGAAGGCCTGGAGGAACATTGTCCATGGGGTCGCGATGAGTCGGACATGACTTCACAACTAACAACAACAACAATGGCTGCTTATCACAATCTAATTGACTCCTATTTATTTGTAATATTTATATGGCTCTCCATATTAAAATAACAAAAGACAAAAAAAGGCACCAAACATCATAACAAACTCAGTACAAAACCACAAATACCAGCACCTGAAGCATCAGGACTTAGAATCAGAATAGAGCTGGAAGGGACCTTGTAAGTCTTCTACTACAGCCCCCTGCTCAAGCAGGAGATCTACAGTATAGCATTTCAGATAAGTGACTATCCAGTCTTTTTTAAAAACCTCCATTGATGAAGCATCTACAACTTTTGAAGGCAAGTTCTTCCATTGGTTAAATGTCCTCACTGTTAGGAAGTTTCTCCTTAATTCCAGGTTGCTTCTTTCTTTGATTAGTTTCCAAACATTGTTTCTTCTGCTTCCTCTGGTGCTTTGGAAAATAAATTGACCCCCTCTTCTTTGTGGCAGCCTCTCATATACTGGAATGCTGCTGTTATCCCCCCCCCCAGTTCTTCTTTTCTCTAGACTAGCCAAACCCAAATCCTGCAACTGTTCTTCATATGTTTTAGTCTCCAGGCCTTTAATCATCTTGGTTGCTCTTCTTTGCACTTTTTCTAAAATCTCAATATCTTTTTTATAATGTGGTGACTAAAACTGGATGCAGTATTCCAGACTTACTAAGTGTGGTGTTATACTACACTTATTTATAAGCGGTACTAATACTTCACATTATCTTGATTCTTTGCCTCTGTTTATACAACCAAGGATTGTATTAGGTTTTTTGGCTGCTGCCACACATTGCTGACTCATGTTTAGGTGATTGTCCACTAGGACTCAAGGTCTCTCTCACAAAACCTGTTTTTAAACCAGGTTTTGCCTAATCTGTACTTATAACTTTGGTTTTTCCTGGCTTTTCTCCACATTACATTTAATGTTTTTGGATAGGGCCTATTGTTCAAGTCTGTCAAGATCTTTTTGGATCCTGAGTTTGTCTTCTGGAGTGTTGGCTATTCTTGTCAACTTTGTGTCATCTGCAAATTTGATGAGTCCCTCATCTATTCCCTCATCTAAATCATTTATGAAGATATTGAAGAGTACTGGGCCTAAAACAAAACCTTATGGTAACCCCTGCTTACTTCCCTCCATGTAGATATAGTACCATAAGGACTACTTGTTAAGTATGGTTTGTCAGCCAGTTACAAATCCATCTGGTGGTGATGCTGTCTATCCCACATTTTTCTAGCTTACCAAGAAGTAGGTTGTGGTCTACTTTGGTGAATGCCTTGCTGAAATCTAAATATACTGTACTATGTCCATAGCATTTCGCTGGTCTACTAATTTAGTCCCTTTGTCAAAGAATGAAATAAGATTGGTTTGGCATTTATCTGTTTTTAACAAACCTATGCTGGCTATCACTTATAACTTTGTTTCTAGATGTTCACAGATCTGTTTTTTGATTATTTTTTCCCAGTATCTTCTCAGGTATTGATGTTAGGCTGATTGGTCTGTAGTTTCCTGGATCTGTTGTTTTGTCTTGTTTTTAAGATGGGAACCACATCCTTTGGTAGTTCTCTGGGGCTGCCAGATTTTTTAGAATAGAATAGAGTAGAATTTTTTATTGCCCAAGTGTGATTGGACACACAAGGAATTTGTCTTGGTGCGTATGCTCTCAGTGTACATAAAAGAAAAGATACTTTCATCAAGATACAACACTTACAACACTTAATGATGATCATAGGGTACAAATTTAACACTTAATGATACAACACTTAATGATAATCATAGGGTACAAATAAGCAATCAGGAAACAATCAATATCAATAAAAATCATAAGGATTACCAGCAACAAAGTTACAGTCATACAGTCATAAGTGGAAGGAGATGGGTGATGGGAACAATGAGAAGATTAATAGTGCAGATTTAGTAAATAGTTTGACAGTGTTGAGGGAATTATTTGTTTAGCAGAGTGATGGTGATATGATATAATGGTTCTGAGATAATATCTGCCAGCTCCTTTAGAACTCTGGGATGTAATCCATCAGGTTCGGGTGATTTATATTCATCAAGGTCAGACAGGGTCAAGACAAGGTCAGACCATTTTGTTGCTTATTTTAATTTTCATTTTTAGTCTCTCTTTTACAGTTATGTTTTTGGTAGGTTGTGCTATAGTTTCTTTTTGCAAAGAATGAGTTAAGCAGCTCTATTTTCTCTCTACTGCCTGTTACTTCATTGCCATCTTCTCTCTTCTCTGACTGTTTCCTTGACTTTTTTTCTTATTATTTATATGTTGAAATAAACTTTTTTAAAATTATCTTTGACTTTTGTTGCAAGCTTTTGCTCATTCTGAGCCTTTGCTTTCCTGACTTTATCTTTGCAGATTCAGATTATCTACTGATATTCTGCCTGTGTGTCCCCCTTTCCATTTTTTGTACATCTTTTTTTTTTTTTTGGTCTTTCAGTTGATCAGATAGATTTTTGTGCAACCTTGCTGGTTTCTTCTTCGATTTTTTGTTTTTCTTGTTTATTTAGCCTTCTGGAAGACAAGGAGGGTAGGTATGGAATTGACTGGCTGAGAGTTAAGAACTTTTGAGCAGAACTTTACTCAACTCCTCCACATCCAATTATGTGACATTTTTGGTTCAAGAGGAGCCCAGAATGATGTAACTTGAGGCTCTTTTCCAACAGTCTCAGATGTCTTCCCAACCTTAACATATGGTTTTAGAAGTTCTATCTCTATCTAACAACATATTAAAATTGCTAGGATCTAGCATCTTACTTTAGATTTCCTGTATGAACTGTCTAATGAGCATCGATTAATTGTTTTTGTAGCAAAATATACTTACACATTTTTAGAAACTAAAAATTGAGGTATATTTAACATACAGAGTTAAAACATGAAAAAACAGTGATTACTTCATATTTGGGTCCATATGGTGTCATTAAGAGTAGCTTTCACATTTCTCAATATTTCATTCCAATTAAACTTTAACCACAAAGTATATTTGAAATATTATAATCAACATGAGATAAAGGTCATTTTGCCAAGTAAGTACCACATGTCTACCTCCTTACAACTTCCCACTTAAAAATGGAAACCAGAATCAGACTATCAGTATAAAATATTGTAAATTTCAGCTTGCTGATATTCATAAACTGATATTTGTTTTTCTACATATTTACACAACTCATTCCCACCTGTTCAATAGAAACAATTTTTTTGCTAACATAAAGTGGTAGCCTGTTTTATGGCTTATGGCTCGTATAGTCATGAGGTTTCTTCTGATACCTAGCCTTTTACTCTGGATTTCATCCTGACTTCTATTCCCTTTTCTGTGTGACAGTCCTTCAGATTTTTTGACAACTGCTATATTTCCCTTTTGTTTCATTTCTATAGGTCTAAAGATATCCAGGTGCCTTTACCATTCTGATGTCCCTCTTTTGAACATGCTCCAATTTATCAATGTCCTTTTGAACCATGGTGTTATACCTGAATACAATATTCTAAATGAATCTCTATTCAGTTGCAGTTATCATTTATTCTAAAGAGAAAATAAGAAGAAATGGAACTGGGGCTAATCCTTATTATATGTACCTTGTGAGCAATGAAACATATCCCACACCTGAGACAGCTTCTTTTCAGAAATTTGGACCTCTATCTCTTGATGTTCCAGAAAGCCATGAATACTTGCATATTCCAGCAAGCACTGGGCCAGAATGAGGTTTGAGCCCATCATACATATTTTTGGAATGAGACTATCGCACTTTGGCTGCATATGAAATTTTAACGTCATGGAAGTTATGTTACACAGTCATGCAATTTAACCTCATGGAAGTTATGTTACACAGTCATGCAGGCTAACTCTGCTGTTCGATCCTGATCGCCTTAACATTGACTCTGCCTTCCATCCTTCAGAGATCAGTAAAATGAGGACCCAGATTGTTGGGGACAATATGCTGACTCTGTAAACTGCTTTACAGGGCTGTATGTCAGGATTCCAAGTAATAGATCCATCGCAAGCAAAATCTCTGAGGCAGGTGACTTTCTCAAATAATAGCTTTATTGGAAATATCATATTGGCTGATGAAAACCAACTCTGAGGGACCCCTTGGTTTTCACCTAATTAAAAGTAAAAGTTTTTCCCTCAATCCCAGTCAGTCAGTCACACGGCCCAATCAAGGCGATGCCCGCTGGTCTGGTGACATCACTCCTTCTTCTGGCCAGGTGTGAGAACGTCCTTGGTTCCCAAGAGAAAGTATTTTATTTTGACTACACAACCCCAGCTATCTCTAATCCCCCACTCATTATCCCTCACTCCAGTGTGGCAGCACTGAAGCTTCAGGGTTGACACTGTAAAGCACTATGAAGGTCAGCTTCAGGGTTGACACTGTAAAGCACTGTAAAGCACTATGAAGTCCAAGTGCTATTGCTATTGCTATTACTAATACTATGTTATTGTTGTTAGCTGTCCAGGATTATATTATATATGATAAGTGGACATATAAACAAAATAAAATATACAGAACTTAAAGGCCTTAAGGAAACACTGATGACATATTTAATCTCTTCTCTCTTCTTACTTTGCCATATGCCACTGAAGAAACCCATTACCATCACATTCAATTTAATTTGTGTTTATCTTTGCATGTTGTACGGGAAGTCCTCAACTTACAACAGTTCATTTAGTGACCATTCAAAATTATAATGGCACTGAAAAAAGTGACATGACTGTTTTTCACACTTATAACAATTGCAGCATCCCCATAGTCATGTGATCAAAAATTGAATGGTTGGCAACTGGTTCGTATTTATGACAGCTACAGTATCCTGAGATCATGTGATCCCCTTTTGTGATCTTCTGACAAGGAAGGTCAATGGAAACCAGATACACTTAACAACTAAGTTAGTAACAACTGTAATGATTCACTGTGGCAAAAAAGGACATAAAATGGGACAAAACTCAACAAATTTTCCCTTAGGAATATAAATTTTGTGTTCAATTATGGTCATAAGTCAAGGTCTACCTATACCTAATTCTCATATTCAGGTGGTTTATATACATTCAACTTCCATCCAGCAGTTAAGCATATTCTTATACACCGTTGTTTTCACTTCTTTTGACAAATATTCATTCCTTATAGTAGACTTTGTAATAACCACTATCCTTCTACCAGCTTTTGCACAACATTTCTAACATTTGCTGCATTTTTTTGACTTTTCAGCTAAGAACATGGTATGGTGGCGTGCAAAAATGCATATCTGTACATAATCCCAACGGATGTATTTTTAACATTACTACAAGCAGTTCTTATGCATGTATCCATAAATACACTGTATCAGAAAACCAAGGAGACTTGCTTATGTTTCCTGCTTAGAGCTGAACTATTTACTAAGAATTTCCAGGTGTGCTTTATTTCTATCATACATTATCTTATTACATTCAGCATCCAACCTTCATTCCATATTCAAGCAAAATGTTTCATAATTCAAGCTTAGTCATATTATTTCTCTAAATCACTGTGTAATAAACTTTCTTGCATTCACACAGGTAAAAGTATTCAGTAGCAACAATGCTTTTTTTTTCAAATCCTTATTTCCTTGTATAAATTTTATTTAAATATTAACAACTATTTTTAGAGTAGATGCACACCTAAGTTGCGCACCCTCTCCATTGTATCAGGATGCCGGCATCCACAGCCACTCCGTCTTGGAGGGGTTGAGCTTGAGCCTGTTTCTCCCCATCCAGACCCGCACAGCCTCCAGACACCGGGACAACACATTGACAGCTTCGTTGGGGTGGTTTGGGGTGGAAATGTACAGCTGAGTGTCATCAGCGTACAGCTGGTACCTCACCCCAAAACCACTGACGATCTCACCCAGCGGCTTCATATAGATGTTGAACAGGAGAGGCGAGAGAACCGACCCCTGTGGCACCCCACACATGAGGCGCCTCGGGGTCGATCTCTGCCCCCCTGCCAACACCGTCTGCGACCGGTCAGAGAGATAGGACGAGAACCACCAAAGAACGGTGCCTCCCACTCCTAAACTCCCCAGCCGACGCAGCAGGATACCATGGTTGATGGTATCATAAGCTGCTGAGAGATCTAAAAGGACCGGGGCAGAGGAATAACCCCTGTCCCGAGCCCTCCAGAGATCATCAACCAACGCGACCAAAGCCGTCTCCATGCTGTACCCAGGCCGGAAGCCGGACTGGAATGGGTCCAGATAGACAGGTTCATCCAGGTGCCACAAAGCGAAGGTTGGAGACAGGACGATAATTTCCCAAAACAGCTGGGTCCAGGGAGGGCTTCTTGAGGAGGGGCCACACCACCGCCTCCTTCAAGGCGGTAGGCACAACACCCCCCATCAAAGAAGCTGTCAGGCTGCCTCTGATTATATTTAGGAAAGAATACACCTTGACTTCATTTGCAAATAAAGAAAAGTACTTTTACTAAATACATCGTGACTGCAGCAGAGTAAAGTTGAATCTGAGACAAAATATGGCTAACCTTCCATATCCCATTGTTAGTCCCTCCTCCTCCCAAGAGGTCAGCAGGTTTGGTCCAATGCCAGCTCCTTCTTGGCCCCCATGGTAATCTTTTTCCGCAGGTCTCTGGCTGTCAATCATCTCAGGAATGCAATGTCCATTGAAAGCGCGCGCTCTAACATTCCTGTTGAATTCAAACTATGTCAGACGACACTCTTAAAGGGCCCTCTCTACTTAAACTGAATTCATGAGCTATTTACATTACACATAAAACCATGCAATCTAACTACTGAACATAAAGAGTACAAAAGGATGTGAGGATTGGAGTGGAGGCTGACAGAAGCGTTAATAATCCCCTGGAGCCAGCCTCATGTCACCTCCTGTGTGGCCAGCACCAACCAGGAGGGGCACGGGTCCAGTAAACATGCTGGGTGGCATTCAGCCTACCCAGCAACCTGTCCATGTCCTCGGGAGCCACAGTATCAAACTCATCCCAGATGGTCTCAACTTGTCTCTGTCATCTCACCTGAATCTACCCAATTTTGGTCCAGTCCATCCTGAAGCTGAGCGATTTTATCATGCAGATACTTACTAAAATCCTCAGCACAACCCTGCAAGGGATCATCCCACACCTCCTGATGCAGGAGGGACTGGGTCACCCTAAACAGGGCGGCTGGGCGATTATCTGCCGATGCAATAAGGGAGGAAACGTAGGCTCACTTAGCCTCCCTCAATGCCACTAGGTAGGTCTGACTAAAGGACCTAACTAGTGTTCGGTCAGCTTCCGAACGGCTGGCCCTCCAAGCACTCTCTAGGCGTCTTTTCTGGCATTTCAGCTCCCTCAGCTCCTTGGAAAACCAAGGAGCCGGTTGAGATCTACGCCGGGTCAGAGGCCGCAAAGGCACGACACGGTCCAAAGCCCCAGCCGCGGCCCGTTTCCAGGCCGCGACTAGCTCTTCAGCCGAGCCGTGGGCCAGACCTTCAGGGAACAGCCCAAGCTCCATCAGGAACCTCTCCGGGTCCATCAGGCGCCTGGGACGGAACCAACGCATTGGTCCCATCTCCCTGTGGTGTTGAGTGGCAGTCCGAAAGTCCAGACAAAGAAGGGAATGATCTAACCATGACAAAGGTTCAGTAACTAAATCTTCTAGTTCCAGATCATTCAACCACTGTCCAGAGACAAAAATTAGATCCAGTGTACTTCCCCCGATGTGAGTGGGGGCCGTTAACTAATTGGGTCAGATCCATGGCCATCATGTCGTCGATGCAACACCGGCCAATGGCAAGTTGAAATCCCCCATGACCATAAGTCTAGGGGTCTCAACCGCCATCATACCAGACTGCTACCTGATTATTACATTCTAACAGATAGAGGCCAGATAGGTATTTGTTTGTTTATTTTTTCACACCTAGCATCTTTCATTATGCTATACAAGAATCAAATGTGGCTGGACAAGGGGAAACAATTTGTACAACCAGGTTATGAGTGGCACATTAGAAGCAATCCCAGGATAGAGGAGCTGGGTTGGAAGCTATATAGAAGAAGAAGCCCACAATTGGGAATAATTTTTTTCTATGGGTAGTTGAGGATCAGATTGTATTTATGAGATTGAGCAAGAGAGATAAATTGTGATGCTATTACTGTACCATCCTCCCAGATTCATAGCCTGAGCTATTTAATCTAATTGTGGGCATGATTTATAGAGTTGCTGTAATCCAAGGTAATTTAAATTTTTCCCTTTGGATTCAGAAGTATCTCAAGAAAGTATGTGTCATTACAACCATGGGCTTGCCACATGTCATCATGGGCAAAGCACACAGTCACCAATATATTAGACTTGGATCTCGGAGCAAAGGATGTCTTTCCAGGGGACATTTCTACCAGTGTCTTGTCATGAATAGAAAACTTTCTTGTCGTTTTGTGTTGCCTTGAGCCACCAGCCTTCATAGCAAAGATGGGCTGGTATTGATATTCCACTCCAGACACCTACTAGATACAAATGGCTTCCAGATAGTGTTTATAAGACAGTTGGGTTGAATGAGTTGTTAGCTTGTGGAATTCAGAGGCAACCAGGGTACATGATAGGATTGCTTCTCAGTGGTTTCTCCACAACTGTTGATCTTAGGGAGCTTCATGGTTCTTTGAGAAGAAATGGTTGAAGGTATGGCTAGTGATTGTGGCAAAGGGCAGTGGTGGGATTCAGCCAGTTCGCACCACTTTGGGAGAACCGGTTGTTAACTTTCTGAGCAGTTCGGTGAACTAGTTGTTAGAAGAAATCATTAGGGCAGAGAACCGGTTGTTAAATTACTTGAATCCCACCACTGGCAAAGGGTGAGTATAGAATATGACTGGATAAAAATATTCAAACCTATTCTGGAATAAAAACAACAATGAGGAATAACCACTTCTTGCATCTGTGGAATGTCACTCAGTTGACATTTAGAGTTACTAGCTTCCTAACTAGAAATGATAAAATAAAATTTTTAGTCCATATGACTGTGACTATCCATTTTTTAATTGTAATAAAAATAGTTCTATTGTCTATGAGTTGGAAACCAGTTCATGAGAAGCTAAGGTAACATCTCATTTAACTTGAGATATTTTTGTGTCTGTGAGAAGATATACCACCTTCTTCTTCTTCTTCTTCTTCTTCTTCTTCTTCTTCTTCTTCTTCTTCTTCTTCTTCTTCTTCTTCTTCTTCTTCTTCTTCTCCTTCTCCTTCTCCTTCTCCTCCTCCTCCTCCTCCTCCTCCTTCTTTCTTAGTTCCACCACTTGTAACATAGTTCTCCAACCTCCTTGGTTAATTAAACCGGCCAAAAAGGAAGATTCAGTCTATAGTCGAAACCTTCAAGGTCCTAGTGGCCTTGAAACAGACACTTGTCTACAATCTCTTCAAAAGATCCAGACTGAATCCTCTACTAGAGGACAACTACCTTTGATGGGAAAAGATTGGGGAAAGGGGGTATCAAAAGAACTACAAAGAAATGAGAAAGAAGTAGAAAGAAGAAAGAAGAAGAGCAAGGGACTCCATTAGTCACCCTCCTGGATTACTTGTGGAAGAAACATGGCCATTCTAATTTTGCTGTACCTCTCAGTTGCTTTTGATATCATCAACCAGCATCTGGAACATCTGGGAAATTTGGGAATTGGAGGCAATGCATTATAATGATTTTGTTCCTTCCTATATGGGCAGGTCCAATCAGTTGTTACATAGGGGAAATATATCTGGCCTTTTGCACTCAATCATGGAGTGCCCCAGTAGTCAGTCTTCTGTTTCATCTTATCTAACATAAATTGAACTAGTTTAAAAATAAATGAATAAGCTTTTTAAAGAGAATTTAGCTCTCAATGGCTAAATTTTGAAAACTATCCCCAAAGCTACAATAATAAAGCATTAACATAAATTTCAAACATTCTGGGTCCCTTTGCCAATGATTCTTAGAAACTTGGAGTAGTATTAAGAAACTGATATGCTTTTTTTGTAGCAAAAGGTTATTTTGTACAATAATTTAATTTTAGCATCAAAGATAGGAAGAATGAAGAAGTACCAAACTATATTTGGCTGCTGCTCTGCATAAACAGGATTTATAGGTTGAAGTGCAAGATTGCCCCTTGGTGAGCCTTTTTCTTTTGGAAACTGTAATATCATTCTCTCTACCTAATGAATTGGTGAATTATTCAAGATACCTGCTAATGATAGATGTATTCTTTTTTTAAAAAAAACTGAAAATTTTTGTATGTGCTTACTGAAAGGCATACAGTTAAACATGAGATATAATTTCATTTCATAGAAGATTAGATTTTTACCCAAGGGATTAAAATTATCACTTAACACTATAGAATGCTAGTGAATCAACACTACTACTTAGTGGTTATCTTCAGGACTTGATTCAGTGCCTCAACAGACATATTACATGAGGACCCAGATTATTGGGGGCAATATGCTGACTGTAAACTGCTTAGAGAGGGCTGTAAAGCATTGTGAAGTGGTATAATAGCTAATGCTATTGCTATATAAATGGAAATATCTCACAAGCATTCAGATTGTTCACTGACAGATGGGAATACTTCATTCATACAACAGATTCCAGGCAAATCTTCCTGAGTGCTCAAAAATATATCAAAGGTTTTAGCAAGCCATGCAACTTAGTTTCTTTCTTGACATAGCCAGCAGAAAAGTTGTGGCTATCCTAACATACCAAGATAAAAGTGTGATGTTTCCACATCGGAAAGACAATTTATAATTAAGGTCCTCTGTTGTTAACACAGTAAACAAATAAACTGAGCATCTAAATATGCTGGAGTGAGCTCAAGTAGGATCGTATTGTTTGTAGTTCCATTTGTTCTGGGCATTTAGTAATTGCCTTTGCATGTTGCATAAATCAACGTCAAAGAAGCTAAAGTGTGATATGATAAGAGAAATAATGTTAATTCAGGTTTAGGATTGATTGTGTTGTATGAATTCAACCATAATGTTGTCAAAATGTATCATCATCAACCAAAACATCCATGAAAGATGTTCCTGCTTAAAAACTTCCAGCGATGGATTGTCTGCTGTCTTCATATACAGGCTTTTCAGCTGTCATACAGCTTTACTTGTCCTGATGTTCTTCCTAATGTTTAGACTAATTCTATTTTTGCATGTGAATTTAGACGCCTGAAAATTATTTTTTAAAATAACAAAAAATAAATATAATGCATTATAAATACAGTATACATAAATAAAGCCTCCTAATACGCAATAAGAATATCAACAATGGGTAAAAGGCAGACATGTGCAGGACATAAAATTGTTCCCCTTAGATGTTCCCGTGAACAGGCTTGCAGAACAACTACTACTACAAAGGCCGTAATAGCTCAGGCTGTAAGGAGCCTGTTATTAGAACACAGCAGCCTGCAATTACTGCAGGTTCAAGCCCGGCCCAAGGTTGACTCAGCCTTCCATCCTTTATAAGGTAGGTAAAATGAGGACCCAGATTGTTGGGGGGGGGGCAATAAGTTGACTTTGTAAATATACAAATAGAATGAGACTATTGCCTTATACACTGTAAGCCACCCTGAGTCTTCGGAGAAGGGCGGGATATAAATGTAAATAATTTTTTTAAAAAATTGAAATCTCGATACATCAAATCGGTCTCACAATTTGCCAAAGAACTTGAGGGAAGTACTGAAATCAGAAGCTGTAAATTATCAGAAATGTTGCATGGCAGGCTCTCGAGAAGAATAGCAGTCTAGCCCTATTTTTGCTAAAGAAATTTTATTGATTGATTGAATTTCATATGAATCTTGTCGTGGGATCACCAGTGTGAATTGAAAGGATGCTTCCAGCATTGTAAATATCCATGTAAATATAGGTATTGTTTTGCATTGTAGGAATTTATGTAAGGGGAATGAGTCCATGTCAATTAGTTCTCCTGCAATATTTTTTCTTTGTCTTTCCTCTGGTAAATAAGGAAACCTATAGTATTTGAACACAAATAAGCTAATCAAGACTACTTGCCAATTACATGTTTCTCATATTCAAGTCAACATATGTGAAAACACTTTCCATATTCTCTGCTCAACAGAACAAATCTGGGGAACTACAAATTATTTACAATTTATAGAAGGATATTAGGGGATTACAGTGTATGAATTTTTACCTTTTCTGTGCAGGACAGTTGCACAGTAGAAATGGGCAACAAGTGATTCTTCAATGGCTTTTTGTACCCACCAGAGTCCTCATTACTTAGGACTAACTAATGTACATGGTGGCATGATTACTAACAACTTTAAGGTAGGTAACATTCGAATATAGTAATGCAAACCTTCAAATCATCTTAAAAAGTTCTTCTCATCCCCTATAGGTTCTTTCAAACATTGAAGGAGAGTCAACAGAAGATCCTGCTCAATTGCCACCCCTGGCTTCAGCCCATAAAAATACATTGCCCCCCCTTTGTGTCAGCCCCTCAAAAACCTGTTTTGTGACCTGCCTATCATACTCTTGGGCAAAGCGTGTGAGCCATTTCTTCCTTTCAGTGGTCCATGAAAGTACATCTATAGTATGTAGATGCAAATAATAAAGTCAAAAAAAGATGAACAACATTTTTACAGAACTATAGATACATTGAGACCAGGTGGGACACATTGCTCCCAGAAGCACGAAGCTGAAGCCTGAAGATGACGAATGAGACTTCGTCGAAACGTCGCCAAGACACTTCCAATTTTACACGGGAGAAAACCCGAACAACCAAAGGCCTATATACAAACACCCGTGAAAACCTCAGAAAACAAATATTATGTAATAGTATATATATATAATACTAAATAAATATAAGGGGCGTGCATAAGAGCACAAAAGTGCCTACTCTTCCTCTCCTATTGTTCCCTTTCATTATATCAAATTAATATAGTTGTTGTATACTTTTGCTTATATATATGTTTATATGATGTGTTGTTTTATGTCAATGTTGCATTTACTGTTACAAAAAAATAAAAAAAATAAACACAGGCTTATTGTGTTTATTGGAGCTGCTGATCCAATTCTACAGAGGAATTATTGAGTCTGTAATTTGCACCTCTATAACTGTCTGGTTCGGTTCTGCAACCCAACAAGAAAAACACAGACTTCAGAGGATAATTAGAACTGCAGAAAAAATAATTGCTACCAACTTGCCTTCCATTGAGGACCTGTATACTGCACGAATCAAGAAGAGGGCCGTGAAAATATTTGCAGATCCCTCGCATCCTGGACATAAACTGTTTCAACTCCTACCCTCAAAACGACGCTATAGAGCACTGCACACCAGAACAACTAGACACAAGAACAGTTTTTTCCCGAAGGCCATCACTCTGCTAAACAAATAATTCCCTCAACACTGTCAGACTATTTACTGAATCTGCACTACTATTAATCGTTTCATAGTTCCCATAGTTCTCTTTCCACTTATGACTGTATGACTATAACTTGTTGCTGGCAATCCTTATGATTTATATTGATATATTGATCATCAATTGTGTTGTAAATGTTGTACCTTGATGAACGTATCTTTTCTTTTATGTACACTGAGAGCATATGCACCAAGACAAATTCCTTGTGTGTCCAGTCACACTTGGCCAATAAAAATTCTATTCTATTCTATTCTATTCTATTCTATTGTCAGCTGTTCAGCTAGCAAATCCAAAAAGCGAAAACAGCTCTGAGTGTCCCGCACAAAAGCCCACACAGTTAAACTTGATTTTCCCCTTTGGCCTTCCCCCTCAGTTTATTGTGTTATCCAATTGAATCTGCTCTTGAATGGATTTTGAATGTTCAAAACACCTGTGCAGCATGACTTTGGGAGTGGTAGCAGGGTGTCACAACCTGCAGATAGAGTCTTGGCATTTTATTTCCACCCCAGACATTCTAATCACACACCCCTCCTGATTGTTGTTAAGCTGAGAGTGAAGAAGTAACTAGATGAAAGAGTGAATCACTCTTTCTGGGTAAAATTTTTTGTTTTCCATAAAATTCCACAATTTGACCAGTGTACAGTACAATCACTTATCCAACAATCGATCCTATACTCAGATTATGCTCAATCGGGCCTGCTCGGCTGCCACTCCCTACCTTAATCCTTTCTACCCTTCTCATCCTTCTTCGGCTTTCCCCACCATCCTTCTCCTTGCTTTCCTACTTCCCCTCCTCCTTCCCACTTCTCACTTCCATCCTTTCTAACCCTCTATCTTCCCCTCCTTCTTCTCCTCCTATCTTTTCTTCTCCCTCCCTTCTTTCCTACCTGCCTATCTACTTTCTTCCTTCTTTACTCCTCTTTCCTTACCCTTTCCCTTTTGGAGTGGTTACCGAGCAGCCCCGATTTTACACCATTCCAACTTGCTTAATCCTACCATTATTCCTGTACAATGGCAATCAATCAATTTATAATCTTCCCCTTCCCTCCCCCCATTTCCCCCCTCCCCCCCAAGACTTCCCAGAGCAGAATACAGGGTATAGTAACTAACAAACATAATCTAAAATATAATATAAAACATATTCCATTTCACACCATCACACTATCAATTCCCTTCTTTCTTAAACTCTAATACATAGCAATTCCTAACTTCACTCAAAAACTAATTGGTATTTTTTAATCTGATACTTATTTTGAATATAATCAATCTACTTTCTCCATTCCAAAATATATTTTTCTTGTGTATAGTCTTTCAAGTAGGCAGAAATTTTTGCCATTTCTGCTAAATTGGATATTTTACTAGTCTATTCTCCAATTGTAGGTAAGTCTTCTTTCTTCCAATATTGTGCAATCAATAACCTTGCAGCAGTTATTAAGTTCAAAATCAGTTTTGTCTCTATAACAGTGCAATCTGGAATTATTCCTAATAAAAAGAACTGTGGAACAAACTTGATCTTCTTTTTCAAAATGTTCTGCATAATCCACCATATTTTAATCCAAAAAGCTTTAACTTTTTTGCAAGTCCACCATATATGATAATAAGTAGCATCCTCACAATCACATCTCCAACATTTTGCTTTCACATTTGGATACATACATGACAGTTTTTTCGGATCTAAATGCCATCTATAAAACATTTTATAAAAATTTTCTCTTAAATTTTGTGCTTGCGTAAATTTAACATTCCTCACCCAAATTTTTCCCCATGTTTCTAACATTATAGGTTGTTGAAAATTTTGTGCCCATTTTACCATACAATCTTTAACCAACTCCATTTCTGAATCAATTTCTACCAATACATTATATAATCTCTTTATATGCTGTTGACCTTGATCTTTTATTTGTTTTACCAAGTTATCATCACTTTGCCTAATACCAATTTTCTGATCTATTTTCCATCTAGATTGCAATTGTCCATACTGGAACCATGTATAATTTCTCTCTTCATCCCTCAATTTCTCCTTAGATTTTAATTGTAATTCTCCTTTTTCCATAATCAAAAGCTCTTTGTAAGTGATAACTTCCATTTTTTGTAATATATTTATATTCTCTATCATATGTCTGGGGATAGTCCATATTGGTATCTTACCATCTAATTTATATGGATATTTTTTTCCAAACCCTCAACAAAGCACTTCTGACCATATTATTCTTAAATATCTTATCAATTTTCTTGTCATATAATACATATGCATGCCAACCATATAACAAACCATAACCTTCTATATTCAAAACCCTTTCCTCTGTTAAATTAATCCAATCAGAAATTAAAGCTAAAGCAACTGCATCATAGTACAATTTCAAGTTAGGCATTTTTAAACCCCCTCTTTCCCTAACGTCTTGCATTATTTTTAACTTTATTCTCGGTTTTTTACCCTTCCATACAAAATTACTAATCCCTTTTTGCCATTCTTGTAAATTTGCATCTTTCTTTAATATTGGAATCATTTGAAACTAAAAATCTAGGCAAAACATTCATTTTTATAGCTGCCACTCTTTCCAAAAATGATAATTGTAACTTCTTCCAATTCTCCATTTCTTTAATTACTTTTCCCCACAATACCTCATAATTATTTTTATATAACTTTACATTCGATGCTGTAATATATACTCCTAGGTATTTGACCTTTTTAACTACTTCATATCTAGTTATTCTTTCTAGTACTTCTCTCTGGTGTGTATTCATATTTTTAATTATCATTTTTGTCTTCTGTTGATTCACTTTAAACCCAGATACCTTATTATACTGATCAATTGTCTCCTTTAGATATACGGCTGAATGTATTGGTTGAGATAAACTAACAACCAGATCATCTGCAAACTCTCTTAATTTATAATCTTGATATTTAATTCTAATTCCTTTTATTCGATCTAAACCACGTATATTACTCAATAATATTTCCAAAGTTAGAATGAATAATAACGGTGACAAGGGACATCCTTGTCTAGTCCCTTTCTCAATCTTGAAGGATTCTGTTAATCCACCAATTACTATTATTTGAGCTGTTTTCTTTCAATATATAGCCTTAATTGCTTGAATAAAATAATCCCCAAATTGCATTTTTTCTATTACTTTAAACAAAAACTGCCAATCCAATATATCAAAAGCTTTTTCTGCATCCAAAGAGTGCTGCTGAGACCTGGCTGTTTCTTTCCAAATATTCAAGTAAATTTACAATTTGTCTCATATCTCATCTGTCTCGCCTTAATAAATCCTGTTTGATCATTGTGTATTAATTGAGTCATCAGTGGCATCAATCTATTCGCTAATATCTTAGCAAATATCTTATAATCAGTATTTAAAAGTGATATTGGCCTATAATTCTCTGGTTTAACACCATCTCAATCTTCTTTAGGTATTAATGAAATAAAAGTGGTCCTCCATGAGGGTGGAGCTTCTTCTCCCCTTTGTATTCTGTTAAATAACTCCTTAAGTAGTACAATCATCTCATTTTGTAAATGTTTATAATAAGTGGTTGTCAAACCATCTGTACCTGGTACTTTATTCACTTTAAGCTGCTTAATTGCAAACACTATTTCCTCTGAAGAAAGTAATTGATTCAACTCTTCCCTTTGATCTACTGTAATTTCTAAGATAACATGGTCCTGTAAATATCTATCTATATCTTTATCATTAATCACATCTCTAGCATATAACTTAGTATAATATTCTAAAAAGGCTTTTTTAATCAAGTTTTGCTGATATACTTCCTTACCTCTATATTCTATTTTATCAATTATACGTTGTTTCTGTTTCTTTCTTAATAAATATGCTAACCACCTTCCAGGTTTATTAGCATAACAAATTATGCTTTCCATATTGTAAATTAGTTGCCACCTGATCTGCCATTAACATATTAAATTGACCTCTTTATATATTTATTGACTTTTATTTTACTATCTCCTGGGTTACATACCAATAACTGCTCCTTCCTTTTAATTTCCTCTTCTAATTCTTTTCGCTTTTTTTGCAATCTATTTCTATATTTATTATTCATATCCAATAAAATTCCCCTCATATAAGCCTTGCTGGCATCCCAAACTATCTCTATAGAGGTCCCGTTATCCATATTCAAAGAAAAAAATTCCTTCATTTGAGTTTTACATTCATTTACAATTTGTTCATATTTAAACAAATTCTCATTCATCCTCCATGACCTCCTGGCCTCCTTTTCCCAATCTAGCTCAATCCAAACCGGTCTGTGATCAGACAAGGTTCTAGAACAAATTTTTGTCTTCTTCACTCTAAAAAACAAATCATTAGTAATTAAAATAAAATCGATCCTAGAAAATGATTGATGTCTATCAGAAAAAAATGTAAAATCTCTCTCTTTTTCATTGCATTCTCGCCATACATCTCTCAGTTCTAAATCTTCCATCAAATTAAAGAAGGCCTTTGGCAGTTTAACACGATTGGAAATATTTCTAAGACTTCTTTTATCTTTCTGGATATCCATCATTCCATTCCAATTACCCATTAATATGTGAGTTTTATAGTCCCAAGATGTTATTCTTTTATGTAAAAACTTATAAAATTTTTCTTGTTGTTGATTTGGCGCATAAACTTTTATTAACAGTATCTTTCTCCCCTCCAATAAAAGTTCAATGGCAATATATCTTCCTTGATTATCTGCCTCAATTAATGTTGCAGATAAATTACACTTTATATAAACAACTAGTCCATTCTTCTTTTCTGTAGCAGATGCAACAAAATGTATTCCCAATTTTGAATTTATCAAATATTTCTGGTCTAATGTTCTAATATGTGTTTCTTGTAAAACATACAATGTCATTTTAAAATTGCTTCAAATAATGAAATATCTTTCTTCTCTTTTGTGGTGAGTTTAATCCATTAACATTCCAAGATAAAAGTCTAATTGCCATTATCAGCGATCGGAAACTTTTGAAGCACCAGCCGCAAATCATATCTTTCTTTGGGCCTTGCTCCTCCCACTGTTTCCATCTTGGTAGTAGCAGATTGAGCCTGTTGAGCTTTTTCTTCTTGTTCCTTGTGTTTGATAGCCGCTCTTGTCATCCTTGGCTCTTTTGGAATCTCTGATCCCGTCTTAGACACATCCAACACTTGTAAAAGGTCTTCTTCCATTACTATCACTTCTTTTTCTTTAATTTCGCCTTCCTTTCTCCTACCATCCTGAGATGGTGGACTTCCAGCTTTGAGCACATAAGCATAAAACTCTCGTGTTTTACCGACTGTATTAAGACGATGTGCTTTCTCTTCATAGTAAACTATTATACCAGTTGGGATGTCCCATCTGTACTCAATCTGATGGTTTTTAAGTTCGTTCACCAAAAAAGCAAACTCCTTCCTACCTCTCAACATTTTGGGGGGAATTTCCTTTAGTATTAAAATATCTTGACCAGCCGCTTGAATCTTGTCTCCTTTAAAAGAAGTTGTAAAATCTCATTTCTCACTGTTCTAGTAGTAAAATAAATGACAATGTCTCTCGGAAGATTTCTTTGTCTTGCTATCCAGGAATTCACATGATAAATTTTGTCAATATAAAAAGCCACATCTGCTGGATGAACTGCCAAAATCTCCGCAAAGGCCTCAGAAAAAAATTGCTTCAAATTCTCTTGTCTATTCTCTTTTAGGCCCCGTATTCTTAAAGCAAATTCCATAGCTCTATATTGTACCAAAACAATTTCATCATCAGCTTTATCCATTTTACTTTGAGCTACCTCAATCTTATTTTCCAATTTTAAATTAACTTTCTTTATTTCTTCTACTTCCTGCTCCAATAAAATCACATTTGATGCCAAACCCTATACTGCTGACACCAAACCTTCCTTGACTTCTTTATTTCCAATTTGAATTTCTATCATCTGTTTTTTCATCTCTGACACTTCTTCTGTAATTAATTTAAACTTATCTTCTATATGAGAGGTTTGCAAATTCATAGCATCATTAAGAGACTCTTTTATAAAATCTTTCAAATTATCCTGAAGTGCTTCTAAATTTAGTGATTTTGTATCTGCTGTATGTGCCGGAGAAACTCCCAGTGTTGATGTTCCTGGGTTTTTGTTACAGTTGACTTTAATTGTTTTGCTGCCATCTCTTAAAATTTCTCTTTAACTTAATGTTACTTATAAATCTTCTAAATCTTTTAAAGAAACAGTCTCAATGTCTCTTCCCCCTTCTCGTTACAATGTTTTAAAAAATCTCCAGCAGTTTTTCAGCAATAAACAGCAAGCAGTGAGAATTATAACACTTTCATTTTCAACTGATTAGCTCACTAAAGAACAGCTGCCATTTTCACTTTGAAGTCAGCTCCAAAACTTAAAAAAAAAAACACCAGGGAATTGATTTAATTACTTGCTTTTGTAGTTAGAGCTCTCCAGTTTCTGTTCAGTCCGGTATTTTCTTCTTTAAGCTAAAATCGGTCCCGGCGGTTGTGACAATTAAGTCTGCCGAAGCAGAAAAAAAGCCTCAGATCTGGAGCGCTTTGAAGTTCTGAGGGAGCTTAACTCTTCGAGCCCCCTGGTGTCTTCCAGGAGTTCTAGGGAAGCTCTACCTCTGCCTCTTTCGCTCACCTCCTCTTCTTCTCCTGAAGAGGGGGAATTTCAAACCACTGGGCAGCTGATTGTCGCTGTCTTAGCGGTCCACGATCCAGAGGTTGGTGATCAAAAAGATCACCTCCATTGCCAACGGAGCCAACCTGGAAATCCTCAAGAGTGAATCACTCTTGACACTTATAAATGTGTTGTTCACCTGATTATTTATTCCGATTCCTACAAATATACCAGTTGTTACATTCAGAAATATGATTGTGTCTTTGTCCCTATACTCAGAATTTTCATAGGTTTATGCAGAGACTGGTGTTTTTGAAAAGTCTTAAAACTGCAAGCCTCTAGTTCAGCAGTCACCAACAACAGAAAGTTCTGTGCACCCTGGTGGAGGAGCTGCAACACAAGTGGGTCAAAGCCGCGATTGCAATAGCTGGAAGCTGTGGGAGCGAAATACTACTTGCACTTGCCAGCATCAGCATTCTGTCTCAGTATATTTGCCCTGCCAATGGTGCAAAGCAGCCCTCATCTCCTGCCGCTTGGGACTCAGAGTTTTAAATGGTGACTGGTCTGGGGAGCAGCCAGATTTTGCTCTCTGTTGCAGATGCCAGATCAGCCCCCTGCAAGCTCTCATCTCTTGAGGGGCATTCACTGAAGTGGCATGGGAAACTTCGGCCGGGCTGTTTGAGAGACAAAAGCTTGCAGGGGGCCGGTCTGGTGTCCGCAATGGAGAGCAAAATCTGGCTGCTCCCCTGACCAGATGCCATTTACAGCACCAATTCCCAAGCAGCAGGAAACAAGGGCTGCTTTGCTCCACTGGCTGGCGCAACTATACCAAGGTGGAATGCTGATGCCACGCAAGAGGCATTCTAGGGAGATAGGGCGGTATATAAATACGATAAATACGATAAATAAATAAAATGAAATAGAGAAAAAGAGACAGAATGAAAAAGAGAGAATGAGAAAGAGAATGAGAGAGAGAGAGAGAGGCACATGTCTTATTGTACTGTGAGTTATATAGAGTATATAGGTCAATATATATTCTCCCCTTACTAGCGAGATTGCCAGGGAAGACAGACGATGTAGACATTCTCCTCCAAGACTCAAATCCAGCTACTACAGGCGCAGTAGCAAAATTTTGTGTCACTGCAGTGTCCACAAGAAAAAAATTGGTTACCGAATTATAGATGCCAATTTTTTGGAGATATATATAACAATTATGGGAAAAATACATTTACATGTATTACAAATACATGATGGTTCTCCATGCATGTAAATTAGAAAGTGACTCTATTGGTTGAGATCATGTATTTTAATTATAGGAATGGTATTATACATGATTGATGTCAGTAGTATTTTAATTTTAAGTTACATAACAGATAACTGGTTTTTATCATAGTTTTTATCTGATATGTATTATTTAATTCTTGAATTTTTAATTGTATATTTACTGAGTGTTTTTATTTGTTCTGGCCTATGGCTGTAACAAACTGATAAAAAAAAGACAGAGAGAGAATCACAGAGAGGGAATGAGAGAATCAGAATGAGAGAGAATGAGAGACAGAGAAAGAAAATAAGAGAGATCAGAGAGAATCAGAGAATCAGAGAGAGAATGAGAGAGAGAGAATAAAAGAGAATCATAGAGAGAGACAGAATGAGAGAATCAGAATGAGAGAGAGAGTGGGGGAGAGCGAGAGAATGAGAGAGTGAGAGAGAGTGGGAGAGTGGGAGAGAGAGAGAATCAGAATGAGAGAGAATGAAAGACAGAGAATCAGAGAGTGAGAGACAAAGAAACAGAGATAATCAGAGAGACAATGAGAGAGAGACAGAATGAAAGAGAATCAGAGAGAGAATCAGAATGAGAGAGAGACAGAGTGGGGGGAGAGAGAAAGACAATGAGAGAGAAAGTGGGAGAGAGAGAAAGAGAGAGAGGAGAGAGAGATGAGAGAGAGAGAATGAGAGAATGACTGGGACAGAGGGGAGAAAGAAAGAGAAAATGAGACAGAATGAATAGGAGAGAGAGAGAATGAGTGGAAGAGGGGGAGAGAAAGAGAGAATGAGAGAGAAAGTGGAAGAGAGAGAGGGAAAGACAGAGGGGGAGAGAGAGAGAGAGAAAGAATGAGAGAGAAAGGGGGAGAGAAAGAGAGATGAGAGAATGAGAGAGAATGAGTGAGAGAGAGAGAAAGGGAGAGAGAATGAGAAAGAGTGGGAGAGAGGGGGGGAAAAGAGAGAGGAGGGAGAGTGCCTGAAGGACCCCATTCCGTCACTGGTTGTCCAGGCATTTCAGCAAGCGGCGCGCTGGATTCGTATTAGTGGTCCGTGGGATTTAAAATTATGAACTTGGTGGCCCCTGAGGTCCAAAAGCTTAGGGAACCCTGCTCTAGTTTGCTATGGCTTAATTGGGAAATTACAGCTTAAATAATAAATCTCTTTAATGCGGGGCTGTCAAACTCACGAGCCGTGGGCCAGATGCAGTGATAGTTTTCAGCCGGTTCTATCTGGTTCAGATGAACCGGTAGCAGTGGCTGCGGGAGGTTCCACCCACCTGCCCAGACATCATCATGTTCCATTATTGACACTCTGCACATGTGTCCTGTGCATGTGTGGAGGTGGCGTGCATCAGTGGTGGGTTTCAAATTTTTTTACTACCAATTCTGTGGGTGTGGCTTGGTGGGCATGGCATGTCTTGGTGGGCGTGGCTTGGTGGGCAGGGAAGGATACTATAAAATCTCCATTCCTACCCCACTCCAGGGGAAGGAAACTGCAAAATCCCCATTTCCTCCCGATCAGCTAAGACTCGGGAGGCAGAGAATAGATGGGGGCGGGGCCAGTCAGAGGTGGTATTTACCTGTTCTCCGAACTACTACAAATTTCCACTACCAGTTCTCCAGAAACCCACCTCTGGTGTGCATGAATGAACGCTCGTGCGCACACGCTCACATTTGCGAACCAGTAGCAAAGGTAAGTGAATACCACTCCTGGCTGGATGCATCGTGTGCTGGCCATGCCGATGCTCGGTTTAGTGAAGGGAGGGAAAAAAGATCCAATATGTCATGTGACAGCACCATGATGACACGAATTTGACACCCCTGCTTAAATGCATTAGAATTGTAAACATGCCAAAATCTGTGCCAAAACCAGACTTTCATCATTCCAAATACAAAAAGAGATGTTCAGCTTCCCTTCTAAATTTAGAGATAACCCTTTTAAAAGTTAAGGAGAGGAATGCTCATGTTATAAATGATTTTGAAAGAATATCTTCTTTCATATTCTGATTTAAATTAATTATGGCTGGTCAATATGTCACCAATCTTCCCATGTAAGGAAGAGCCATTTGGTCCAAAAAACAAGTTCCATTTCCTACTTTTTGTGTTGCCAATGCTGGTAAATAAGGACAGAGGAAATTGAGATCTTTGGAATGCTAGCAGCTAGAGATTTTTATAAACCAGTACAATACATGTGGTTTATTAATTCTTGTTTTAGCAGATATCCAACATGAACATGTAGAAATACTTCATATTTGATATGCAACATTTATCTAAATCTTCCAAACATCTTTCACCATGTCCTGTTTAATGCAATCACTGAACTGAATTCTTATATTCCAATTGAATTTTTATGCAATCCTCATTTCTTCAAAAAAGCTTTAGTTGATGTCTTCACAACAATTTTTGTTCTAAACACCATTTAGAGCAGCTTGATGATATAACTACGGTAATCTGAAATATCTAATTTCTAAATAGCTTCTGGATAATTCATTGCTTAATATACCTGTGTAGATATTGCCTAATTGTTGGTAATTGGATTGAAATTTAACAAATACACCTGTAACACAGATTTCTCTCCTTTCTATCAATTAATCCCTTCTTGCATGTTATTTTAAAAAGTTGAGCTTCAGATGTTTTTCTGTTTCTGTGATAGGTGGAAGATAGGATGGTTATTTTTTTTATTAAATTCCTTAATTTAATTCCTTTAACACAACTGAGGATTCCTTTCTCAATACATCTAGAATATGCTAGATTAAAGAAGGCTGTCTCGTAAATTCTGCTTCAGATGTCTCCATGAACATGATTGAGCATATACATTGGGAGTTATAATCTTAAATGTATATTTTATTTGAATAAGTATTTTTTTCAAAGTCAAGCGCAATTAAATGGATGGTGGATGGGCAGATCAATAACAAACATCATCATCAGGAAATTAACACCAGCTGAATAAGTAGAGACATAAAAAAATTAAAAATAAACAAGAAGCCAATTTTAGGAACATATACATCTAATTATATGTACATATTCAAATTTAAAATAATTGCCTCTATTTTCATGGAAATGCAATATGTTTTGTGGTAGTTTTGTGAACATTACCAAAAGATTTAGTCACTTGCTTTCTTGGTGCTAAACAGTGGTGAAGAAATTTAAAGCCATGCCCCATCTTTTCAGGTTGACCAGATTGTCCTTTAAATGTCAAGAATCTTCAAAAGAAGATACCACCAAAAACTTTTCAAAAAGAGGACTTCTGTTAGTAAAGTAGGACATAAAGCCATACGAAAGACAGATTTTGTATAAAATAGAAGCAGATTACATGGAGATGAAATGCTTCTGGTTCCGACCGGCTTGCCCGATCTGGTAGCAATGGTGGCTGGTGGTTTGGAAAACTGGTAGCAAAAATCCCTGGCCCTGCCCCCTGCCCCTGCTGAGCCTCGCCATCATCAGAGGTTTTTGTTTTTTTTACTTTTAAAAGCATTTTTTGTTCAGCCAAAAAAAATGCCTTTAGAAGTAAAAAAAAAAAAAAGCCTTTGATGATCCTGCGGCTCAGCTTGGATCGTCAGAACCCTTTAAACTCTTTTTTGTTTATAAAGGTTTTAAAAGGCTCCTCTGGCGATTCCAGCAGAGTTGCCTCATCAGCACAGGCTTTTAAAATCACTTTTTTACAACCTCTTACAACAGCCCAATAACCTCTATGCCCACCCAATATCCCATCCCCAATTGCCTTATTGCTGCTCCTTTCGGGCTAGCAACTGAATCTGCCTGCCTGCAATCCATCTCCTTGGTGAGCAACTCAATCTGCCTGCCTCCAATTGGGTAAGTAAATAGGGGGTGGGAGCTTTAAAAGTAGTTAATTGGGTTTTAGACAGCAATTTAAAGTTAAGGAAGTTTTAACTTTAGCTGCTTTTATCTAAAATAGGGGTCTCCAACCTTAGTAACTTTGTTTGTGGACTTCAACTCCCAGAGTTCCTCAGCCAGCTTTCCTGAGGTCCACAAACCTTAAAGTTACTAAGGTTGGAGACCCCTGATCTAAAAAATATAAATAAAATAAAATAATAAAATAAAATATTTGTGCAGTTTTCTGAGATTTGGTGTGTTTCTGTAGTGTTTCACTCTAACTACACAAACACACAAAACCTCACAAAGCTTTATGTGGCATTTTGTGTGTGTGTGAGTGAGTGAGTCAGTTGTGTTGTGTGTGTGTAAAGTGTGAAAGTTGGTTTTTGAGCTTTTTGTGGCTGTGTGAGGTTCCTGCTTGTTTCAGGGGCCATTTTGGGTGAAATGCAGCTGCTTTTACATTGTGTGTGAGTCAGTTGTGTTGTGTTGTGTTGTGTGTGTGTAAAGTGTGAAAGTTGGTTTTTGATACCTCTTATTGTTTTTTATACTTTGTTTATTATTTTTATTATTTATTGTTATTGGCCATGCCCACCCAGTCATCTGACCACCAAGCCACGCCCACCAATTAACCCACGCCCACAGAACCGGTAGGGAAAATTTTTAGATTTCACCCCCGCATGGGAGTCATCCTGGTACTAGGACAGCATGATAATGAAACCTTAAATAGTCTAATACCACTAACGATCCCCAAATATGTAAAAGAGAGTAAATTCACTGAATAAGAGCCTATACTTGAGAAAGCTCCTCTGTTGTTCTTCTCATTCCTTTCTAGATCTCTGCTAACCTGGCATTTTTATGATGCTGTGATGCAATTAGCGGGAGCAGGGTTTGTGTGTTATGCACATGTATAATGAAAATACAGAAGCCTTTTCCAGTTACAATTATTATTTTGGCCAACAGCATAAAGCATTATCAAAGTGAAATTATCCTCCAAGCTTTGTGGAGCTATATTATTTGGCATGACTCACATCTGGTATGGCTTCTTCTCCAATTCTTGTAAAGTATTCTTCCTTCCATAAGAGGCTTTCTTTTGTTTTCTTTTGTTTCTTCTTCATTATGAGTATATTGTAGGATTTCTTCTGGTGGCATTTGTCAACTTTGTTTTTCTACGTTGATGAAATATATTGTTTTTGAAAGGGAATTTCATCATGAAAATTTACTGAAGAATTAACTGTGTCAAACTAAAAAAGCTATAATTAGAAAACTACTAGTAGAATGATGGCTGAAAAACACTCATAAATCAGGATTGCCAGTTCACTCTGTCCATTTAATTCAATTATAAGTGGACACTTCAGTAATTGAATGGTAGTAATACAAGACTTATGAAGAATAATGATTTTCGAAAACCAGGAAAAAATATTTAGAAGCTGACAGGAATTAGCTAGAAACTATTGTAAAGGTACTGATCAAATAATTTTTTAGAAAAGTTTTTGAATCCAAAAGCCTTGTCACTGCACAATTGTTTTCCATTTATTGTGATCCATTCATTTGAACAAAAGAGGAAGTCCTGATCTGTCTTTGTTTGTCACAACCAAGATGATAGCAGTCACAACTATATTCCATCCAGTTTTCAGCATCAATTGTTTCGACTTTAAAATGCTTTCCAAATGTGGGAGGGCTCTTTTTCTTTCCTTGAAGAAAAATAAAATGACTCTTTTAAAAAGCGTCCGGTTGATCTTGTTTTTCTTAAGCCTCAGCAGTAGAGTTTGTAATTGAAAAAGTTGTGAACAATGAAACTCAGAATTTGCTCATCTTTTCTGGGGAGACAAAAAACGACTTTGAAAGACTAACTTGGCTATATAAACTAGTATATCATAGTGAAATCATTAGATATTCTCCCTTTTGCTTTTATTCTTTTTCTTTTCTTTTTTTTAATACATCTCTTCTCTCTCAGCTCATCAATCACAATTATTGATCATAGGGTTTAATTGCTCTGTTCTTTTTGCATGGCAGGATGGATTCACTAAGGATTCCTTTCTATGTTACATTTGAAATACATTTATAAGAACCATGGAGGTTGAGGGCCAACATTTAAACGCTGCTGAAACCACCAAATATAAATGGATAATACTATACCTTTCTCAGAAGAAAAAGGTATACCTGGTAAGGCTGTTGATGTCAGTCTTCCCAGCCAAGCAATAAACTGACATACCCTGAAATGAACAAGGATAGTTTTGTTTGCTTGCAGGTCAAGGGTAATCTAGATCCCACTGCAAGCCTAGTTCCTTCATAAGCAATGTGGAAACTGGCATGTTGTCTAAGGTATGGCAGACTGATCAACAATTAACACAATGATCCAAAATATGGTTCAGGCCAATGAGACATCAGACTCTAAAACCTGCCGTTAAAGCTAAGATTTCAGTTAACAAATATTCTGAGAAATAGCTGGGTCAGTAGTTTATAATTAGACTTAAGGTAAAATGTAAAGGAGTATTGTGGGTGTTACTCTGCTAGCTGTAGCCGACTTTAGGGGACAGTGCTCTTCTTTAAGCTGTTTCTTTAAGCTATTGAGCCAGTGGTGTCCAAAGACATTTTTGTGATCATGTGTCACAGTATAAGCATTCAGTGAAACACAGAACACTGTTACCTTCCCACCAAAGTGGTACCTATTTATCTACTTGCATTTACATGCTTTCAAACTGCTAGGTTGGACAGGAGCTGAGGCAAGTGACGGGAGCTCACTTGAACCGCCAGGGTATAGACATTCTCTGGCATCTTTATTAAGACACTAAGTCACTGGGCCTCTATAATTAAGCTGGTTTTAAATAATGCAGATGCAATAAAACTTTTCCTCTTTTATTTTTCACTTAGCATATTGCGTTAATCCAGCCAATCGTATTCCATTGAAGAAACCAAGTTTAAACAAGCCATTATATAGCACAATATGTTAAGGTCTCTTCTTTAGATGCACCTTCAGGCTTGGCCTGAACCAAGAAATGCTTGCATTCTTTAAGGCGTAGAGAACACCTTCTTTTCTTTCCTCTATTTCACTTGCATTTCTTTCTAAACTGAATAGTAGAAATTATGGGCATTGAAATCCAGCACACTAGGGGCTATAAAATTGTGGAAAGCTGATGCAAGTCATTAGTGGTTGAGATAATATGTTTGGATAATAGAATTTCTCTACTGGTAACTCCAGAGGTAGGTGAAAGTATATTAGCAAAGCAGAATAGCTGCATGTCTCTCCAGGCTATGAATAAAGTTTTTAAAGAATGTTATCAGCTAAATGACAACCTGGAGAATTTAAATGAGAAGGAAGCTAGTCAAAAATGCTTCGTTCCTCTGGTTGATGCTAACAGTTGTAGCATAATTCAGCTATGAAAGTTAAGGGATTTGTGCTGGAAAGTAGGTGAAGAGGAGTGAAATTAATCCTTCCCCCAACATATGTTGTCTTCTTTATTATTTAAGAGCAAGCATACTAAATATGGTAAGCCAAAGCTTCAGGTGCTCATGCCCAATGTGACAAGAGTACAGAGAACCACTCTGTATACAATTGGTGGAAAACCAAGGCAATGGAGAGGATTTCTAGAAAATTTACTTTACCAAAAACTGTGTACTCCTGTCTGACTCAATCATATTTAAAGGCACTGTAATTACATCATTTAATCAGGTACTCTTGTTTGCCTCTCTAGGTTTTCAAAAGTCTCTGGCTTGATTCTTAAAGTCTAACTCTAAAAGTACCACCCTATTTTCCTTCAGTTTTTAAGGTGGAGTTACATGACTCAGTTCTGTAGGTTCCAACAAGAGATGTCAAAAAGTCAACATGTGCTTTGAAATAAGCAAAATGGTATTCTGCCACTGAATTATGGTCCCTCTTTGAGGAAGAGCAATCATGTTGTATATCTAATTACAAAAAGCTATGGGATGTTCTTTCTTTATAAATAAACTGTTGTCACATTTTTAAGGCTGTCCAACCCATAGCAATCCTGGGTGATGTATAATTTTTAAAATTGTTGGAAATGTTATAACCCACAAAAAAGAATGATGGGAAGGAGATGGAAACTGTCAACACTACATATTCCCAAAAGGGGACCGTCATGTAACTCAAGCCCTAGAAAATTATGCATAAAATGCAAATATAGATTTTTTTATAATGAATAATTAATTAACTATTAGCTAGTAATTAAGAAAAAGAAGTAAGGAGTTATTTAGCAGAATACAAAGGGGAGGAGAAGCTCCTCCCTCATGGAGGACAGCTTATATTTCATTAATACCTAAAGAAGATCGAGATGGTGTTAAACCAGAGAATTGTAAGCCAATATCGCTTTTAAATACTGATTATAAGATATTTGCTAAGATATTAGCGAATAGATTGATGCCACTGATGACTCAATTAATTCATAATGATCAAACAGGATTTATTAAGGGGAGACAGATGAGATATAATATGAGACAAATTGTAAATTTACTTGAATATTTGGAAAGAAACAGCCAGGTCTCAGCAGCATTCCTCTTTTTGGATGCGGAAAAAGCTTTTGATAGATTGGATTGGCAGTTTTTGTTTAAAGTAATAGAAAAAATGCAATTTGGGGATTATTTTATTCAAGCAATTAAGGCTATATATCAAAAGCAAACAGCTCAAATAATAGTAAATGGTGGATTAACAGAATCTTTCAAGATTGAGAAAGGGACTAGACAAGGATGTCCCTTGTCACCATTATTATTCATTCTAACTTTGGAAATATTATTGAGTAATATACGTGGTTTAGATCGAATAAAAGGAATTAGAATTAAAAATCAAGATTATAAATTAAGAGCGTTTGCAGATGATCTGGTTGTTTCTTTATCTCAACCAACACAATCAGCTGTATATCTAAAGGAGACAATTGATCAGTATAGTAAGGTATCTGGGTTTAAAGTGAATCAACAGAAGACAAAAATGATAATTAAAAATATGAATACACATCAGAGGGAAGATCTAGAAAGAATAACTGGATATGAAGTAGTTAAAAGGTTAAATACTTAGGAGTATATATTACAGCATCGAATGTAAAATTATATAAAATAATTATGAGGTATTGTGGGGAAAAGTAATTAAAGAAATGGAGAATGGAAGAAGTTACAATTATCATTGTTGGGAAGAGTGGCAGCTATAAAATGAATGTTTTGCCTAGATTTTTATTTTTGTTTCAAATGATTCCAATATTGAAGAAAGATGCAAATTTACAAGAATGGCAAAAGGATTAATAATTTTGTATGGAAGGGTAAAAAACCGAGAATAAAGTTAAAAATAATGCAAGACGTTAGGGAAAGAGGGGGTTTAAAAATGCCTAACTTGAAATTGTACTATGACGCAGTTGTTTTAACTTTAATTTCTGATTGGATTAATTTAACAGAGGAAAGGATTTTGAATATAGAAGGTTATGGTTTGTTATATGGATGGCATGCATATGTAATATATGACAAGAAAATTGATAAGACATTTAAGAATAATATGGTCAGAAGTGTGTTGAGGGTTTGGAAAAATATCAATATAAGTTAGATGGAAAGATACCAATATGGACCATCCCCAGACATATGATAGAGAATATAAATATATTACAAAAATGGAAGTTATCACTTACAAAGAGCTTTTGACTATGGAAAAGGGAATTACAGTTAAAATCTAGGGAGAAATTGAGGATGAAGGAGAAATTATACATGGTTCCAGTATGGACAATTGCAATCTAGATGGAAAATAGATCAGAAAATTGGTATAAGGCAAAGTGATGATAATCTGGTAAAACAAATAAAAGATCAAGGTCAACAGCATATAAAGAGATTATATAATGTATTGGTTGAAATTGATTCAGAAATGGAGTTGGTTAAAGATTGTATGGTAAAATGGGCACAAAATTTTCAACAACCTATAATGTTAGAAACATGGGAAAAAATTTGGGTGAGGAATGTTAAATTCACGCAAGCACAAAATTTAAGAGAAAATTTTTATAAAATGTTTTATAGATGGCATTTAGATCCTAAAAAACTGTCATGTATGTATCCAAATGTGAAAGCAAAATGTTGGAGATGTGATTGTGAGGATGCTACCTATTATCATATATGGTGGACTTGCAAAAAAGTTAAAGCTTTTTGGATTAAAATATGGTGGATTATGCAGAACATTTTGAAAAAGAAGATCAAGTTTGTTCCACAGTTCTTTTTATTAGGAATAATTCCAGATTGCACTATTGAGACAAAACTGATTTTGAATTTAATAACTGCGGCAAGACTATTGATTGCACAATATTGGAAGAAAGAAGACTTACCTACAATTGGAGAATGGATTAGTAAAGTATCAAATTTAGCAGAAATGGCAAAAATTTCTGCCTATTTGAAAGACTGTACACAAGAAAAATATATTTTGGAATGGAGAAAGTGGATTGATTATATTCAAAATAAGTATCAGATTAAAAAATATCAATTAGTTTTTGAGTGAAGTTAGGAATTGACATGTATTAGAGTTTAAGAAAGAAGGGAATTGATAGTGTGATGGTGTGATGGTGTGAAATGGAATATGTTTTATGTTATATTTTAGATTATATTTGTTAGTTACAATACCCTGTATTCTGTTCTGGGAAGTCTCGGGGGGGGGGAAGGGGGGGGGAAGGGGAAGATTATAAATTGAGTGATTGCCATTGTACAAAAATAATGGTAGAATTAAACAAGTTGGAATGGTGTAAAGTCGGGGCTGCTCGGTAACCACTCCAAAAGGGAAAGGGAGGAAAGAGGAGTAAAGAAGGAAGAAAGTAGGTAGGTAGGTAGGAAAGAAGGGAGGGAGAAGAAAGGATAGAAGGAGAAGAAGGAGGAGAAGATAGAGGGTTAGAAAGGATGGTAGTGAGAAGTGGGAAAGAGGAAGGGAAGTAGGAAAGCGAGGAAAAGGATGGTGGGGAAAGCCGAAGAAGGATGAGAAGGGTAGAAAGGATTGAGGGAGGGAGTGGCGGTCGAGCAGCCCGGATTGAGCATAGTTTGAGTATGGGATCGATTGTTGTATAAATGATTGTATTGTACACTGGTCAAATTGTGGGAATTATTATGGAAAATAAAAAAAAATTGCAAAAAAGAAAGAAAAAGAAGTTATGGGACATCTATTTAATACGCTTTCTAAAGAACAGAATTAACAAGGGCAAACTGCAACCAACGTTTAGTAGAAAATGGTATTTCTATCTGATTGTGAGAATATCAGGATCTGTGATCTTTGCTTCTTTTTCTTCCATAGAGAAATGTCACATCTGAACATTCCTTTTAAACAGCATGAAAGTGTCGAATGGCTGTTTGCTGCTGTCTGCTGCAGTAATGCTGAATTAAGTTTCCACAAAAACAGAAAAGATTGTTTTCTGCAGGGTTTCATACATTTTATATTAGAAAATGTTTATATTAATGTATCTTAAAGGTAATTTAAGGATAAGGGGAAATGACTTTTTTTCCTATCTGTGAAGAGAAGAGATGTTCTTCATATAATCAGTCCAGGATTAAAAGACATTTTCTGAAAATTGGTCTTTAATCCCATTTCTTGCATTGTCTGTCCTAATAACCTGCACCTTGGAAATAAATGAATGCATTAAAGATCTTAACTGCTCTTTGATGCACTTCAAATGGACCTGGTAGAAGGGCAATATTTGAACAGTAGTGATTTGTAAGCTGATGACAAAGGCTCCAAGACCACAGAGTAAATAGCTAAAGAGGTCATGAATCTTAATAGCTTCTAAATCAGAAAGATCTGCAACTTATAGGCTTTGACCAGGATGTGTATGGAATGTATAAATATTAATAGAGTCAGTAAGGACTTGCCATCCAAGAGCTGTCTAAAATTTCACAGTGGGAAAATTGAAACTGCGGTGTCTGGAGAAAATGTGTTCTCACCTGAAAATGAACTGCCAGCATATGTATAAATAGTGAAATACCTTTTTCCCTGAAACAATATTTAACGTTTGGAGCCTTCCTGGTATCCTGTGACATTTGTTTTCACTATATGTTACCAGCATGTCAGTCATTATAATGATTCTTAGAACATTCCACTTTCTAAATGCAAAGCTCAAAGAGGAATAGATCTGTACGTTACTCTCATCTTAATTTCCAAAAACTTCTGAGGGGATTAATTAAGATGTTTAGAAAGAGCAGTTTTTACTAACTCTGTAGTAGCCTAATGTTTGGAAGAAATGAAAACTAAGAGAAAAAGCTAAGAAGGTTCTTAGAAATAAAAGAAAGGACTATCAGAGAACAGAAAACAGATACTTTGGGTTCTGTTATAGTTTATCTACTCTACAGCTTTCAAGTGATTAACCATAGATGTAATGTATCTTTAAGAATTGTGGAGGGAAAACTGAGCGGGAAAAAGCACGTTGCTGATTGGATGAAGCCTCTGGCTAAACTGTATATAAAGAGAGGATTTTCCCAGCCCGGGTTGCTGGGTTCACCATATAGTAAAGAGCTGTTGTCACTATCCTGGTCTCCTGCCTCGTTATTGCCCGAATCTAACACTGGCGACGAAGGTGGGATCTCGAGGCTAAGAGCGCCAGGAAAAGAGCTGAACTCACCAGGAAGACGCGAACCCAGCAAACAAGGGGCGGAAAGCAGCGATGTCTGGCTACACACCGCCAGCGCCATTCGACCCAGCTAAGGAAAAATGGGGGTCATACATGGCTCGTTTCGAGTGTTTCCTCGAGGCAAACGAACTTCAAGGAGTTTCAGACAACAGGAAACGAGCGTATTTCCTGAGCCACTGCGGTCCAGAAGTTTTCGACACCGCAGAATCCCTGGCGGAGCCAACGCCGGTACAGTCGGTACCGTGGCAAACTCTGCAGACTTTATTGAAAGCCCATTATGCACCAACGGCATCCAAGTATGTGCAACGGTTCAATTCGGGAGCGCAGACAGCAAGAGGCGAGTCCATCAGCGCATACATGGCCGCCCTGAGGAAAGCCTCAAAACATTGCGAGTACCGAGACTTGGATGAGGCATTGCTGGAGCAACTCATCCGCAGGGTCAGGGACATCCGTTTGCGGAGGCGGCTGCTGTCTAAAAGCAACCTAACGCTGGCAAACGCCTTGGACGAAGCCAGGGCTCACGAGATGTCTACCCAAGCGGCGGAAACCCTACAAAAGCCGCTCACACCAACGGCTGGTGCGAAATCAACCCTGGTCCACAACGAGGAGATCCAGGCTGAGTCGGACGGTGAGGAAGAGGAAGGAGTCTTCCACACCGGGAGGCCGGAGAAAGAAGACCGGGGTGACTGCGCAAGTTGCGGAGGGCAACACCAATGACAACAATGCAAATTTAAGGATGCGGTGTGTCGGCGGTGCGAAAGGAAGGGGCACATAGCACAGGCCTGTCGAGCACCCCAACCTTCCTGCCAAAAATTCAAACTGGCCAATCAGGCGCTGAACGCGGCGGCCCGCGAGTGGTCAGTTTAAAAAAGGCGCGAAGTTGAATCAGACTGTCGTGAGAGTGGGT
Organism: Ahaetulla prasina; assembly: GCF_028640845.1. Lineage (NCBI taxonomy): Eukaryota > Metazoa > Chordata > Lepidosauria > Squamata > Colubridae > Ahaetulla > Ahaetulla prasina. The sequence goes on along the minus strand of NC_080545.1, from coordinate 43,462,277 downwards.
CACGCATCAACACGCCTAGAGAAAAAAATCTTTACAAAGGCAAATATTGAGGGGGTGCCGTGCCGATTGGAGGTGGATACCGGCTCAGCGATCACGATCATGTCCTGGGACAATCTCGTGAGAGCCTTACCCGCCATCGCAAAGCGCAAGCTGCAACCACAGAAATTAAAGGTACAAGACTACCAAGGAAATCGCATCCCTGTTCGAGGGGTAACGTCCGTCCACGTCGAGTATGGACACTACAAGAAAACTCTGCCCATCACCATAGTCGATGGGACCCTGCCAAGCTTGTTGGGACTGGACTGGTTCCGAGCATTGGGCATGGGAGTGACTGGAATCTTCAGAAACGAAGTCAACCTCAAAGACGCACTCGTGAAAGAATTTGGGGACGTTTTCAGAGACTGCCTGGGCAAGTACACGGGGACCCCTATCTCTTTTAACTTAGACCCCCAAGTTGCCCCTATCCGTCTAAAGGCTAGGAGGGTCCCGTTCACCCTAAAGCCCAGGATTGACCGGGAACTGGACAAGCTAGTAAACCAGGGAATTCTAGTGCCAGTTGACCATGCTAAGTGGGAGACCCCTATAGTCACCCCAGTCAAACCGGACGGGTCGGTCCGGATTTGCGCTGACTACAAGGAAACGCTTAACAAAGCGTTGCAAAAGAGGGCTTACCCGTCCGGTGGTACAGCACTTACTGCACTCAATGGGGCAAGGGCAAGTTTTTGCCAAGCTAGACTTGGCCCAAGCCTATCAACAGCTGCCCGTAGATAGCAGCACAGCCGAAGCGCAGACAATTGTGACTCACAGAGGGGCTTTTAAGTGTACCCGGTTACAGTTTGGGGTTAGTGTGGCTCCAGGGTTATTTCAGAACCTAATGGAGTGGCTATTGCAGGGCCTACCAGGGGTGGTACCATACTTTGACGATGTACTGGTATCCGCTGAGAATCTAGAGGAATTAGGGGTAAGGCTGCGAAAAGTTTTGGGCATTTTCCGGTCTGCCAGTCTCACGGTCAAACTGAACAAATGCCAGATCGGGGTTGAGTCTGTGGAATTCCTGGGCTACCGGATAGACAGGGAAGGGATTCACCCCACTGAGAGCAAGGTACGGGCCATCAGGAAGGTCCCGGTTCCAAAGAACAAAACGGAGTTACAGGCATTCGTAGGTCTGGTCAACTTCTACGCGGTATTCTTAAGGAATAAGGCAACAGTAGCCGAGCCGCTGCATAAATTACTAGCAAAGACGGCTGCATGGTCTTGGGGAAAGGCGGAAGCTAGGGCATTCGAAGGGGTAAAGAATCTCCTATCGAGTGATAGCCTCCTTATCCAATACAATGGCACGCTGCCATTAGTGTTAAGCTGCGATGCATCTCCCTATGGGGTGGGGGCTGTGCTCAGCCACAGGTTACCAAATGGCACAGAAGCCCCTATTGCATATTACTCCCGAACCATGTCATCAACTGAAAGGAATTATAGCCAGCTTGATAAGGAAGCCTTGGCCATAGTCTCCGGAGTAAAGAAATTCCATGAATATGTATTTGGTCGTGATTTTGAAATCATCACGGACCATAGACCTTTGCTAGGTCTGTTGGCAGGCAACCGCCCAACGCCCGTGGCACTTTCGCCAAGACTGACCCGATGGACTATCTTCCTGGCAGCGTATTCTTACAAATTACTACACCGGCCAGGAAAGGAATTAGGGCATGCAGACGCCCTGAGCAGATGCCCGTTACCAGAGACTATCGAAGACCCCACTCCAGTGATACCAGTTCTGCTAATTGACTCTTTGGACTCTGGCCCAGTCACATCCAAAGAGGTGGCTCGGGCTTCGTATAAGGACATTACAATAAGAACTGTAATTGGTTGGGTACAAAGAGGTTGGCCCGCTGTGCCGGCGTTTAAAGAGTTTGTAAAAAAACGTGGGGAACTCTCGGCTCAAGGGGGGTGCCTGCTATGGGGGGATCGAGTGGTGATCCCGGAGAAATTGAGGAAAAAGGTATTGGATCTCCTTCACGAAGGTCACCCAGGGATCGTGAGAATGAAGGGTCTAGCGAGAAGCTATGTGTGGTGGCCCTTAATGGACTCGGAAATTGCTGAAAGGGTAGGGAAATGCCAGGCCTGCCAGGAGTCCAGACCGCTACCCCCAACGGCCCCGATTCAGGAATGGGAGACCCCAGGGCCCCTGGTCTAGGATCCATATCGATTTTGCCGGCCCCTTCCATGGCCAAACCTTTCTGGTAGTAGTCGATGCCTACTCCAAATGGCTGGAAATCATTCTCATGAGATCCATGACAGCCGATGCCGTGATTTCAGTCCTACGGCACCTATTTGTAACCCACGGGTTGCCCGACACTTGTCTCCGATAACAGCCCGCAATTCACGGCAACCCAGTCTATGAATCTGTATTTCTGTTTGGAAAATTGGCATAACACACAGACACACATATGGAAAAATTTGATATCAGTAATATGCTATAAAAGAATATATTCATGGAATACAAAACAATTATTAGGCAAAAAAACTGTGAACAAAAATGAATAATTAAAAGTGTACATTTGAAAACAAATCCCAACTAAGATAAAAATGGAATGAACCAAATTTAAATTTAGAAAAAGTAAGATGAACTATGAAAAATGATTTTGCTAATAAAGGCAGAAGCCTAATTCTAATTTTTTTTAGAATTTTTAACATTTTATTATTTAATAACCAGAGATGGCCAGCTTTGTTTATTCCCACAATGCATTTTGAATTGTGTATCTATGGCAAAATTATTAAAAGCTATTAGATGCAAATAGAAAATTTGGAAAAAAGTTTTCTTTGCCATCATTTGCTGAATTTTATTTCAGTTGTGCAAAAAAGAGCATTCTGTTTCCACCAATTCTCCCAGCTGGTTATGACAGTCTGTGGCTACTTAAAAAGTTTAGTTTGGCACTCACCATAACAGTAGACAACACAACATATAAAATGGGATTACATTAAGCGGGAACCAGCCCAAGTAATGTTACTGCAACATTAGAAAGGTTTTATGTTAATATAAAACACAATTGGAAACTATATTTTGATCAAGCTGTTAAAATACTTTAATATTAGAACGCAAATAAACAGTCACCTGAAAAGAGATCAGGTTCCACCCCCCACCCCCCTGCCGATAATTTATATTTGACATGAGTGGGCTGTTTGAGTTTTATCATAGGATATGGTAATGGAGTCAGGTAAGGTATTTTCAGTTTAATTTTCCTTTTCAGAAAGGAATGACAGATTTTCCTTTTGAATAACAAACATGATCAACACTGACTCCATAAATCTTTCCTTTTAAAAAAGGAAAAGACACAAATTATAATTCTCTGACAATCATTACATTTCTTCACTCCAGACTTGACAATCACATATAAATGGAACTTCTTCCTGTAAGAATCATCAGCTTCAGCTTGGTGCCTTGCTGGCATTCTGTCATCAGAGGAGGATGGAGCTGGGAACAAATGGGCAATTTGCTGTATACTTTTATGGCAGGAAATTAGGATGGGGGGTTGGCAGTTGAGGGAGAACAAAGGTGATTGGAATCTGTTCACGGATGGCATCTTCAAGCTGTTTGCCCTGAGCAAGAAATTTCACCAGCCCAAACACCTCAGAGTTTCTCATAACATTTTGGTGGTGCTGAATTGGCTACACATGGATGAATGACGGGAGAGGGCTTGGGGAAACCAGGGGTTTAGTTCTGTATTAGTACATGGGAATTTTAGATTCCTCTTGACTCTCCTGCAATCAGCATCTCTTTGCAAAAGTGCCTTTTCACTTCAGATAGAATCAATAGAGTTTTACTTTCTTGAGGGATCAGACTGGGGAAGGTCTGACATTTCCTTAATTCTTGTATTATGTGTGTATATGTATTTGTGTACCATTATGAGAATGAAATAGGGCTATATATCAGGTGTCCATTGGACATGGCCAAAAAAGTTCAGATGGCAATTTTAGTGGTGAGATCAAAGGACTGTTTTTTATGTTTTTGTCATCATGACTTTTTTGACCATGCCCTGTGGCCACTCCTACATAATCAGGGATGAATATCTGCTCAATACAGTGGGGGCCCATATCATGTTCGGAGAGTGCGTACCCACTGTTTGCGAGTGGTCGCGCACTCTGGGTCCTTGGACTTCACTCGTACCCTGGGTAGTGAGAATCCTCAGAACCTGGACCTTCGGCTGATGTTGTGCAATGCCAGGTCCGTGTTGAATAAAGCCCCCCTTATTTGTGATCTTATACAGGAGGGGGGTACGGACCTTACGGGCATTTCAGATACCTGGTTGGGCACAGAGGGGGGGTCCCCTTGTTGAAATGTGCCCACCGGGTTTCATCAGCCGAGGGCCCAAGGCAGGGGTGGGGGGTGGCGGTTATTATCAAAGTGTCAGGCCTGGAAACCATATTAGACTTTAGGGTTCCAGACGCTGCCACATTTTTCCCCTGAGGGGAGGAAGGGGGGCTGAGGGGTATGGTAACATTCTTCAAGCGGTCAAGGTCGGATGGTGTTCACATCTGCAGGAAGAGTGGCAAGAAGATATTCGAATGAACTGGGAGAACATGGGACCATGTGACCATCAAAGGGGTCAGGGGGGTGGGACTCTTGGGGTTTGTATAACTGGGAAAAGAATCCGGAAATTCAGTTTTGGAATTTCACTCATCGTGTGCCAGTTTCCTCATGCTAGTAAAGAACTCTGGAAAACAATGGCTTCTGAGTTTTTTTTAATGCAGAAGGGATTTTTCTGGAACCTTGACATTATTCCAAAACTGAATTTCCGGATTCTTTTCCCAGTTATACAAACCCCAAGAGTCCCACCCCCCTGACCCCTTTGATGGTCACATGGTCCCACATTCTCCCAGTTCATTCAAATATCTTCTTGCCACTCTTCCTGCAGATGTGAACACCATCCAACCTTGACCGCTTGAAGAATGTTACCATACCCCTCAGCCCCCCTTCTTCCCCTCAGGGGAAAAATGTGGCAGCGTCTGGAACCCTAAAATCTAATATGGTTTCCAGGCCTGACAGGGTCAATTACAATATTTAGTCCACTGGAAGGGACATCCATTATCTGAATCGACGGGTCAAAAGTTGGAAAGTAAATGCAGACAATTTGATTAAACAGTTTCACGACACTTTCCCTGACAAACCTAAAAAACCTCTTGGAGAGGGGAGGGGGGGAGAAGGGAAGTGTGGATCACTGACACTCTTCTTTATCAACTCTTTGTTTTCTTTCCTAGGATATAGCTTCTTTTCCAAGGGGGGACGCCTGTCAGGCCTGGAAACCATATTAGACTTTACATTTATATTAGAACCAACAACTCGTTGGTTCCGTCCCAGGCACCTGATGGACCCGGAGAGGTTTCTGACGGAGCTTGGGCCAGTTCCTGAGGACCTAGCTCACGGCTCGGCGGAAGAACTTGTCGCCGCCTGGGAAAGGTCAGCAGCGGGGGCTCGGGACCGAGTTGTGTCTTTACGGCCTCTGACCCAGCGCCAATCTCGACCAGCCCCTTGGTACTCCGAGGAGCTGAGAGAGATGAAGCGCCGGAAAAGATGCCTAGAGAGTGATTGGAGGGCCAGTGGTTCTGAATCTGATCGAACACTAGTTAGGTCTCATATTCAGACCTATCTAGTGGTGATAAGAGTGGCAAAACATGAGTATTTTTCCATTCTTATTGCATTGGCAGATAACCGCCCAGCCGCTCTGTTTAGGGTGACCCGCTCCCTACTACATCAGGGAGCATGGGAGGACACCCTGCAGGGACGTGCTGAAGATTTTGGTCAATATCTGCACAACAAAATCGCTCAGATTCGGGATGGGCTGGACTCTGATGGGGTAGATTCAGGTGGGATGACGGAGGCTGGTCTTGATGATGTTATCTGGGATGAGTTTGATTCTGTAGCTCCCGAGGACATGGACAGGATACTAGGGCAGCTGAAGGCGACCACATGTTTATTGGACCCGTGTCCCTCCTGGTTGGCACTGGCCACACAGGAGGTTACATGAGGCTGGCTACAGGGAATTGTTAATGCTTCTTTGAGGGAGGGTGTCTTCCCTACAGCCTTGAAAGAGGCAGTTGTGAGGCCCCTTCTCAAGAAGCCTTCCCTGGATCCAGCTATTTTATCAAATTATCATCATGTCTCCAACTTTCACTTTGTGGCGGTTGTTGAGAATGTGGTGGCACGACAGCTTCCCTGGTACCTGGGTGAAACTGTCTATCTAAACCCATTCCAGTCCAGTTTCCAACCTGGGTACAGCACGGAAATGGCTTTGTTTGCGTTGGTAGATGATCTCTGGAGGGCTCAGGATAGGGCTTGTTCCTCTGTCCTGGTCCTAGTAGACCTCTCAGCGGCTTTTGATACCATCGACCATGGTATCCTGCTGCGATGGCTGGGGGGATTGGGAGTGGGGGGCACCGTTTTTTGGTGGTTCTCCTCCTATCTCTCTGACCGATTGCAGACGGTATTGGCAGGGGGGCAGAGGTTGACCGCGAGGTGCCTCACGTGTGGGGTGCCTCAGGGGTCGATTCTCTTGCCTCACCTGTTCAACATCTATATGAAGCCGCTGGGTGAGATCATCCATTGTTTTGGGGTGCAATATCATCAGTACGCTGATGATACTCAGCTGTACATTTCCACCCCTGACCACCCCAATGAGGCTGTTGACGTGATGTCCTGGTGTTTGGAGGCCATGCGAGTCTGGATGGGGAGAAACGGGCTGTGGATGCCAGCATCCCGGCATCCACAGAGTGGCTGTGGATGCCGGCGTCCCGGTACAGTCAGCTGGTTCCATCGCTGACTGTTGGAGCTGAGTCATTGGCCCCTATGGAGAGGGTCCGCAACTTGGGCATTCTCCTGGATGCTCGGCTGTTGTTAGAAGAACATATGATGACCGTCGCCAGTGGAGCTTTTTATCAGGTACGCCTGATATGCCAATTGCGCCCCTTCATAGACCGGGATTCCTTGTGCACAGTCACTCATGCCCTCATCACTTCCTGCCTGGACTACTGTAACACTCTCTACATGGGGCTCCCCTTGAAGGGCACCCGGAGGCTCCAACTGGTCCAGAATGCGGCTGCACGGGTGATAGAGGGAGCTCCTTGTGGCTCCCATATAACACCTCTCCTGCGCAGGCTGCACTGGTTACCGGTGGTCTTCCGGGTGCAATTCAAGGTGTTGGTAACCACCTTTAAAGCACTCCATGGTACGGGACCGGGTTATTTACGGGACCACCTGCTGCCACCGATAGCCTCCCACTGACCTGTGCGCTCCTACAGAGAGGGTCTCCTCAGGGTGCCATCAGCCAAACAATGCCGGCTGGTGACCCCCAGGGGAAAAGCCTTCTCTGTGCTGGCACCCATCCTCTGCAATGAGCTTCCTCCAATGTTACGATTACTCCCCAACCTCCGGACCTTCCGTCGTGAGCTCAAGACTTTTTATTTCACCGTGCAGGGTTGGCCTAAGTTGCTATTGTTTTAAATGGGGTTTTATTATTGTTTTTAGCATAATTTTTAATTGGTATTAGCCAAATAGAATCAGATTTTTATACTGTATTTTAAGTTTGTTTATAAATCTTGTTTTATTGGCTGTAAACCGCCCTGAGTCCTTCAGGAGAAGGGCGGTATAGAAATTTAATAAATGAAATGAAATGAAATGAATACAATCTCTTTATTCTAAAATCTATCATTTTCTATGTATGTGTGAAAATGTGAATAGGTGTTCACACTTGTGCACACATATGCATGTATGAATCTTCACATTAATTTTGATTCCTGCAATTGCCTGGGCAAGTCCCTACAGTTTTTTGGCAAGATTTCAGAAGTGATTTGCCATTGTTTGCTTCCTAGGACTGAGAATGAATGACTGGCCCAAGGTCACCCAGCTAGCTTTGTGCTTAAGGGAGAACTAGAACTCACAGTCTCCCAGTTTTTTGCCTGGTACCACGGGTGGGTTTCAAAACCCATCGCTACTGGTTTGCTCATGGGTGCACGAACACTTGTGCGACACTTCTACGCATGCACAGTAGTGTCTGGACAGGTGGGAAGAGCCTCCCACCACTGCCAATACCAGTTCACCCGATCTGGGGTGAACCAGTAGCAACCCACCACTGCCTGGTACGTTAACCAAATTGGCTGTAATATCTGTAATTATACCTCTTAAATATATATTTATTCTATTTATATCTCAATTCATTCATTCTCAATCCTGAAAAAATAACATAAGACAAATTGCCAGCAAGCAACCTGTCCTTATTCCAAATAGTTTAAAGAGGAAATAGATTGTAGAGAAATCTGAAGAACAGGATAAACATGATTAAATGAATATTTTAGGATTAATTTATATGGTAAATTACAACAGGACATAAAAACTTGTCGTAACTTTAACCATGCAGGAATTCTCTCCATTTTGTGTTATCAGAGCAGATCAAGGATTTCAGTATGGAGATGCAATAGTTCTGTACACAATTTTGCTCTCATTACTGAGCAACATATATTTTGCTTAAAACTCACATAGCCATTGCATGACTTAAATATCAAAACAATTACTAAGAAACATAATTTCTCACTCCACGGTGAAACTGAAGTAAGTTATGGTATTTCAGATCTATTTTCAGCTGTTCTTGAAAAGTCAAAACATACAGAATGACATTTGTATTGCTTTGTCCAGAGCCTGCCAAAAATATCAACGAAAGCATTCTCATTATTGCAGTAATTAAAAATTGCCATGACTTGCTCAAATGGTGACTAGAATGCAAAGATGTGGTGCTTGAAATCTCCCTAAAAGATACAAGACAGCTTCTTCATCTTCTTGCCTTCAAGCCAAGTGTGGAAAGAATGGACAAGTCAGAATTGCCATTAGTATAGAAAAGAGAGAGGGAGAGGGAGAGGAAAAGAGCAGTATACTGCAGAATCAGCATCTCAACAAGCACAGCAACGAGCAAAACCTTACAATGGTGTTCATGTAAACTATTCTGAAGGTTTTCTGACACCATGCAGGGTTTCAGTTATTCACGGCTATGTTTAAATTATACATTACAAAGACAGTGGGAAGGAGAGGAAGAAGTTTCACAGAGCAGAGTACTTACCCAGAACTCTGCTCTTGAGTCTGTGTTTTTCCTTTGATGGAGGTGTTTCCAATTTTAGTAAAAGAGAAAGAGTATTTACTTCTTGTACTCTTGTAATACTAAAGGATGCTCAATTCAGTGATAATTTAATTGCGTATTGTTGAGTTCCTAGAATAGCAATAGTTCCAATCCCAAACTACCCTTCTCTGGACTCAAAACCTAAGTAAAGTTGGTGGGAAAATGGGACACCAAGGAAATACAGGAGTATGGGAAGTTGAACAAACATTCTGAATAAAAGCAGTGGCAAATCACTTTCATTCTACTACCAAGAAAACCATAGTGACATGAATGTGTAATCCCTAGTGAGGCTGTGAATTTATCAAGAATCAAATGAAAGACATGACACTGATTTTCAAGTCCACCCTGGGTTTCTTCACCTTAGTTCATGGAGCAATATGAGACTGCAAAAGATCCATGGAGACTGGAATTCAATTTAACTGGGGTGCAAAGATGGACACCATCTTGATTCATGGATCCTCATTTAGGATTACTACCAACCTGCCTTCCATTGAAGACTTGTATATTGCACGAGTCAAAAAGAGGGCTGTGAAAATATTTACAGACCCAGTGTCAGTCTCCACTCCAATCCTCACCTCTACTTGTACAATCTATATTCAGTAGTTAGATTGCAATGTCATTATGTTAATGTAAAATAGCTCATGGACTTAAGATGTATTACTATCCTATTCAGGTTAAGAGAAGAGGGCCCTTTAAGAGGGCCCTTTAAGCATGAACGCCAGATGCACAGGCTTTCCAACGAACCCTGCATTCCTGAGATGATAAACTGCCGGAGACCTTTGGAAGAAGATTACCATGGGGGGCGAGAAGGAGCTGGCATTGGACCAGCCCTGCCTGACCATTTTTGGGGAGGAGGGACTAACGAGGGGATATGGGATGTTAGCCATATTTTGTCTCAGATTCAACTTTACACGGCTGTAGTCCAGATGTATTTAGTAAAAGTACTTTTCTTTATTTTCAAATAAAGTCAAGGTGTTTTCTTTCCTAAATATAATCAGAGACAGTCTGACATTAAGTTGAATCTCCACCATGTCGACCAACCAGGATTTACAATTAAATACTGAGGGGGTCGAAAAGAAAACTTCGATGGGAAGCTAGCCAGCTTCTGAACTTGAGAAGCCACCAGGACGTATTTCTACTGCTAGGTTTAATGCTGAACTGGAGGAATGCAGAGCTCGGTGGATGGAACAATTGCAGCTGGAAGAAAAAATGAAGCTGCCAGACCCCGAAGAGCCTCCCCCTTCTGGAGTGACTACAAGGAGAAAGAAAAAGGGCAGGCTTTCAGATTGGAAACAGAAGCAGGAAATCAGAGACAGACTCCAGTTGGATGAGGCATTGCACCTTTACCATGAGGTGAACGTAAGGCAAGCAGCTCGCCAAAGGTATGAATTCCCTATTCGGTCCTCCAGTGGGGAGGGAGAAGAGGATGAAGGAACTGCCAGGGGAGCAGCTGGAGGAGTCTCCCAATGCACAGAGGTTTTGGAAGAACCAGAGCCAGAAATCCCCTTCCCAGAGGCAGCTGAGTCGGATGGAGGGTGTACGCCACCTGAGGCTGCACAGAGGAAAGAAAAAGCCAAAAATTCTCCCCCTATCTGGGAAATTTGATGGAGATGCCAAGGAGCTAGGACTGTTCCTGGCATTAGTGAATAACCATATGATGGACTGGGGGGAAGAATATTGGTTGCAGGCAGTGCAAGTTAGAGCTGTGACCCAAAACCTAACTGGAAGAGCAGCTGCTTGGTTTGTGTCGTTATCAACGAGTACTCCCCCTTACTGCAAAACTACGAGCATTTCATGACTGCACTGAGGAGGAGGTTCGAGGACCCCTGGCAGAGCAGAAGGCCAAAGTCCGGATGAAAACCATCGGACAAGGGAGGAGACCAGTGGCTGACTACAACCAGGAGTTTAGTGATCTGGTTCCCATGATGAGAGGATGGTCGGAGGTGACCCTTGTGGACATTTACAAAGATGGCCTGAATAGAGATCTGTATGCGCTGTGCCAGGCACGGGCCTCTCCAACCACACTGTATGACTGGTATACCCTGGCAGCGGAGATGGAAATCGAGTTAGCGAAGGATCGTAGTCGAGCAGAGCGCGCTGGAAGGCAAAACCCTGCCCATTTCCCTAGAGGCCCTCCAAAGGACACCCTTACTTTGGAAAGTGGGAGGCAAAATTCCACCACTTGTTACAGATGTGGAAAAGAAGGTCACAGAGCGGCTGACTGCCGGGTGAAGCTGGTGCCAAAGACGACCCCTAGTGGTGGAAAGGAACTGGTAAAACCAACTACTAAGGCGCGAGCAGGCATCACTCTGGCAAAGGCGGGAATAGGCATCACCAAGAAGGCCACTCCCATCGAGGAGGAGCCGATCGAGTCCGATGACAGCGAAACCACTTCCGATTCCAATGAAGACCTTTTGGTGAGTTGGAAACGGGGCCCTTTGATAACCCCAGTCAAGCTGCATGTCCGTTCCTTGGGAAATAAAGGGGAAATGTTAGCACTCCGAGACTCTGGGTGTACCAGGTGCATCATCAGCCCTGAGGTAGTAGAGAAAATGGAACTAAAACTGAGAACCTGGCCTTTTGCCAGTTGGATGGCTCTGTGGCAGGGGGAGGCCCCGCCCATTTCGTAACGGAACCCATAGAAATGACGATGGGAGACCATCGAGAGATCCTAAACTTTATAGTAGCCCCGGGGATGGACCAGCCTCTGCTGCTAGGTCTGTCATGGCTGCGGAAGTGGAACCCCCATTTTAACCGGAAGATGGGGGTCTTACGCTTTCGCTCTAGGGCACCAAAAGTGGAAGAAAGAGACACCAGGGATGAGTCTGCCATGGCCGTGCCCCGTGACGTGATGGGGGCAATGACAGAATGGATAGAAGGGGAGGAAAGGATTCTCAAAGAATACTGGGACTTACGAGAAGTCTTTAGTGAGAAAGCATCAGATGTTCTACTCTGACTAGGCCTACTGACTGTGCAATAGACATACTTCCAGGGGTAAAGCTTCCAAAACCAAAAGCTTACCCCATGACCCAAAAAGAATTGGGGGAGCTACGTAAATTTATAGACAAAAATTTAAAGCGGGGGGCTTCTGGGTGGCGCCACCTTTCTCGTTGGGTGCTAATTTATGGCACTCCGCATTGAATATGGTAAAAGCCGGATTTAACAACTGATCCCGGCTTCATTTCTCTCTCTGGTTGAAAGAGAGAGACAGAGCAAGGGGGAGGAATTGGGTAGATTCCCCTAGGGGCTTTATTTTTGTAATACAAAGTCCTGAACGGTCGAATCCCCTTATTTACCCCTCCCCCACCTCCAGTATTCTCTGCGCTCCTGAAAAAGCAGGAAAAGAGGAAGGTGTCCACTCCTGCTAGCAATTGATTTCTTTTTGTGGATACGAAAAGCAGGCGGAACGAGTGTGAGGAACAATTATTGGTTTGCAAGTATTTTTGATTTTCTGACTTCCGCCCCCCCTTCAGTTTCGTTTTAGAGAAACTGAAAGCAGAGCGATACATCAAAGGGAGCTTTGCTGTTGAATCGAAACTGAATGGAGATTTTATCTTATTGTGTTTGACTGTGGACTGTTGGATTATATTACGCTGTTTAAGTGCTTTACAAGGGGATTCTCAGCAGGAATTTGTTATGGAGGTTCTTTCAGAAGAATGGATTCGTGACTTTATACAGGACTACACAGAAAGTATGTATTTAATTATTCAAAAATACGAATTGATAAAAAAATGGGGACATTTTGGATGAGAGTTTGAAGCAAATTAACCAGTGCAATTATTCGGAAAATGGAATGGAGGACATACAAATAAAAGTGGATAAATATGAAGATTTGATCGTGAAGAAACAAGGTGATCTAAAGAAGTTTTCTTTAAATAGTTTGGATGAGCTGCCTGAATTTGTGCTACAGGAGATTGTCCCTCAAATGGAAAAGACTCACAAGCTTAATGTTTCCCAAGAGTTCTCTTTTTGGACTGATGGAATATACGGCAGTAATTTTTGGATTTCTGGACATAAGGAATTACTAGGAAATATTGTGATTGACTTTTTAAAAGGAGCAACGAAGGAAAGACAGAGATTATTGCACCAAAAAAAATGGCAAGAGACAAAAGTATTATTTTTGAAACAAGGTTTTTTAAAAATATTAATAGACAAAAATATTAGTGTCCCCGAAAGGCAATTTGTGATTATAAGAGACTAGATATTTGGATATACTGGATTTTGATGAGGAAGGACTAAAGTTGAATAGATATTGTAATTAATTAAATAATATTGTAATTTTCTCTATTGAAATTTTATAAATTTTATAATCTGTTGTATTGAATTTTAAATAGAATATTCTTGAAAGATCTTATGTAAGAAAGACTTGGAAATTATATGGTTATATGGTTATAGAAGCTATAAGGAGATATTCTCTGAACTGGATTGGATTTTTATGCTTTAGCTGGTTTTAAAATTTTTTATGATTAATTTGTTCTACTGATTTATATATTTTATTACTGTTTATTGTTAATTTTTTGAAGGATTTGGTTATGTAAGGAGGAAGTCAGAGCTAGAGAGGGAGAATTGGTATAATAGTTTTGGGGAAAAAATTTTTTAGCATATGTTTGTTTTATTTTTAACTATACCTTGTGTTTGTTCCAGGAAGCCAGGGGGGAGGGGGGAGGGGGTTTGTGAAGGGAGAGGGGTTGGGGGGAAAGGGGAAAAAATTTTTTTGTAAAACTTTTTGAATAAAAAAATAAAATAAAATTTTAAAACGGGGGTTCATTCAACCGGCTAGGCCTCGAGTGGCTGCACCAGTGATGTTCCGGGAAAAGAAAGATGGCTCCTTTCGTCTCATAGTGGACTATAGGAATTTAAATGCTATATGCGCCGAAAACCTATACCCCATGCTGTTCATGAAGGACATGTTAGCCTATCTAGCGAAAGAGAAGTTCTTTACCAAATTAGACTTAAGAGAGGCTTACTACAGAGTTCGTATAAAGGAAGGGGATGAGTTGAAAACAGCTTTCAACTGTCCCGTGGGATGCTTTTAGTTTCGAGTACTCCCGTTTGGACTGCAGGGGGCTCCCGCAGTTTTCATGCAACTGATAAATGAAATACTCCATCAACACTTGTTTAAAGGGGTCCTCATTTACCTTGATGATATACTTATTTAAACAGAAACAATGGATGAACACATAAAGCTAGTAAGAGCAGTACTCAAGAAATTGTTAGCCGCAGAACTCTATGCCAAACTATCCAAATGTGATTTTCATCAAACAAAAATAAACTACTTGGGATACCGCATTTCGGCGGACGGATTGGAAATGGACGCATTCTGGACATAAATTTCAACTCATAAGTTTCAACTCCTATCCTCAAAACAACGCTATAGAGCAGGGGTCACCAAACTTTTGAACCTCAGGGACCACTAAATTCATAATTTTAAATTCCGTGGACCACTAATATGATATGCCTAATGACCAGTGGGCCTGGCTAGATAGTCATGTGACCTGGTGGGCATGGCCAACTTAATGTCGCTCACGTTGAGGGATGCCTTGCCAGCCTCTACTCACTACTGCTCGCCTGCCTGCCTGTGCTCCTTAGGGCCTCAACAGGGAGCAGTTGTTGGAGCTAAGCAGCCACCATGAGAAAGGGTTGGCAAAACAGTTCAGTTCAAATTGGATCGGGCCAAGAAGGAGCTCAGTAGAAGCACCTCACTGAGGACTATGAGCTAAGCTTTCCAAGCAGAGGGAAGACCTGTGGGAGTGCAAGGCCAGGTATTGACGCCTGGTGGCTCAGCAGGCTGAATGGTCAGCCAGTTCCAGGCCATGATGCAGTCCCACTGGAATAAGGCCCTCCGGCTCTTCACCACCAGCAGCTCTTCCCTCCAGCCTTCACCCAAAGCCCCACACAAGGAGGCTGAAGCAGATCCCAAGTTGGAATTTCTGCCACCCTCCAACCCGCACAAAAAAACTACGAAGCAGGAGACTCTCCGCAGCAACACAAGCATTCACTGCACGTATCTGGCCCAGGGGCCATAGTTTGAGGATTCCTGATTTAGTACAATATAGAAAATGAAAATAATTTTTCTGCGGACCACCAAAATTTTCTTGCCAAACACCAATGATCCACAGACCACCAGTTGGTAACCGCTGCTATAGAGCACTGCACATCAAGACAACTAGATACAAGAACAGTTTTTTCCTGAATGCCATCACTCTGCTAAACAAATAATTCCCTCAACACTGTCAAACTATTCACATTGGGCTGCATTACTATTGTTATTGGTCTTCTCATCATTCCTGTCACCCATCTCCTCCTACTTGTGACTGCATGACTGTAACTTCGTTGCTTGTATCCTTGTGATTTATATTTATATGGATTGTTTCCTAGTATGATTTGATTGCTTATTGTACCGTAATGACTGTCACTGGGTGTTGTGCCCTGTGATTCTTGACAAGTGTATCTTGTCTTTTTATGTACACTGAGAGCATATGCACCAAAGACAAATTCCTTGTGTGTCCACTCACACCTGTTCAATAAAGAATTCTATTCTATTCTATTCTATTCTATTCTATTCTATTCTATTCTATTCTATTCTATTCTATTCTATTCTATTCTATTCTATTCTATTCTTAGGAACTCTTAACCTAATGAGTTCAGATTTCAGGAATAGTCATTATAAAACATTGATTTTAGTCTCCAGTATTGTTGATGACATTGATTTGACCAATTATTTGCATTTGAGTTGAAGTAAGAAGTCATGCTTGTTATTACTGGAGCTTGATTTTTGTCAGACCTGCCCCAGTCTGATCCCTTAGCCTTTAGGGAAGAAAAACTCTAGATTTCATTTGGTTGAAGCGAAAGATACTTTTACTAAGAGATGCTGACTGTTGTAGGATCAGGCAGGATCTAAAATTCCCACGCATCAATTCATAACTAACCTTTTTATTCCCCCAGCCTTCCCCCCCCGCCCACGCTCCATCCATGTGTAGCCAATCTGGTATTGCCAAGATCTTTTGGGAAATACTGAGGTTTTTGGGTTGGTGAAATTCTACTCTCAGATTAAATGGCCTTGAAGATGCCAGGCATGAACCAGATTCCAAAATGCTCTGTTCTCATTCATTCATAAAATTTATATTGCTGTCTACTCACATATGGGAACTCAAGGTGGTTTACAGGATATCAAACACAATATAAAGAAAATAAGAATAATAAAATAACAAAATGGGAGGCCCCTGA
This sequence comes from Ahaetulla prasina, assembly GCF_028640845.1. Lineage (NCBI taxonomy): Eukaryota > Metazoa > Chordata > Lepidosauria > Squamata > Colubridae > Ahaetulla > Ahaetulla prasina. The sequence goes on along the minus strand of NC_080545.1, from coordinate 43,445,898 downwards.
GCCACCAGGGGCCTAAGTCTGTCTGTTATTAACGGACTTTTGCTAAGTTTGGCAGAATAAATCTTTATAAAACAATTTACTGTAGTTAAATCTGTCTTTTTATTTATACTTTGCATACATAGAAGCATGAAGTCTGATGAAATTACATTTAATTAATTAAATTATTAATGAGATCCCTGAGGCTGACGCTGCAAAACTGAATACTGGATATCTGGCTCAATTTTTGTAAGGAACAAATGAAGGTCTCCTTCAATGGGCTTGTCCTTATCATTTGGATGCTTTGTAGAAAGATGTTCTTGCAATCGATTAAAAAAAAGGAAAGTGCTTCAGTATTGGACAAAACCCCTACTGCCCACCATGAAAGCTGGAACGCCCACTAGTGGGTGGTAGGGATCAGGTTGACTACCACTGCCATAGACCAACAAACCACTCAATCTTGCCAGGGTTCAGTTTAAACCTGTTGTTCCCCTAGACCCAACTATTAGTCCCCCTATCCAATTTCCCACCATAAAAGAATACAATTTTATTGCCCATTTGTTCCCCCTCCTTTCCCCAGTTCATTGATGGCAGGATGCTGAAGATAGTGGATCTGACAATCTCCTGTTTCTCATCTCCCAAATAAATATTTTCTAGACATTTCCAAATGGTGTTCAATGAAACTCTTTCAAATCTTCTCTGCAAAAAAGTCACTATAATTTTATAATATTTCTATCGTATTTCAAAGAGCAATATAAAAACATGTGTATTTCATGATTCTCTAACTTCAAAGAATACTCTATGTTAAGGTTAGACCTGTCAATCACCTAATGTCAGTTTACTTTCTCCTCTTCTAACTGTGACATTTCCTGAAGCAGCTAAATTTTCTTTTTAGTACCACTCTAACTGCCCACTATATTTGTAGCATATCAGCACTCTGGAGCTGGAGACCCTCATAGAGGGTTTTAAATTAGTACAGCATAGGCTAGTCCCACTTTCTCTGAAATGAAGACTTAACAGCATTATTGCTTTTTAAATCATTTCCTCTAAACTGATAGTGATAATGTGAATAAAACTTCTGTTCCCGAGAATGTATTATCCAAACTGCAAGCCAATATCCTTGTTAATTATTATGATTTAATTATGGCATTTTTCTTATTGTAGGCCTATTTAGAAATCATTCTTCTGTGTAACCACAAGGAGCATTATTAGTACATATCAAAGAATACAGTAAAACTCTGAATGAATGTTAATGACCCATGCAAACCCAAGTAAATCATGAAATTACATGAAGAAGAAGATTTACTCAATAATTCCATTTAGTATATGATTACATCTGGCTATGATTATTCTGTCAACCATGCTGGTTTGAACTTCATAATTTAATAGAGAAATTATGAAACTGAGTGCATGAGTGTAAAAATTACAGAACTTGGGGGCATGTCAGAGTACAATAGGATTAGAAGAATGAGTTCCTTGAGACAATTCCGAAGTGGAGATTTTATACAGTCAGTAAGCAAATGGAATCTAAATTTCATCAGCAGTTCAATTAATTAATTTGTTCTAGTCCATGAGAGACTTAGTGAGTGATTGGTTGTTGTTTCTTTTATTGGATCACATTGTTTTTCTGCAGAAAAAGAATCTCTTTGCTAACATCAAAATATGCAATCAAGAGAAATTTGTTGACAGCTATAATTCTAAAAATTCTGATTATAAATAAAAGGAAGAAATGTACAAAGAATAATTATAAAATTTACAGACAAATTCTCAGATTAAAGAAGAACATTTTTCTTCAAACTTTCCTTACATGGAAGATGTCTGTATGAGAGAAGGAAGGGTATAATTTTGTGACTCAAACTCTAATTATATTGATCCCCACCCCACCCCAGACATTGCAGAATTTTGAAGGAATGGTGGTGTAGTTATACCATATATAAAAAGTGTCAGTGTTCCAGAAAAACCCCTCGCCAAGTAAAAACTTCGAAGAACACATCTTTCAAAATTCTTTTACAAGGATAGGTAAACTGGCACATCTGGGAAAATCCGAATCTGAGAGGTCCAGGTTTTCCCTCAGTAAATCAAAAACCCCAAAAACACCCCCTGACTCCTCTGCCGATCACATGCTCCAATCGCCAACCATCCCATCTTGAGTCATCACTGACCACTCCTTCTCCAGATGCAGGATTGGCCTGAACTTGATGGCAGGAAGAATGTTATTATATCTAATGGCAACCTCTCTACTAAATCCCCCCTCCTACTTTCCCACACATGAGAAAGTGGCAGCATGGAAGCTTCTGGCCTAGTATGGCTTCCAGATCTGACAGGCTTCCCCTACCCCCTGCAGAAGAAAATGCACCCTGAAAAATAAGACAGACAAAATACAAAAGGTAGGGTTAATGCCTTGTACACACACTCTTTTTTTAAAAGATTTTTTTTTTATTTTTAAATAAGCATACATAAAAACATAGCATCATCTTCAATTATAAATACAAACAGTGTGTCGGTTGGTTACAAATCTTTTGTGCATTTTCACCATATTCATAATTTGTAGTTTACCTAATTTCACATTTTATCAATCTGGTATATAGCCAAATATCTTTATCCTTATTGATCATTTACTTAACTATGGCTATTTCTTCCCTCACTTCATACAAAATGTTCTAAAAATTTTAGTTATCTTATTTGTATCATTTATTCCATCATCCTGAGTCAATTCCATAATAGTATATCTTTATATTATATTTTATATATTTCCACAAATCTTGTATTGTAAAGACCTCTACCAAACTTCATTACCATATTTTTTTATCTAGCCATTGATAAAATAAGTCCCATATCTTATAATATTGTCTATCTTCCTGTTCTCTAATTTCAAATGTCAATTTGCTCATTTCTGCACATTCCATTATTTTATTAATAATTTCATCCTGTGTTGGAATTTTCTCATTTTTCCAGTTTTTAGCAAACACAATTCTAGCCGCTGTTACTACATTCACAACCAAATATCTCAATTCTCTATTGTTTGTTTCAGGTATGATCCCCAATAAGAAAACCTCTGGTTTAAAGTCTATATGCTTTTTTATCATTTTTTCCAGTCACGTGTGGATTTTAGTCCAATATCTTTTAGCTTCTATGCATATCCACCACATATGGTAATAAGAGCCCAATATTTGATGACATTTCCAACATTTTTCGGATTTATTCTTGAACATTCAGGTTATTCTCGTCGGGGGGGGGGGAGATGCATCTTATACAAATTTTCTTTATATGCTGTTGACATTGCCATTTTATAGTTTTGCAACCACAGCTTTTGCCTTTCTAAATCAATCCCATGTCCAAATTTCCCCCCCCAAGCAATCACTGTTCCTTTAACTTGTTTTTTCCAATTTAACCTCTAGTAAATATCCTTATAATTTTTTAATTACATTTTCATCAGTACCTGTTAAAATTTTATCTAAGTTAATCAAATTATTATAAAAACCTTCTGTCTTAAAATCTTTATCGTGTCTAGAATGTATTTAATAATAATAATACAACAGAGTTGGAAGGGACCTTGGAGGTTGTAATGTATTTTGAACTTTGAGAGGGAATTTTGGGCGGGAAAATTGCACGTTGCTGATTGGTTGAAGCCTCGACCAAAAGAGTATTTAAAGAGGGGTTTTTGCCGGTTGTGTTTGCTGGGGTCACAATAAACTAAAGAGCTGTTGTCACTCACTGGTCTCCTGCCTCTTCATTGTCCGAACTTAACATTGGCGACGAAGGTGGGATGTTGAGGCAGTGAGATTGTGAAAAGAGCTGAAGGAACCAGGAATTCGCAAACCCAGCCAGTTCTCGAAGGCCGAAAATAGCGATGTCCAGCTACACGCCGCCAGTGCCATTTGACCCCGCAAAGGAGAAATGGGGGTCGTACATGGCTCGTTTCGAGTGTTTCCTCGAAGCAAACGAATTACAGGGAGTCTCGGATAATCGGAAGCGAGCATACTTCCTGAGCCACTGCGGTCCAGAGGTCTTCGATATGGCGGAGTCACTCTCAGAGCCAACGCCGGTACAATCGGTACCGTGGCAGACACTTCAAACAACACTTCGAGCGCACTACGCACCGGTACCCTCAAAGTTCGTCCAACGGTTTGAGTTGAGGCAACGGGTACAGCGAGAGGGCGAATCAATAAGTGTGTACATGGCCGCGTTGAGAAAAGCCGCAAACCACTGTGAGTACAGAGATTTGGAGGATTCCCTACTCGAACAACTCATTTGTGGGGTCAGGGACATCAGACTACAAAGGCGGCTGCTGTCCAAAAGCAACCTGACTTTAGCGATAGCCCTGGACGAAGCCAGAGCTCATGAGATGTCCACCAAGGCGGCGGAGACCTTGCAAAAGCCAAACGCGCAGGGTGCCGGGACAAAGACTACACCGGTCCACAGCGAGGAAGTCCAGGCCAAATCGGAAGGTGAGGAAGAGGAAGAGGTGTTCCACACCGGGAGGCTGGAGAGAGGTGACCGGGACGAATGTGTGAGTTGTGGGGGGCAACACCAACGGCAAAACTGCAGATTCAAGGACGCGGTTTGTCGGCGGTATGAAAAAAAAGGACACATAGCTCGGGCCTGCCGAGCCCCCCAGCCTTCCCGCCAAAAATTCAAACCGACCAATCAGAGCGCGGGAGCAGCGAAGCGGCCCAGGATTGGTCCATTTAAAAAGGGCGCGAAGTTAAACCAGACCACTGTGAGAGTGGGCCACGCATCGACACGACTAGAGAAGGAAATATTTACCCAAGTCTACATTGAAGGGGTGCAGTGCCCAATGGAAGTAGACACTGGGTCGTCAATCACAATTATGTCCTGGGACACCATCGTGAGAGACTTGCCAGCCATCGCAAAACGTCAGCTACGAACCCAGAAGCTGAGAGTGCAGGACTACCAAGGGAATCGGATCCCTGTTCGAGGAGTCACATCCATCCAAGTCAAATATGGACAATTCAAAAAGACCCTGCCAATCACCATAGTAAACGGAACTCTACCGAGCTTGCTAGGGCTGGACTGGTTCCGAGCTTTGGGCATGGGAGTGACCGGGGTCCACAGGAGCGACGTCATCCTCAGAGACAAACTACTGAAGGAGTTCGTTTTCAAGGATTGCCTGGGCAAGTACGTGGGGACCCCTATTTCTTTCAACCTTGACCCCCAAGTCGCCCCCATCCGGTTAAAGGCTAGGAGGGTTCCATTCGCCCTAAAGCCCAAAATTGACCGAGAATTAGACAAGCTAGTAAGCCAGGGAATACTAGTCCCCGTCGATCATGCAAAATGGGAGACACCCATAGTAACCCCAGTCAAACCGGATGGTTCGGTCCGGATTTGCGCTGACTACAAAGCAACGCTTAACAAAGCATTGCAGGAAAGTGCATACCCCGTTCCAGTGGTGCAACATTTGCTGCACTCATTAGGGCAAGGGCAGGTCTTCGCCAAACTCGATTTGGCCCAGCCTACCAGCAGCTACCTGTAGATAGCAGCACAGCGGAGGCGCAGACAATTGTCACGCACCGCGGGGCTTTCAAATGTACGTGACTCCAGTTCGGAGTTAGCGTGGCCCCAGGACTCTTCCAGAACCTAATGGAGCGATTATTTACAGGGCCTACCAGGAGTGGTACCATACTTCAATGATGTATTGGTATCAGCTGAAAACTTAGAGGAACTCGGGGTAAAACTAAGGAAGGTGTTGGGCATTTTTAGGTCTGCTGGGCTTAAAGTTAAGCTCAACAAATGCCACATTGGGGTGAAATCTGTAGAATTCCTAGGATACCGAATAGACAGGGAAGGGATCCACCCCACGGAGAGCAAGGTACGGGCCATTAGAAAGGCCCCAGCCCCCAAAAATAAAACAGAATTACAGGCATTCTTGGGGCTTGTTAATTTCTATGCGGTATTCTTGAAGAATAAAGCAACAGTAGCCGAACCGCTACATAAGTTGCTAGCAAAGAAAGCTGTGTGGTCCTGGGGGAGAGAAGAGGCTAGGGCATTTGAGGGGGTAAAAAACCTTTTGTCCAGCGATAGCCTCCTCATCCAGTACAATGGCACATTGCCACTAGTGCTAGTTTGTGATGCATCACCATATGGGGTGGGGGCGGTGCTCAGCCATAGGTTACCGAATGGAACAGAAGCCCCTATAGCATATTATTCCCGGACGATGTCCTCTGCGGAGAGGAACTACAGCCAGCTAGATAGGGAAGCGCTGGCCATAGTCTCTGGGGTTAAGAAATTCCACGAATACTTGTTCGGGCGAGATTTCAAGATAGTCACGGACCACAGACCCCTTCTAGGACTCTTAGCGGGTGACCGCCCAACACCCATGGCACTTTCTCCCAGGCTGACCCGATGGACTATTTTCCTAGCGGCATACTCCTACAAATTGCTCCACCGCCCAGGAAAAGACTTAGGGCATGCGGACACTCTGAGCAGATGCCCTTTACCAGAGACAATTGAAGACCCCACCCCGGGGACACCCATCTTGCTAATTGACTCTTTGGACTCTGGCCCAGTCACAACCAAGCAGGTGGCTAGGGCATCTTACAGGGGGACATTACAGTACGGACTGTAATCAGTTGGGTGCAAAGGGGTTGGCCCGCTGTGCCGGGCGAGCGTTTCAAAGACTTTGCGAAAAAACGATCAGAGCTGTCGGTTCAAGGGGGGTGTCTGTTATGGGGGGATAGGGTAGTTATCCCAGAAAAATTACGCGAAAATGTGTTGGAACTGTTGCATGTGGGCCACCCAGGGATTGTGAGGATGAAGAGTTTAGCGAGGAGTTATGTATGGTGGCCCTTAATGGATAAGGACATCAGCGACAGGGTAGGGAAATGCCAATCCTGCCAAGAGTCGAGGTCGCTACCCCCTACAGCCCCAGTCAGAGAGTGGGAGAAACCCCAGGGGCCATGGTCCAGGATTCACATAGATTTTGCGGGACCGTTCCATGGACAGACCTTTTTAATTGTAGTAGATGCCTACTCAAAATGGTTAGAAATCATCCTCATGAAAAGCACAACGGCCGAAGCAGTAATCACAGTCCTAAGGTATCTATTCGTAACACACGGCCTGCCCGACACCCTAGTCTCTGACAACGGCCCGCAATTCACGGCAAACCAGTTAGCTGGAGAGGGCATCAGACATGTCCTCTCGGCGCCTTTCCACCCGGCGACGAACGGACTTGCAGAACGTTTCGTTCGGAACACCAAGGAAGCGCTATCTAGGATAAGTCCAGGCGACTGGGAAATGAAAATAGACACTTTCCTAGCCGTCCAACACAGGACCCCTTGTGTAACAACTGGCCGCAGCCCAGCAGAACTCTTAATGGGCAGGAAACTCAGGTGCCCACTAGACCGACTAAACCCAACTTATACCTCAGACGGGTACAAGGGTAGTCAAGGAAAAACCAGGGAAATGACAGTGGGTGACCCAGTATGGGCACACAACTATAGCGAGGGCCCGACATGGTTAAAGGGGGAAATTCTGGGCATAACCGGACCCAAATCATACGTAGTTGACATGGAGGACGGCCGGGTATGGAAACGCCACATAGACCAGTTAAGAAAACGTATACCAAACAAACTAGAAACCAAACAACCAGGCCCTGACTACCAATTGTTTGAATCTGCAGCTGACTCAAACCCGAGGCGAGCGGAGGACTTATCTGATTCCGATGAAGTCCAGCGACGCCAACCGGTTCCTCCTGAAGGCAACAGGGACGACTCAGCCAATAATCCAGGGCCGGACGGCCTAGAGGAGGAGCTGGGAGGAACAAACACTCTCTCCCAGAGAATGAACTGCGCAGGTCAGAAAGAATTAGGAGACGCCCTGTCTACCTGCGTGACTACGTAGAGAAATAGCATGCAAATATTATGTAAATAGCGGTACAAAGCGTTCTGGGAGGGAAGGAGTGTAATGTATTTTGAACTTTGAGAGGGAATTTTGGGCGGGAAAATTGCACGTTGCTGATTGGTTGAAGCCTCGACCAAAAGAGTATTTAAAGAGGGGTTTTTGCCGGTTGTGTTTGCTGGGGTCACAATAAACTAAAGAGCTGTTGTCACTCACTGGTCTCCTGCCTCTTCATTGTCCGAACTTAACAGAGGTCTTCTAGTCCAACCCCCTGCCCACGCAGGAAACCCTACACCATTTCAGACAAATGGTTATCCAACATTTTCTTAAAAATTTGCAAGTAAGAAAACCAATTTATCTTTATAGCTTGTACTTCTAGTTCTTGCATAGATTTAAGTTCACCTTTTTCATTCAAAAATTCACTATATCTAACAATTTGTTCCTTTCTGAATGTTATTGAATATGAGAATGCTTCAATAGTTGATAAGAAGACTGGAATTTTTAAATAATGTTGTCTGTTAATGTTTTTCCATTTTAATAACAAGGCCTCTCGTTTAAAATGTCTTCTAAAGTTCCCCTGTGTTTTAACTTCTTTATACCATAAGAAGGCATGCCATCCTAACAAGTCATGCCTTTCTAAAGTCAAAATTCTAATATTTCTTAACATTATCCATTCCTTGATCCACATCAAATTTGTTGCTTAATAATATAATTCCCAATTAGGCAATCCAAAACCTCCTCATATTCTAGCATCTTGCAACAGTTTTAGTTTTATCATTGCTTTTTTACCCTGCCAAATATATTTCAACACTATTTTATTCAATTCTTCAAAATATTCTTTCCCCAAACTAATTGGAATTGTCTGGAACAAATATAGAATTCTAGGCAATATATTCATCTTAATTGTTGACATTCTCCCTATCAGTGATAGCTGTAAATTCTCCCACCTTGCCAAATCTGTCACTATCTGTTGTTTGAGTTTACTATAGTTATTCTCTTTAAGTGTACTACATCTTGCTGTCAAATATATTCCCAAATACTTAACCTTATTGGTGACCTGCATCTTTTTTTTTTTCATAAAAAAGTTTTATTTTTACAATCATGTCAAACAACTCATTCAATGTACAGTTATATACATTTAGTCGGGCCTGCCCAGTCACCACCCCCCTTTTTAACACTCTTCCCTCTTCTACCTTCTTTTACTTTCCAGATCTTCCTCTCCTTCTCTTATCTACATCCTCTCCTCCCTCCATCCTACACCTTCCTTTTCCCTCTTCTACCCCTCTTCCTTCCTCTTCTCCTCTTTCCTACCTCCTACTCTCTCTTTTCTCCCTCTCCACCGTTCTAAAATGGTAACTGGGCAGACCCGACCCTACATTAATTATATTTATACATCTTCAATACTCCCTGTACATTAACCATCATTCCATCTCTAGCCTCAACCCCCCAATTTCCCTCCCTCTTACCCCCCACCCCCCGCCCCAACTTCCCAGAACAAAATGCAGGGTATCAAAACTAACAATCATAATCTAAAATAATTCCTAAATTATAATCTCTAGTCTCTCCATACTTAATCACACTCTCAATTCCCCTCTCCTTCAGAAATATATCTAATACAAAATATTTCCTAAATTTACTCATATGCTATTCGATATTTTTTTATCTGATACTTATTTTGAATATAATCAAGTGACCTGCATCTTTGATAGTTCTGCCAATTCTTCTTTTTGTTTTGTTAACATATTTTTGTCAAGATCTTCATTTTGTCTTTATTTATTTTCAAACCTGCTACTTTTCCATATTCTCCTATCTTTTTTTTAATTCAAAAAGTTTTACAAAAAAAATTCACCCCTTTCCCCTACCCCCTCCTTCACTAATACCTCCCCTCCCCTGACTTCCCGGAACAAGCACAAGGTATAGTTAAAAATAAAACAAACATATGCTAAGAAAATTTTTCCCCAAAACTATTATACCAATTTTCCCTCTCTAGCTCTGACTTCCTCCTAACATAACCAAAATCCTTCAAAAAAAAATAATAATTAACAATTAACAGTAATAAAATATATAAATCAATAGAACAAATTAATCCTAAAGTATTTAAAACCAGCTAAAGCATAAAAATCCAATCCAATTCAGAGAATATCTCCCTTATAGCTTCTATAACCATATAATTTTCCCCCCGATCTTTCTTACATAAGATCTTTCGAGAATATTCTATTTAAAATTCTGGAATAGCTCAGGCCGGAATAGCTCAGGCTGTTAGAAGCCTGTTATTAGAACACAGCAGCCTGCAATTACTGCAGGTTCAAGCCCGGCCTGAGGTTGACTCAGCCTTCCATCCTTTATAAGGTAGGTAAAATGAGGACCCAGATTGTTGGGGGGGCAATAAGTTGACTTTGTAAATATACAAATAGAATGAGACTATTGCCTGTAAGCCGCCCTGAGTCTTCGGAGAAGGGCGGGATATAAATGTAAATAAATAAAATAAATAAAATAAATAAATAAATAAATAAATAAAATAAAAATTCACTGCAACACATTATAAAATTTCAATACAGAAAATTACAATATCTATTCAACTTTAGTCCTTCCTCGTCAAAATCCAGTATAGATCCAAATATCTAGTCTTTTATGATAGATATAAAACATATAATCAACCCAGTGGATAGGGCTTTTAAGAATCATGTGTTGAGAAGTGCTCTTTTGCGGGTCTGGAAAAAATATTCCTATAAATTAGATTACAAGATTCCTATATGGGCGAGCCCTAGACATGCAATAGAGAATATAAATATAGAACAGAAACAGGAAATGATTACTTATAAAGAACTTTTGTATGCTGAAGGAGGTAGATTGCAATTAAAATCATTACAGGTATTAAATGAAGAAGGGAGGAATTATACTTGGTTTCAATATGGGCAAATAAGTGCTAGATGGAAAGAAGATCAAAAAATTGGTATAATGCAAAGGGAGGAAAATTTAATAAAGCAAATTAGAAATCAGACCCAGGAGCATATAAAGAGATTGTATAATGTGTTGCTTGAAATAGATTCGAAAAGGATTTGGTAAAGGATTGTATGATAAAATGGGCACAGAATATTCAGGAACCAATAATGTTGGAAACATGGGAGAAAATTTGGGTTAGAAATGTTAAGTTTACACAAGCACAGAATTTAAGGAAAATTTTTATAAGATGTTTTATAGATGGCACTTAGATCCCAAAAAATTATCATGTATGTATCCTAATATCCAAGCGAAATGTTGGAGGTGTGATTGTGATGACGCTACATATTTTCATATTTGGTGGACTTGCAAGAAAATTAAGGTCTTTTGGATAAGAATTTGGTGGATTATTCAAAATGTACTGAAGAAGAAGATAAAGTTCCTGCCACAATTTTTCCTTTTGGGAATTATAACGGATTGTACAGGGATTGAGACTAAATTGATTCTGAATTTAATAACAGCAGCAAGACTGTTGATTGGACAATACTGGAAGAAAGAAGAGATACCTACAATAGAAGAATGGATACTGAAAGTTATTAATTTGGCTGAGATGGCTAAAATCTCAGCGTTTTTAAAAGACAATACGCAGGAAAGATATTTAATTGAATGGAAAAATGGATTGATTATCTACAAAATAGATATCAGATTAAGAAATATCAGATTGCCTTTGAATAATTAGAAAGTTATTTTATGTAATGGGAGGGGTGGTTGGAGATGAAAAGCTTTGGATGTGGTTATTTGGATTGAAGGAAAATTTTATCCTATGTTTGGTTTATGTATAACAATACCTTGTGATTGACCCGGGAAGCCGGGGGGGGGAGGGAGGGGGGAAGGGGGGTTTTTGGGAGGGAGGGGGGAAAAAGGGGGAAAATGTTTTTGTTTTTTAAAACTCTTTCAATAAAAAAAATAAAATAATAAAATAAAACATATAATCAACCCATTTCTTCCAGATCTTCCTCACATATTGTCTTTCCGGGACACTAATATTTTTGTCTGTTAATATTTCAAAAAAACCTTGTTTCAAGGATAATACTTTTGTCTCTTGCCATTTTTTTTGATGCATTAATCTCTGTCTTTCCTTCATTACTCCTTTTGAAAAGTCAGTCACAATATTTCCTAGTAGTTCCTTATGTCCAAGAATCCACAAATTACTGCCGTGTATTCCATCAGTCCAAAAAGAGAACTCTTGAAAAGCATTAACCCTGTGAGTTTTTTCGGTTCGGGAGACAGCCTCCTGTGGCACAAATTCAGGCATTTCATTCAAACTATTTAAAGAAAACTTCTTTACGTCAACTTGTTTATTCACGATCATATCTTCATATTTATCCACTTTTGTTTGTATCTCCTCCATTCCATTTTCCAAGTCCTGATTGCACTGGTTAATTTCCTCCAAGCTCTCATCCAAAACGTCCCCATTTTTTATCAATTCATATTTTTGAATAATTAAATACATTCTTTCTGTGTAATCCTGTATAAAGTCACGAATCCATTCTTCTGAAAGAAACTTCATGACAAAGTTCCTGCTGAGAATCCCCTTGTGAAATACTTAAACAACGTAATATAATCCAACAATCCACAGTCCAACACAATAAGATAAAATCTCCATTCAGTTTCGATTCTGCAGCAAGGCTCCCTTTCATTCACTCTGCTTTCAGTTGCTCTCAAACGCCATTTTAAACAATTAAAAGAAGGGGGGGGAAAAGGTGGAAGTCAGGAAATCAAAAATACTTGCAAATCAATAATTGTTCACTCATGCTTCTTCCATCTGCTTATAGAAATCCACAAAAAGAAATCAATTGTTAGCAGAAGTGGACACCTTCCTCTTTTCCTGCTTTTGCAGGAGTGCAGTGAATACTGGAGATTAAGGGAGGATTCAATGGGATTTGACCTTTCGGGACTTTGCATAACAAAAACAAAGCCCATAGGGGAATCTACCACTCCCCCCCCCGCTCTTTCAACCAGAGAGGGAAATTGAAGCCGGGAACAGCTGTTCGTTGCTGTTTTCACCGGCTTTTATCATATCCAGTGCGGAGTGCCATAAATTAGCACCCAGCGAGAAAGGTGGTGCCACCCGGAAGCCATATTCTCCTATCTTGTCTATCAGTTTAGTTATTGATTCTAATGGATCTTCAAGAATAAAAACCAGATCATCAGCGAATGCTTGCAATTTATATTCTTCCTTTTGAATTTTCATGCCTTTTATATCTTTTTCCTCTCTAATATTTCTTTTTTAAAAAAATATATTTTATTAAACTTTTTTACATTAAAAACATAGTAAAAAAGGAAAAGGTTATATTACTTAAAAGCTATTTCTGATGTTTTTCTTATAACAATAATCCGTGCAACGATTACAAACATTAAATTGTATATATTTGTGTTCTTGTTTTATCTATTGTTTATACTTAGTAACTAAATATCCTTATCTATCTCCTTTCTATCCAATTATACCACTGTTCCCATATATTATAAAATACTGATGTCTCTTTATCTTTTAAACTCAGCATTAGTTTGTCCATTTCTGTGCAGTTCATGATCTTTTGTATAACCAGTTTCTCTGTAAGTATACATGGCTGTTTCCAATATTGAGCGAAGGCCATCCTAGCTGCAGTTAATATGTATAGTATTAAATATTTTATACTCTTCGCGTATTTTTTTTAAATCCCCAATAAAAAGAGTTCCAGTTCTAGATCCAATTGTTCATTCATGATTTCCTGTAGCCACTCTTTAATTTTTAGCCAATATTTACGGGATTCGGGGCAGGACCACCACATGGTAATATGTTCCCTCTTTATTTTTACATTTCCAACATATAAGGCTCATTTCGGGATACATTTTCGCTAATCTCGAAGGGGGTAGGTGCCATCTGTAGAACATTTTATATGCATTTTCTTTGTATGCTGCTGATTTTGTTAATTTATAAATTTTGGTTCCATATGTTCTCCCAGTCTGATAAATTTATATTATGTCCAATATTTTGTCCCCATGCAATCATACATCCTTTCACTACTTCTTCTTCCAATTCTACTTCCAGCAAATATTTATAAATTTGGGCAATATTTTTTTTTTGTCTGGCCCTAGTAAAATTTTATCTAATTGTTGTAGTTTAAGATATATTCCATATTCTTTTATATCTTGTTTGTATTGATTTTGTAATTGAAGGTAAGCCCACCAGTCAACTTGTAGTCCTTGTTCGTGGAGGTCCTGTAATGTTTTTAATTTTCCATGAATATCTAATAGATCTTTATATTTTAGCATTTTATTCAAATCTAAATTATTTGGGTGAATCATCGCTTCCATTGTGGATAGCCAGACTGGGATTTTTATATAGTGTTTCTTTTTAACTTTAATCCAATTTATTAGGGAATCTCTAACCAGATGTCTGTGGAAATATTGTTGTTTTGTGTGGCCTGTTTCCCACAGGAAGGCATGCCATCCTCTCTGTATTTCGTGGCATTCTATGGCTAATATTCTTTTATTCTTTAAATTGATCCAATCTTTTAACCAAACTAGTGTTGCTGCGCTGTAATATAGTTCCCAATTTGGTAATCCAAATCCTCCTCTCCTCTCCTCTATCTTGTAGAGATTTCATTTTTATTCTAGTTTTTTTTCCCCTGCCAAATAAATTTTCCAATTGTTTTATTAAGGTCATTAAAAAAGATCTTTTCTAATTTGACTGGGATAGTCTGAAACAAATATAGGAATTTTGCTAGTATAGACTTCTTTACGGCTGCTATTCTTCCTAATAGTGACAGCTGCATCTTCATCCACAATTCTAAATCTTTTTTTGTTTCTTGTAATAATTTGTTGTAATTATTTTCCTTTATCGCTTTGCAATGCGCTGTGAACCATATCCCTAAGTATTTGATTTTTCTTGTTGTTTGAAGTCCAAGTGATCTTTCCAGTTCTATTATTTATTTTTCTGTTAAAGTTTTTGGTAGAAGTTTTGTTTTCTGTTTGTTAATTTTCAATCCTGCTACAGTTCCATATCTTTCTAATTACTTAATTAGTGCTTGTCCTCTCTCTAGTGGTTCTTCAATGATAAAAGCCAAATCATCTGCAAATGCTTGCAATTTATATTCTAGACTTCTGGTTTTCAATCCTTTTATTTCTGGGTTTTGTCTAATTTGTTCTAATAATACTTCTAATGAAAGTATAAAGAGCAGAGGAGATAGGAACAGCCTTGTCGAACTCCTTTCTCTATATTTAAGGTTTGGGTATTTTCTCCATTAATAATAATTTTTGCTTTTTCTATCGAATATATTGCTGTTATGATATTCTCAAATTTGGTGCCAAAATTCATATCATACACCTGTTGAATCATAAATTGCCAATTGAGATTGTCAAATGCTTTTTGGGCATCCAAGAAAACAAGGGCTACTTGCTTCTCCGGGTGAGCTTCGTAGTATTCTAAACTATCCATTATTATTCTTAAATTATTTCTAATTTGTCTGTATGGGAGGAATCCATTTTGGTCTGACTGTATATAATATTTCTATTTAACATTTCTAATGTTAGCACCAAACAACAGGGGTGACAGTGGACAACCTTGTCTTGTTCCTTTTTTTATTTCAATACTCTTTCAATTCTCCATTTAACATTACTTTTGCTGTTTGTTTATGATATATGGCTTCTATGGCTTAGATAAACTTTCTACCAAAGCCCATCTGTTCCAACTGTAATAACATAAATCACCAATTCACATTATCAGAGGCTTTCTGTGCATCTAGAAGTATCGAAGCCATTTGTTTTTCAGGATGCCTCATAATATTCCAAAGTATCCAGAATTATCCTCATTTTATCTTTAATCTGTCTTTTTGGCAGAAACCCATTTTGATCAGAATGTATAAAATTATTTAGATATCTTTTAAGTCTTTCTGCCAATATTGAAGCAAATATTTTGTAGTCTGCATTTAACAGTGCTATAGGCCTATAGTTCTTGATTTGTTGTGGGTCGGTATCCTTCTGCGGAATAAGTGTAATATAAGCTTCTGACCATGACTTAGGTAGTTTCTTCTTTGACATGACTTCATTCATGACTTTTAACAATGGGAGGTTCAACAACTCCTATAGTGTCTTGTAATATTCCACTAGTAGTCCATCTGGTCCTGGTGCCTTTCCATTTTTTTTTGTTTTTTGAGTGCTTCAGTTAATTCCATCATCATTATATTTCTTTCTAACATCATTTCAGTATCTTTAGAAATCTGGGATAGATTCGCTTTTTGCAAGTATCGTTTAACACTTTCCTCTATATTCTCTTGTTCATACAATTTCCTATAAAAATCTTGTGTAATTTTTTTCTTCTCTTCATTCCCATATCTAATTTGTCTTTGGTCATCTGCTAATCGTATTATTTTTCTTTATTCTCTCTCTTTTTTCAATTTGTATGCTAACCATCTACCTAGTTTATTAGCATCTTCAAAATAGTTATATTTAGCACTTCTAATTTTTTGTACTAGGTCCTCTTTTTCTATTAATCCCATTTTTTGTTTAATTTTGTCCATTTTTGTTTTAATGTCCTTTTTTTTGGAGATTTCTGTAATTCTTCCTCAAGTTTCTTATGGTCTCTAGTGTTTTATAAGCTTGTCTTTTCTTAATATTTCTTTTTCTTGTATAATCTATTATCAGACCTCTAGCATGGGCCTTCGTTGTGTCCCATAAATTTTGTATTGATGTGTCCTCTTTTCTATTTTTTTTAAAAACGAAAGCCAATTCTTTCTCCATTTTCTGGGTAAATTCCTTTTCTTTTAATACTGTGTTATTTAAGGTCCACCTAGATCTTCTCCTTTGCCCTTTCCATTTCATCATCATTGGGTTATGGTCTGCCCAGGTATTGGCTTCTATATCAATTTCTTCTATATTAGAAGTAAATTCCATTGTCGTCCATATCATATCTATTCTAGACCATGATGAATGTCTATTTGAATAAAAAGTATATTGTCAATTTTCTGTGTTTCTTTCTCTCCATGCATCTTTCAAGTTCATTTCATCTATCATTTTAAAAAAGGATTTCAGAAGAGTCTTTCTACTTTGCTTTGTTGTTTTCTGTGTATTATAATTTCTCATCCACTATACCATTAAAGTCTCCCATCATACAAATATTTTCATAGTCCAAATCTATTATTTTCTTATGTAATTTTCTATAAAAATCTTCTTGGTTATCGTTTGGAGCATATATTGCTATTAAAAGTATTTTTGTGTTATTGTCTGTTATTTCCACCATTAAAATTCTTCCATCTTCATCTGTAAAGACTTGTGCCAAAATTGTATCTCTTATATATAGAACTATTCTTTTCTTACATTGTGGCAGTGAAGTAAATATTTTCCCTAACTTTGGCTGTACCAGTAATTGTTCATATTGCTTTTTAATGCGTACTTCTTGTAAACAAATTATATCACATTTTAATTTTTCTAATTTATGGGATATTTTTCTTCTTTTGGTAGCAAAGTTAAGTCCATTTATATTTATTGTAATCAATTTTTTCCCTTCCATATTCATATTTTGTAAGATGGATTTATTGCTCTAGTCGATCTCTGTTCACGTTTTTCTTCATATTCCACAACACCACCTACTGCACCTTCTTCTTTTTCAGTCATTACTGAGAGTTCTTCTTGTAGTTCAATCAGTGGGTCTTCTCTTAATAATAATAATAATAATAATAATAATAATAATAATAATAATAATAATAATAATAATAATAATAATAATAATAATAATAATAATATCAGAGTTGGAAAGGACCTTGGAGGTCTTCTAGTCCAACCCCCTGCCCAGGCAGGAAACCCTACACCATTTCAGACAAATGGCTATCCAACATTTTCTTAAAAATTTCCAGTGTTGGAGCACTTACAACGTCTGCACCCATTGCTTCTTGTTCTACCCTCAGGTGCATTGGAGAATAGTTTGACTCCCTCTTCTTTGTGGCAACCCCTGAGATATTGGAACATAAAATCTTGTCTTGTAGAAGGGCCGGTTTAGCTCTGCCTGGTAAGGCCTGTTATTAAGAACACAAAGCCTGCAATTACTGCAGGTTCGAGCCCGGCCCAAGGTTGACTCAGCCTTCCATCCTTTATAAGGTAGGTAAAATGAGGACCCAGATTGTTGGGGGGGCAATAAGTTGACTTTGTAAATATATACAAATAGAATGAGACTGTGCCTATGCATTTACATTGCTAGTCTCAGAAGGGTATAAATGTAAAAAAAAAAAAAAAAAAGAAGAACCGACAGCTGTTGCCTTTCTACTCATCTCTATGATGTAGTCTTCTCCTATACGTTAATCCACTTATATGTAGGCCAAATATTTTCCCAAGTAACAGTAAAAAAGAAAAAAAAAGAAAAAAAAGAAGCAACAAGAGGAAAAAAAAGAGAATAAAAATCTTCAGACTCTTGTATGTCTTAATCCAATTAACCAAAGAAGTATTGACCACATTCACAGTCTCCAATCAAGGAAAGAAAGAAAAAAGCCGATAAAAAAGGAGAAAGTTTCTTTTGTTGATTCTCAAATAATATTTACAGCTCTCATTCCAGAGTCACTGCAATCTTGCGTGCGCTCATGGCGGTCCTGGGCTCGTGCGTGGTGGTCATTTAACGGGTTCGGTGGTTGGGGGGGATTGCGTTCCTTTTGGTGAGGGTGGTTCCATTTGTACGGTAAGTGGGAGGGGCAGATACGGCGGAAGGGGGGGGATTGTATCATTTTGGGGGGGCGCGCGCTCAATGTTTGCAGCCGATCGCGCGCCCTGATCCCCCCTCCTTCTCCCGTTTCCCGGATGGCGAAGACCCTCAGAGCCTGGGCCTTCGGCTTATGTTGTGCAACGCCCAGTCCGTGGTCAATAAGGCCCCCCTAATACATGATCTCATTCAGGGGGGTGCCGCGGACCTTATAGGCGTTACGGAAACCTGGTTGGGCACTGAAGGGGGTGTGCCCCTTGTGGAAATGTGCCCACCAGGTTTCTATGCACTCCATCAGCCGAGGGCTCAGGGTAGGGGTGGGGGAGTGGAGGTGGTTATTAGAGAGAGTCTAGAGCCGAGGGAGACCACTGTACCTCAGATTGCCAGGTGTGAATCCCTCTTTGTGAGGTGGGGTCATAAGTGTCAGATGGGCTTGTTTGTCGCGTACCTGGCTCCTTGCTACGTGACAGCCGCCCTGCTCGAGCTCTTGGAGGTGCTGTCTGGGGTGGCAGTGGAGACCCCCAGACTTATAGTCATGGGGGACTTCAACTTGCCATCTTCCGGCACATCATCGACAGCAGCTCGGGAGTTCATGGCTTCCATGACGGCCTTGGACCTGACTCAAGTAGTCGATGGCCCTACTCACACGGGGGGTGGCACGCTGGACTTGACTTTTATCTCTGGTCAGTGGTTGAAGGATCTGGACTTGAGGGATGTAGTCACTGAACCTTTGTCATGGTCAGATCACTCCCTCCTTCGCCTAGACTTTCTGACCGCTACTCACCGCCGCAGGGAGATGGAACCAATACGTTGGTTCCGTCCCAGGCGCCTGATGGACCCGGAGAGGTTCCAGACGGAGCTTGGGCCATTTCCTGAGGGTCTGGCTCACGGCACGGCTGAGGAACTAGTCGCGGCCTGGGAACGGGCCGCGACTGGGGCTTTAGACCGCGTCGTGCCTTTGCGGCCACTGACCTGGCGTAGATCCCAACTGGCTCCTCGGATCTCCGAGGAGCTGAGGGGGATGAAATGCCGGAGAAGATGCCTAGAGAGTTCGTGGAGGTCCAGTCGTTCGGAGGCTGATCGGACACAAGTTAGGTCCTATAATAGGACCTACCTTGTGGCACTGAGGGAAGCAAGATATTGCTACGTCTCGTACCTCATTGCGTGGGCAGATAACCGCCCAGCCGCCCTGTTTCGGGTGACTCGTTCCCTCCTTCACCAGGGGGAGCGGGATGACCCATTGCAGGGACGTGCTGAGGAGTTTAACGGTTATCTATATGATAAAATCGTTCAGCTTCGG
This sequence comes from Ahaetulla prasina, assembly GCF_028640845.1. Lineage (NCBI taxonomy): Eukaryota > Metazoa > Chordata > Lepidosauria > Squamata > Colubridae > Ahaetulla > Ahaetulla prasina. Next base: position 43,426,099 of record NC_080545.1, on the reverse strand, counting down.
GACGGTCTGGACCAAAATTGCGGGGATCTAGATGGGGCGTCTGAGGGCGGTCTTGTTGACATTGTTTGGGATGAGTTTGACCCTGTGGTTCCCGAAGACATGGACAGGCTGCTGGGTAGGTTGAATGCCACCACGTGTTTACTGGACCCGTGCCCCTCCTGGTTGGTACTGGCCACTCAGGAGGTGACACGAGGCTGTCTCCAGGCGATTACGAATGCTTCTTTGTTGGAGGGAGTCTTTCCGACCGCCTTGAAAGAGGCGGTGGTGAGGCCCCTCCTCAAGAAGCCTTCCCTGTTTTAGGTAATTATCGTCCGGTCTCCAACCTTCGCTTTGCGGCGAAGGTTGTAGAGAGTATGGTGGCATGTCAGTTTCCCCGGCACCTGGAGGAAACTGTCTATCTAGACCCGTTCCAGTCCGGTTTCTGGCCCGGATACAGCACGGAGACGGCTTTGGTCGCGTTGGTGGATGATCTCTGGAGGGCCAGGGATAGGGGTTGCTCCTCTGCCCTGGTCCTATTAGACCTCTCAGTGGCTTTTGATACCATCGACCATGGTATCCTGCTGCGCCGGTTGGAGGGATTGGGAGTGGGAGGCACCGTTTATCGGTGGTTCTCCTCCTATCTCTCCAATCGGTCGCAGACGGTGTTGACAGGGGGGCAGAGGTCGACCCCGAGGTGCCTCACTTGTGGGGTGCCACAGGGGTCGATTCTCTCGCCCCTTCTGTTCAACATCTATATGAAGCCGTTGGGTGAGATCATCAGTGGCTTCGGTGTGAGGTACCAGCTGTACGCTGATGACACTCAGCTGTACTTTTCCACACCGGGCCACCCCAGCGAAGCTATCGAAGTGCTGTCCCGGTGTCTGGAAGCCGTACGGGTCTGGATGGGGAGAAACAGGCTCAAGCTCAATCCCTCCAAGACGGAGTGGCTGTGGATGCCGGCATCCCGGTACAGTCAGCTGAGTCCAGGGCTGACTGTTGGGGGCGAGTCATTGGCCCCGATGGAGAGGGTGCACAACTTGGGTGTCATCCTGGATGAACGGCTGTCTTTTGAAGATCATTTGATGGCCGTCTCCAGGAGAGCTTTTTACCAGGTTCGCCTGGTTTGCCAGTTGTGCCCCTTTCTAGACCGGGATGCCCTATGCACGGTCACTCACACCCTCGTGACATCTCGTCTGGATTACTGCAATGCTCTCTACATGGGGCTCCCCTTGAAGGGCATCCGGAGGCTTCAGTTAGTTCAGAATGCGGCTGCGCAGGTGATAGAGGGAGCCCCTCATGGCTCCCATGTGACACCTCTCCTGCGCAGACTGCACTGGCTACCTGTGGCCTTCCGGGTGCGCTTCAAGGTTTTGGTAACTATCTTTAAAGCGCTCCATGGCATAGGGCCGGGCTATTTACGGGACCGCCTGCTGCTACCGAATACCTCTCACCGACCCGTGTGCTCTCACAGAGAGGGACTCCTCAAGGTGCCGTCTGCTAGACAGTGTCGTTTGGCGACACCCAGGGGAAGGGCCTTCTCTGTGGAACCCTTTGGAACGAACTCCCCCCAGGACTTCGTCAACTTCCGGACCTCCAAACCTTCTGCCGCGAGCTTAAAACATATCTATTCATCTGCGCAGGACTGGACTAGATTTTAAATTTATATTGGTTTTAATGGGTTTTATTATTTATATTGTTCTTTTTTAATTATTTGGCTGTGTAGAATAAGTTTTTTAATTGATATTTTATTCTGTATTTATATGTACCTTTTTATTTGCCTGTGAACCGCCCTGAGTCCCTAGGGAGATAGGGCGGTATACAAATACGATAAATAAATAAATAAATAAATAAATAAAATAAAATCTTCTATTTTCAGTTTTAGACTCCTGCCACTGATAATTACCCAGAAGAGCACCTAAATAAACAACCCTGCAAACAGTCTTTGATGATCTCCCCACTATCTTATCTAGAAAAGGCTCAGAGTCCTTGAAATATGCATAGTTGCTACTTTCTTAAACCAAAGAGAAAAGGAGAAACAATGTTTCCAGTCCACTAGATGGCAGTATTACTTATTTTCTCCACTTTCCTTCCTTTTCATATCCAATACACAATACACAAAAGAATAAAAATAGAGAAAAAGTAACAAATAAAAAGGTAGACAAAAAATGGAACCAAAGAGAAATTGTTCTAAAAAGGCACTAGGAGTAAAAAATAAAACGGAAATCTTCAATCCAGTCCAGGTTAAAAGAGTAAAATCATCCATAGACATCCACATTTATTATTTATTTATTTATTTATTAAATTTGTATACCGCCCTTCTCCCGAAGGACTCAGGGCAGTTTACAGCCAATAAAATAGAAAAATTCATATAGCACGTTAAAAACAGTATAAAAGACTAATTCAATGTATGGCCTAAACATTTGAATACAATTAAAAAACCCATTTAAAAACCCCAATTAAAAACCCCAATTAAAACTACATTTAAGCTAGCCCTGCACGCTGAAACAAAAGTGTCTTCAGCTCGCGGCGAAAGGTCCGGAGGTCGGGGAGTTGACGAAGCCCCGGAGGTAGCTCATTCCAGAGGGCAGGAGCCCCCACAGAGAAGACCCTCCCCCTGGGGGTCACCAGCCAACATTGTTTGGCTGACGGTACCCGGAGAAGACCCTCTCTGTGGGAGCGCACAGGTTGGTGGGAGGCTACTGGTGGCAGTAGGCGGTCCCGTAGATAACCTGGTCCTAAGCCATTGAGCGCTTTAAAGGTGATAACCAGCGCCTTGAATTGAACCCGGAAGACCACCGGAAGCCAGTGCAGACTGCGCAGGAGGGGTGTCACATGGGAGCCTTGAGTTGCTCCCTCTGCTACCCACGCAGCCGCATTCTGGACCAGTTGGAGCTTCCGGGTACCCTTCAAGGGGAGCCCCATGTAGAGAGCATTGCAGTAGTCCAGGTGGGATGTAACAAGGGCATGAGTGACCATGCAAAGGGAGACCCGGTCCACAAACTGGCATATCAGGCGAACCTGATAAAAAGCTCCCCTGCCGACAGCCGTCATGTGTTCTTCTAAAGAAGCTGTGCATCCAGGAGGATGCCCAGATTGCGAGCCCTCTCTGTGGGGGCCAACGACTCGCCCCCAACAGTCAGCGATGGAGTCAACTGGCATCCACAGCCACTCGGTCATGGAGGGATTGAGCCTGAGCCTGTTTCTCTCCATCCAGACTTGTACGGCCTCCAGACACTGGGACATCACTTCAACGGCCTCTTTGGGGTGGTTAGGGGTGGAGATATATAGCTGAGTATCATCAACGTATAGATGACAACTCACCCCAAAACCACAGATGATCTCACCCAGCGGCTTCATATAGATGTTGAACAGAAGAGGCGAGAGAACCGACCCTTGCGGCACCCCACACAAGAGGCGCCTCAGTGCCGATCTCTGCCCTCTTGTCAACACCGTCTGTGACCAGTCCGAGAGATAGGATGAGAACCACCAATAAACGGTGCCCCCTCACTCCAAGTCCCCCGAGCCACCGTAGCAGGATACCATGGTCAATGGTATCTGTCGTGTCCCACTCCTCCGCTGACGGCCGGGTCAGGGAAATCTGAATCAGGCTTGCCTCTGCAGCTCTGCCCAAAGTCCTAGCAAAGTCCTCAGAGCAGGCAGGAGACCAGTAAGTGACTTCAGCAAGATAAGTTCGACTTTTGCCTGACTCAGAGACTGCCAGAAAGCAGATCCTTTATATAGGCCATGGGGTGTGGCTCCATGACTCAGCACTCATTAAGGCCTGCCCCTCCCTTCCTTCTGTTGCCTCCGCCTATCCAGCCTTCTGATACGAGGGTCACACCAATCAGCAGCTGTTGGGAATAAACCCTCCTCAGGCTCACATGCTGTGGAGGAGGGGGAGGGTCTAGCTGCTCCGTTTGCCTGGGCATGGAGTCAGGGCTGGGGCCGGGAGATGCTCCTTCTTCTGCAGTTTGTGTGGGCATGGAGCCAGGACTTGGGCCGGGAGGCATACATTCCTCAGTGTTCGGGAGCAGGTAAGAAGGCCCTGGCTGCTCTGAGGGCGGGCAAGACACAACAGTATCAAAATCTGCTGAGAGATCTAATAGGACCAGGATGGAGGAGCAACCTCTGTCCTGAGCCCTCCAGAGATCATCGACCAACGCGACCAAGGCCATTTCCGTGCTGTGACCAGGCCGAAAACTGGACTGGAATGGGTATAGATAAACAGTTTCATCCAGGTACTGGGGGAACTGTTGTGCGACCACACTCTCAACAACCTTCGCCACAAAGCGAAGGTTGGAGACAGGACAGTAATTTGCTAAAACAGCTGAATCTAGGGAGGGCTTCTTGAGGAGGGGCCTCAGCACTGCCTCTTTCAAGGCTGTAGGGAAGACACCCTCCACCAAGGAGGCATTAACAATTCCCTGGAGCCAGCCTCATGTAACCTCCCGGGTGGCCAGTACCAGCCAGAAGGGACACGGGTCCAATAAACATGTGGTCGCATTCAGTCTCCCCAGTATCTTGTCCATGTCCTCAGGAGCCACAGTATCAAACTCATCCCAGGTAGCGACCCCAAGACCTGCCTCTTCCACCCCGCATGGATCTACCCAATCTGAGTCCAAACCTTCCCGAATCTGAATGATATTATCAAACAGATATTGTCCAAACTCCTCAGCACACCCCTGTAAGGGATCCGCCACTGCTCCCTGTTGAAGGAGCAAGCGGGTCACCCTAAACAGGGCGGCTGGGCGGTTATCTGCCAATGCAATGAGAGTGGAAAAATATTCCCATTTTGCCACTTTCATCGCCACTAGATAAGTCTGAATTTGAGACCTTACTAGTGTCCTGTCAGATTTGGAGCGGATGGCCCTCCAATTACTCTCTAGGCGTCTTCTTCAGCGCTTCATCTCTTTCAGCTCCTCGGAATACCAAGGGGCTAATCCAGGGGTGAAATCTAAAAATTTTCCCTACCGGTTCTGTGGGTGTGGCTTAATTGGTGGGCATGGCTTGGTGGTCAGATGGCTTGGTGGGTGTGGCCAATAACAATAAATAATAAAAATAATAAACAAAGTATAAAAAAACAATAAGAGGTACGTAAAACCAACTTTCACATTTTACACACACACAACACAACTGACCCACACACAATGTAAAAGCAGCTGCACTTCACACTTCACATAGCCACAAAAAGCTCAAAAGCCAACTTTCACACTTTACACACATACAACACAACACAACACAACACAACTGACTTACACACAATGTAAAAGCAGCTGCACTTCACACTTCACATAGCCACAAAAAGCTCAAAAACCAACTTTCACACTTTACACACATACAACTAACACACAAACACACACACACACACACACAATACAGCTTTCTGAGATTTTGTGTGTTTGTGTAGTTAGAGTGAAACACTACAGAAACACACCAAATCTCAGAAAGCTGCACAAATATTTTATTTTATTTTATTTTATTTTATTTTATTTTATTTTATTTTTTATTTTATTTTGGACTTCGAATCCCAGAGTTCCTCAGCTAGCAAAGCCAGCCAGTTGATCACCAAGGAAATAGATTATTTTATTATTTATTATTTATTATTTTATTTTTCAAATTTATATACTGCCCTATCTCCCTAAGGACTCAGGGCGGTTCACAGACAGTTAAAATACATATAAATACAAATTAAAAAACAACAATTAAAAAACTTATTCTATTGCCGAATTTAAAAAACAATATAAATAATTAAAAAAACCCTTAAAACCAATAACTTTAAAATCTAATCCAGTCCCGCGCAGATGAATAAGTGCGTTTTAAGCTCGCGACGAAAGGTTCGGAGGTCCGGAAGTTGACGAAGTCCTGGGGGGAGTTCGTTCCAGAGGGTGGGAGCCCCCACAGAGAAGACCCTTACCCTGGGTGTCGCCAGACAGCACTGCCTAGCTGACGGCACCCTGAGGAGTCCCTTTCTGTGGGAGCGCACGGGTCGGTGAGAGGTATTCGGTAGCAGTAGGCGGTCCCGTAAATAGCCCGGCCCTATGCCATGGAGCGCTTTAAAGATTGTCACCAACACCTTGAAGCGCACCCGGAAGGCCACAGGTAGCCAGTGCAGTCTGCACAGGATAGGTGTAACACGGGAGCCCCAAGGGGCTCCCTCTATCACCCGCGCAGCCGCGTTCTGGACCAACTGAAGCCTCCGGATGCCCCTCAAGGGGAGCCCCATGTAGAGAGCATTGCAGTAATCCAGGCGAGACGTCACGAGGGCGTGAGTGACCGTGCATAAGGCATCCCGGTCTAGAAAGGCGCAACTGGCGCACCAGGCGAACCTGGTGAAAGCTCTCCTGGAGACGGCCGTCAAATGGTCTTCAAAAGACAGCCGTTCATCCAGGAGAATGCCCAGATTGCGCACCCTCTCCATCGGGGCCAATGACTCGCCCCAACAGTCAGCCGAGGACTCAGCTGACTGTGCGGGATGCCGGCATCCACAGCCACTCAGTCTTGGAGGATTGAGCTTGAGCCTGTTTCTCCCCATCCAGACCCGACGGCCTCCAAACACCGGGACAGCACTTGATAGCTTCATTGGGGTGGCCCGGTGTGGAAAAGTACAGCTGGGTGTCATCAGCGACAGCTGGTACCTCACACGAAGCCACTGATGATCTCACCCAGCGGCTTCATATAGATGTTGAACAGAAGGGGCGAGAGAATTGAGCCCTGCGGCACCCCACAAGTGAGGCGCGTTGGGGGCGACCTCTGCCCCCCTGTCAACACCATCTGCGACCGGTCAGAGAGATAGGAGGAGAACCACCGATAAACGGTGCCTCCCACTCCCCATCCCCAACCGCGCAGCAAGATACCATGGTCGATGGTATCGAAAGCCGCTGAGAGGTCTAATAGGACCAGGGCAGAGGAACAACCCCTATCCCTGGCCCTCCAGAGATCATCCACCAACGCGACCAAAGCCGTCTCCGTGCTGTAACCGGGCCGGAAACCGGACTGGAACGGGTCTAGATAGACAGTTTCATCCAGGTGCAGAGGAAACTGATATGCCACCATACTCTCTACAACCCTCTCCATGCAAGGTTGAGACCGGACGATAATTACCTAAGACAGCCGGGTCCAGGGAGGGCTTCTTGAGGAGGGGCCTCACCACCGCCTCTTTCAAGGCGGCCGGAAAGACTCCCTCCAACAAGGAGGCACTCGTAATCGCCTGGAGCCAGCCTCGTGTCACCTCCTGAGTGGCCAGCACCAGCCAGGAGGGGCACGGGTCCAGTAAACACGTGGTGGCATTCAGCCTACCCAACAACCTGTCCATGTCCTCGGGAGCCACAGGGTCAAACTCATCCCAACAAATGTCACCAAGACCACCCTCAGACGCCTCATCTGAATTGCCGCAATTTTGGTCTAGACCGTCTCGAAGCTGAACGATTTTATCGTATAGATAACCGTTAAACTCCTCAGCATGTCCCTGCAATGGGTCATCCCGCTCCCCCTGGTGAAGGAGGGAACGGGTCACCCGGAAAAGGGCGGCTGGGCGGTTATCTGCCGACGCAATGAGGGAGGAGGCGTAGCAACGCCTCGCTTCCCTCAGTGCCACTAGGTAGGTCCTAGATTAGCTGAGCGATTGATGCTGTCTGGCTGAAACTGAAATTGCTTTTATTTATTTATTTATTTATTTATTTATTTATTTATTTATTTATTTATTTATTTATTTATTTATTTATTTATTGCATTTGGGCTGTGGCCATGCGTTCCTCAGTAATCAGGTAAGTGCCTTAGAATCTCTACTTTTACTTGTAGAAAACATGTACAGGTAAGGTTCTGGTGTTTTTTACTTTTAAAGGCCTGTTTCGGCTGAAGCAAAACCGGCTTTTAAAAGTAAAAAAAAAAAAACCTCTGCAGATGGTGCGGCTCAGCAGAGGCAGGGGGGCGGGGCCAGGGATTTTTGCTACTGGTCCTCCAAACCAGCAGCCACCATTGCTACCGGATTGCGTGATCCCATCCGATCCCAGAGCATTTCACCCCTGGGCTAATCGAGATCGGCACTGGGTCAGAGGCTGCAAAGGCACGATGCGATCTAGAGCTCCAGCAGCCACCCTATCCCAGGCGGCGACTAGATCTCCAGCCAAGCCGTGGGCTAAATCCTCAGGGAATGGCCCAACTCTATTTGGAACCTCTCTGGGTCCATCAGGCGCCTAGGACGGAACCAGCGAGTCGGTTCCATCTCCCTGCGGTGGGAGCTGGCGGTTTGAAAGTCGAGCTGAAAGAGCAAATGGTCTGACCATGACAGGGGTCTAATAACTAACTCCCCTAACTCCAGATCATTCAACCACTGTCCAGAGATGAAAATCAAGTCCAGAGTGTTTCCCCTGATGTGGGTGGGACCATTCACCAACTGGGTCAGGTCCAAGGCCGTCATGGAAGCCATGAACTCCCAAGCCGACGTGGATGCCACCCCAACTGACGGCAGATTGAAGTCCCCCATGACCATAAGCCTGGGGTCTCAACCGCCGTCCCGGCAATCACATCCAGCAGCTCAGGCAGGGTTTCTCTCACACAGCAAGGAGCCAGGTACGTGAACAGCAAACCCACCTGCTTCCCCAGGCCCCACTTCACAAGGAGGGACTCACATCCAGCTATCTGTGGCACAGTGATCTCCCTCGGCTCTAAACTCTCATTAATAATAACCGCCACCCACCCCACCCCTACCCTGGGCCCTCAGCTGGAGGAATGCACGGAAACCCGGTGGGCACATTTCTACCAGGGGAACCCCCCCTTCCGTGCCCAACCAGGTCTCTGAAATGCCCATCACGTCCACGCCCCCCTCCTGTATGAGATCAGAAATGAGGGGGGGCTTTATTTACCACGGACCTGGCATTGCACAACATCAGCCGAAGGCCCAGCCTCTGGGGATTTAAGCCACTCGGGGAACGGGAAAGGATCGGGGGACCAGAGTGCGCGATCGCTTGCAAACAGCGAGCGTGCGCTCCCCGAACATGATATGGGCCCCCGCTTCTGCCATACATGCCCCTCCCACTTACCGTGCAGATGAAACAGCCCTCATGGCATCGAGCCCTAGCCTCCTCTTCTACCTCCGAACCAATAATGTCCATTCCGCAAGCCTTCACAGGGTCTAGCAATGGCCCTGATAGGTTTCCCCCAAGACCTATCTTCACCTTCCCACCCCTTCCTATACTTAAATTATTTAAAAAATTCTTATAAAACAAGTTTAAAAAGCCCCTAAGCCTCTTCTTAGCCACATGCCACTTCTCGGGATTCCAAAATCTGTCATTGAGGTAGGCCCTCGATAGAGTGGAGGGCCATATGTGCTAGAGGGGGGAAATCTCACAGATTAAGGAGTTGCGATTGTGAGTACACCTCGGAGTTTGTGAAGAATGGCAGATGGTAAAAAACCTTAATCTGGTCAGTCAAGATGGTCATGGCAGAATTCCGTATGGAAAGCGGGGTTTAACTGCCCGGGTGAAAAACGATGACACCAAATGACAATGCTGACACAGGATGGTAGGTCATCACCGCCATCGCCGTCGTTGTAAAAACAACGCCAACCGCCGTCGGGGACCCTGCCACCATCGTCACCATCGTCATCACCCAGGTTCGGCCACTCGGACCCCAGGCTGAACTCATTTAATAAGTTAAAAAAATAAAAAAATAAAAATTATTTTTAATAAGTTAAAAAAAATAGGGAAAACTACCTTGGACTCAGGCTTAATTCCACTGCTTAACTTCTTCTGTCTTCATTTTTAACTTTCTTCTAATTCTCAGAGTGTTCTCTCTGATAGTTTATTTTAAAAAAAAATTTCTCTCACCAAGCCGACACTCTCTCACTCTCAGCCATTCTGGAGCTGTCCTAACTTCAGCAGCTTTAAGACTGCCTCTTCACCACCGGAAAAAAGGGCTTCTCCTGGATCAACCAGGGACTTTGCGGTGTCCCTGGGATCAGCAGGGTGTGCCCTTCTCTGTAACTGTCTCTATGGGATGGTGAAGTCCAAAATGGACCCTCCGGCGACAAAAATATTGTCACGATGCCAGCTCTGCCCTTCCCTGTACACACTCTCTGAACCCCCTCCCCCCCGAGGACCCTTAGGTTTCTCAGGGAATTTATCATGAAATTGCTTTACTAGAGTATCAGCATTCACATCCCAACTTTTCACCCATGTAGCTTCAGATAACGGGTACCCCATCCAGTGGACCAAATATTGCAAACAACCCCTGTATAGTCTAGAGTCAAAGATCTTCTTAAATTCATAATGAGTCTCCCCTTGGACTATCAAAGGAGGGGGGAGCAACTGGTAAGTGCCTTAAGTTAAATCCTCTTGCTGGTTTCAATAAGCTACTGTGAAACACCGGGTGCACTTTCCCTAATATTCGAGGGAGGCTAAGTTGGATAGTCACTGGTTTAATCACTCTCACTATAGGGAAGGGACCTATGAATTTGGGTCCAAACTTCTTGCTAGGTAACCTCAATCTTACATATTTGGTTGACAAATACACCTTATCTCTCATTCGGAAAGGTGGTTGGAGAGACTGGTGTTTGTCGGCCTGGGCCTTATATTTCTCTGCTGACTGAGCCAAAGCTTTCTTAGTGTTCTCCCAACCCTTTTTTAATGAGTTCATCCATTCTGTCAGGAACATGGAAGTGAGTGGCTCTCTAGGCAGCTCAGGCATCGGTACAAAATCCATGCCTGTAGTTATCTGAAAAGGAGTCAATCCAGTGCTACTGTGTACTGCATTATTATAAGCCACTTCTGCAAACAGTAACAACTCTGCCCAGTTCTCTTGTTGATAATTTACATAACCTCTAATGCAGGGGTGAAATGCTCCCGGTTTGGACCGGATCAAGCGATCCGGTAGCAATGGCAGCGGGTGGTTCAGAGAACCAGTAGCAATAATCCCTGCCCCCCCGCCCATGCCCAGCTCAGCCACACGATCAACAGTTTGTTTGTTTTTAACTTTTAAAAGCATTTTTTTGGCCGAAGAAAAAATGCTTTAAAAGTAAAAGTAAAAAAAAAAGCCTTTGATGATTGTGCAGCTCAGCTGGGTGCTAGCCAAAAAACAGGGGGTGGGAGGGTCCATTTTTCCTCCCAGCAGGCTTCCCTGAAGTTTCCCTGAAGCCTGCTGGGAGGAAAAATGGACTCTCCCTCACCCCATTTTTTGTTTGCTTAGCAAGCCTGCTGGAAGAGGAAATGGACTTCACATCCCCCCACCCTGTTTTTGGTTTGCCTAGCAATCCTGCTGGAAGGGAAAACGGGGTGTATGTGGGGGGTTCGTTTTTGAGAGAGAGAGAGAAAGAAAGGAGGGAGGGAGGGAGGGAGGAGGACAAACCTGGCCCTAGACGCAGCTTCAGAGGATAATCCAGGGCTGGAAGGGACCTGGAGGTCATCTAGTCCAACCCTGCTCCAGCAGGACATTGCTAGTGAGTTTCTGTTGTTTGATCCCCCAATCACACCCACCCAATCACATGAAACCCCCCCCACCAATCAATGCCCCACCAAGCCACGCCCACAGAACCGGTAGCAAAAAAAAAATTAGATTTCACCCCGATCTAATGTATTGTTCCACCATGGCATTCAATTTTTTTTTAATTGAAAAAGTTTTACAACAATTGAATTTTTCCCCTCCCCTCCCCCTCCCTCCAAAAACCCCCTCCCCCCCGACTTCCCGGAGCAAACACAAGGTATAGTTCAATAAACAAACAGTCATACATTAAATTTTTAAAATCTAACACAATTATAATCCCTCTCTCTCACATAACCTGACTTCTTCCATTAAAATCAAAAACAACGTCCTTCATTCAAAGACAATCTGAAATTTCTTAATCTGATATCTATTTTGAATATAATCAATCCAATTCTTCCATTCGTTTAGATATTTTTCTTGAGTACTGTCTTTCAAGAAGGCTGAGATTTTAGCCATCTCAGCCAAATTGAAAACTTTCAATATCCATTCTTCTATTGTGGGTAATTCTTTTTTCTTCCAATATTGTCCAATCAACAGTCTTGCTGCTGTTATTAAGTTCAAAATCAATTTAGTCTCAATCACTGTACAGTCTGTTGTTATTCCCAAAAGGAAAAATTTTGGTAGGAACTTTATCTTCTTCTTCAGAGGAGAAGGAGAAGAGGAGAGGAGGGAAGGGAAGGGATGGGAAATAAGAGTAGGAGAGAAGGTTAGATAGGGAGGAAGTAGGGTGGAGAAGGAGAAAGGAAAGGGAAGTAGATAAGGAGTAGGAGAGGAGAGGAGAAGAAAGTAGGTACGAAGAAAAGAGGGAGGGAAAGGAGTGAAAGGAGAAGAAAAGATTGCTGTGAAAGGGGAAATGGAGGAAAGACAACCCCGAATATATTTGAAGGATAAAAATTGAAAAAGTTTTAAAAAAAGGAATGAAAGGGAATGAATATGAATAAAAATGAAGAAATTAGAAATTGAGGGTGAAAAAAGATGTAATTTAATAAAATGAGCAAGGAAATATTAGAAAATGAATAAAAAACTATGAAAAAAGAATATTTTGGCGAAAACTGTAACTAAGTAAAATATATTTGAATATTTTGAATTGTATAAGATAAGATATGGTCAAAACTCCATTCATGAATTGTGTATGTGTGAAGGGGGGGAATTAAAACATCAATAAAAACTTGTACAAAAAAAAAAGAGCCTGCTTGGGGGAATGTTTCCAAGAGGTCTTCAGGGCCTCGAGATTTTTGTGGTCCATCCACACCTCGAAAGGTTCCTTAACTCCCTCTAGGAAGTGTCTCCAGGATAGGAGAGCCCACCGCACCGCAAAAACCTCCTTCTCCCATACTGCCCATCTGCACTCTGTGTCCGTTAATTTTTTCGATATGTAAGCACATGGCATTAGTTCATTTTGGGCATTCCTTTGCATTAGAACAGCCACCACCGCCACATCACTAGGATCAGCCTGGACCACAAATGGTTTATTTGGGTCCGGGTGCTGGAGAATTGGTTCCATTGTTAATAGGTGCTTTAGTTGCTCAAAGAATTTTTGACAGTCCATTGTCCAAGCTTGGGATTAGCTAGGTTTTGGCTTGGTGGGAGATGGACAGGTTTTTTAGTAATTCTGTCAAGGGGACAGCAACCTCGGCGAAGGAAGGGATAAATTGCCTGTAAAAATTTGCAAACCCCAGGAAACTTTGAAGCTGCTTACGTGTTCGTGGTGGTTGCCAGTCTAGCACCGCTTTCACCTTCCCTGGGTCCATTTCAATTCCTTGGTTCGACACCCTGTAGCCCAGGTAGTTCTTATAGAACTCGCATTTTGACAGCTTTGTGTAAAGTTAGTCCACTAGGAGTTTTTTCAGCACTTGCCTGACTAGCTTGATATGCTCTTCCATATTTTTGCTGAATATAAGACTATCGCTCAAGTAGACAAGAACCCCCTTATATAGGTGGTCATGCAGAATTTCATTAATCAGTTGCATGAAGACTGCTGGAGCCCCTTGAAGTCCAAATGGCATGACCTGGAATTGGAAACTGCCCAAGAGGCAGTTAAAAGCAGTTTTCCATTTATCTCCCTCCCTTATGTGGACCCAGTAGTAGGCTTCCCTTAGATCTAGCTTGGTGAAAATCTTGCCTTTTGACAGGTGGTTCAGCAAATCTTTCATTAGTGGAAGGGGGTAGTTGTTTTGTATGCAAACTACATTGATATTTCAAAAATCAACACATAATCTTAGCCCCCCCCCATCTTTCTTCTCTTTAAACAATAGGGGGGGCGGCCACCCTGGATTTCACAGGCTCTATGAACACTCTGTTTAGGTTGGTGTCAACCTCAACTCAGTCATTTCAGCAGGCGTCATGGAGTATAGCCTGGGTTTTGGTAACTTGGCTCCTGGCTCTAATTCGATGGCACAATCTGTGGGCCGATGAGGGGGGAGGACATGGCATTCCTCCTCGCTAAACGCTTCAGCCAAGTCTGTATATGCCTTAGGAATCTGGGGTTCACCTGGAGGTCTGTCTGACCCAGCGGCTGCTGTTTCTGGCAGCTGGCCTTAATGGGTTGGCTGTTCCTTGGGAGGAGGGACAGGGGGCAGGGGACCGATATCCATTATCATTTTCCAGTATCCATCTTCCCACTTGGGGGGAAAAGTGGGGGGCCATTTTTCTAGCCAAGCCAGGCCTAGTATGATAGATTCTGACATCTTCGGGGTTACTATAAATCGTATAAGTTCATGATGTCTTCCAATTTCTAGTCTAATCAGTTCTGTAATCTGGGTGGCTGGGAAACCTCCCCCCCAATTAATGTCCCATCCACCTGGTGAAATTTAATTGGGTGCTTTAAGGTTCTTGTTTTGATCCCCGATTGTTTTACAATTGGAATTCCAATTAGACATCTGGTACAGCCTGTATCTATTATGGTTGGTAGTTCTCCTTGTTCCTGCAATACCACTAGAATAGAATAGAATAAAATTTATTGGCCAAGTGTGATTGGACACACAAGGAATTTGTTTTGGTGCATATGCTCTCAGTGTACATAAAAGAAAAGAAAAAGAAAAAGAAAGAAAGAAAGAAAAAAAATACCTTCATCAAAGGTACAACATTTACAACACAAAAGATGGTTGATAGCAACAAAAAGTTACATTCATACAGTCATAAGTGGAAAGAGATTGGTGATGAAAACAATGAGAAGATTAATAGTAGTGCAGATTTAGTAAATAGTTTGACATTGTTGAGGGAATTATTTTTTTAGCAAAGTGATGGCCTTCGGGAAAAAATTATTCTTGTGTCTAGTTGTTCTGGTGTGCAATGCTCTATAGCGTCATTTTGATGGTAAGAGTTGAAACAGTTTGTCCAGGATGTGAGGGATCTGTAAATATTTTCACAGCCCTCTTCTTGATTCGTGCAGTATAAAGGTCTTCAATGGAAGGCAGGTTGGTAGCAATTATTTTTTCTGCAGTTCTAATTATCCTCTGAAGTCTGTGTCTTTCTTGTTGGGTTGCAGAACCGAACCAGACAGTTATAGAGGTGCAAATGACAGACTCAATAATTCCTCTGTAGAACTGGATCAGTAGCTCCTTGGGCAGTTTGAGCTTTCCGAGTTGGCGCAGAAAGAACATTCTTTGCTGTCCTTTTTTGATGATGTTTTTGATGTTAGTTGTCCAGTTGCGATATGATAGAACCTAGAAATTTGAAGGTTTCTATTGTTGATACTGTGTTGTCAAGTATTGTGAGAGGTGGAAGTATGGAAGGGTTTCTCCTAAAGTCTACCACTATTTTTACAGTTTTGAGTGTGTTCAGTTCCAGATTGTTACAGTCGCACCAGAAGGCTAGTCGTTCGACCTCACGTCTATATGCGGATTCATCATTGTCTCGAATGAGACCAATCACTGTTGTGTCATCTGCGAACTTCAGTAGTTTAACAGATGGATCATTGGAGATGTAGTCATTGGTATACAGAGAAGAGAAGTGGGGAGAGCACACAGCCTTGGAGGGCCCCTGTGCTAATTGTACAGGTATCTGATGTGATCCTGCTTAGCTTTACCTGCTGCTTCCTGTTTGTTAGGAAGCTTGTGATCCACTTACAAGTCTGTTCCAGTACCTGTAGCTGGTTTAGCTTAGTTAGAAGAGTGTCTGGAATGATGGTATTGAATGCTGAACTAAAGTCTACAAAAAGAACCCTTACATAGGTCTTTGGAGATTCAAGATGTTGTAAGATGTAGTGCAGAGCCATATTAACAGCATCATCTGCTTTCCTATCAAACAGACAAGAAGTGGTCAAAATTGGCAATGCTCTATCAAATCCTGCTCCTGTCAAAAGTGGCGTTCCCCAAGGCAGCATTCTTGGACCAATGCTCTTCATATTATACATCAATGATCTCTGCGACCATATCACAAGTAATTGTGTTCTCTTTGCTGACGATGTCTAACTATTTAACACCACCAACATCACAGCTACCCTTCAAAAAGACCTTGACTTTGTATCCAAATGGTCTAAAACTTGGCAACTCCAAATCTCAACCAGCAAATGCTCAGTCTTACATATTGGAAAAAAGAACCTAAACACTAAGTACAAGCTTGATGGACATTACCTTACAGATGACCCCCACCCTGTTAAAGATCTTGAAGTTTTCATATCCAATGATCTAAGTGCCAAATCCCATTGCAACTACATCACAAAAAAGGCTCTAAGAGTTGTAAACCTAATCTTACATAGCTTCTTCTCCAAAAACACTACACTACTAACCAGAGCATATAAAACATTTGCTAGACCAATTCTAGAATACAGCTCGCTTGTTTGAACCCATACCACATTTCTGATATCAACACAATTGAACGTGTCCTGAAATATTTTACAAGAAGAATTCTCCACTCCTCCAAATACAACAAAATACCTTATGCCACCAGATTTATAATCCTGGGTTTAGAAAATTTAGAACTCCGCCGCCTTCAACAGGACCTGTTTTTAACTCATAGAATCATCTATTGCAATGTTCTTCCTGTTGAAAACTTCTTCAGCTTCAATCACAACAATACAAGAGCAAACAACAGATTTAAACTTACTGTTAACCGCTTCAATCTTGATTGCAGAAAATATGACTTCTGTAACAGAGTTATTAATGCTTGGAACACATTACCTGACACTGTGATCTCTTCTCAAAATCCCAAAATCTTTAACCAAAAACTATCAACTATTGTTCTGTTTCCCTTCCCCCAATACTCCCAGCAAAGAGTCAGTCAGAGGCCTCCTTTTCTGATTTATTTATATATATATAAATGTCCTGGCTACGTCTACCCACGGGCCTGCCAAGTTTCTGGAGATAACAAGGAAATTACAGATAAGGCCAGAATTACTCACGAATATATTCTTCCCTCCGTTGATACAGATTGCCCGCCCAAATTCATTACTTTGTCCAAGACAAAAAACCAGGAAGTCCCGCCTCCTATTTATAGTCTCTGCAGATGTCACTGCATGACAATTATGACTTGGCTTTGTCCCAACTCTTCCACTGCTGCGCACGCCGATCAAGTCTACGTAACCTTGCATCACTCCAAAACTGTTCTTGGGGCGTTGCCAAATCAGAAGGAGGCTCCATGGAATCAGGCTTTGCCGGCCCCTCCTCCTCCCTTTGAGTGGGTGCCAGGGAGGGAAAGGGCTCAAGAGAAGCAGGGCTGGCCAGGTCTTCTCCCTCACTTTCTGAATCATCCGAGTCCAGGAGTCCGGGTCCAGGAACCTGGGTCACAACACTATCCCTCACTGCAGGGCCCTTCCCCCGGGGCTGACGATCGGGATGCGGTCGGGCTGGGTTCTGCTCATGGAAGGCCTGCACCAGGTCAGGGGCATGAACGTCGGAGGCATCTACCCAGGAGAAATCAGTCCCGTATCCCTTCCACGCGATCAAATATTGGAAACGACCCTTCAGCCAGCGGGAGTCTCGTACGCTGTGGACTTCGTATTCCTCCGATCCGTCCTCGGCGACAGTGACAGGTGCTGTTGGGCACCGAAGGGGACTCGGTGTGGCCTCAGGAACTAGAAGGGACCGGTGAAAAACGGGGTGGATCCGCATGGATCGTGGCAGGGTCAGTCGGTAGGCTACCGGGTTGATGACTGCCTCGACAGGGAACGGGCCAATGAATCGGTGGTCCAACTTCTTTACCGGGCGGTCGGACAGGAGGTGTTTGGTGGAGAGCCACACCCGGTCTCCAACTGCCAGCGGGGGCGTTGCCCGTCGGGAGCGGTCGGCGGACCGTTTGTAGTCCTCCTTTGCCCGATTCAGCTGCTGACGTACCAACTGTTGGACCGCATGCAATTCCGTCAGGAAGGTCTGCGTTTCGGGAACAGGAGAGTCCGGTGGTGCCAGAGGGAAGAGCCGCGGATGGTACCCCACATTGGCAAAGAACGGGGTCATCTGAGTAGAGGTGTGCTGAGAGTTGTTAAAAGCAAACTCCGCCAGGGACAGGTAGTCGGCCCAGTTGTCCTGTTGCTGGTTGATGAAGCAACGGAGATACTGTTCCAGTATACCGATGACCTTCTCTGTACCCCCGTCGGTCTCCGGATGGTGCGATGACGACAGACACACCTGCACCTCCAACGCGGCCATCAGGCTCTTCCAGAAGCGGGCTGTGAACTGAACTCCGCGGTCCGAAACCACCCTGTCCGGTAGACCATGGAGGCGGAAGATGTGCTGCAGAAAGAGACGGGCCGTTTTTGCGGCTGTGGGCAGTCAGCAGCATGGGATGAAGTGTGCCATCTTGGTGAGCATGTCCACCACCACCAGCACCGTGGTGAACCCAGAGGACGGCGGCAGGTCTGTCAGGAAGTCCATAGAGATCGCCCCCCAGGGTCTGTCGGGTGTCGGCAAGGGCTGGAGGAGCCCGGGAGGTGCCCCCGTGGCGGTCTTGGCTTGCCGGGACGGTACGCAGGATGTCACGTAGGCATGTATATCATGCCGCACTGGGGGCCACCAAAAGGTCCGTGTCACCAGGTGGAGGGTCTTGAAGAACCCAAAATGTCCTGCTGCAGGGTTGTCGTGGCACTGGGTCATGACGAGGGCTCGGAGTGGTCCTGTGGGCACATATAATCGCCCCTGAAACTTGAGTAAGTCCTCCTCCAAGGTCCAAGGAGACGTGGGGCCCACCTCCGCTCTCTTTTGCTGCGACCAGGCGTCCTGGCGCTGTGCCTCTCGCACCTGGGCCCGCAAGTCCACTGGCTCCTGTGCTGCAGCCAAGGCTTCTGCCGGCAGCACTGTCCATGGAGGAAGGGGGTCCTTGGCGCAGAGGTACTCTGGCTTGCGGGACAGGGCATCCGCCCTCCGGTTGTGACCGCTGGGAATGTAGGTCACGCGGAAGTTGAACCGGGCAAAAAACAATGACCACCGGATCTGCCGCTGGTTCAACTTCCGAGCTGTGGTGAGGTGCTCGAGATTCCGATGGTCCGTTCGGACCTCCACCTGATGTCGGGCCCCCTCCAGATGGTGTCGCCAAGCCTCGAATGCAGCCTTGATAGCCAGCAACTCTTTTTCCCAGATAGTGTAGTTGCGCTCGGAAGGATTGAGTTTCCGGGAGTAGTAAGCGCAGGGAAAAAGTGTGCCACCATTCGTCGGAGCCTGTAGCAGCACCGCTCCCAGAGCCACATTGGACGCGTCCGTTTCCACCACAAAAGGCCGGAGCGGGTCGGGATGCCTCAGGACGGGTTCCGTGACGAAGGCTTTCTTGAGGGCTGTGAGTGCTTCTTGCTGCAGGGGACCCCACCGGAACGCAACCTTCTTCCTGAGGAGCTGGGTAAGTGGAGCCGTCAGTGTGGCGAAGCCCGGGATGAAGGTCCGGTAGTAGTTGGCGAAGCCCAGCAGGCGCTGAACATCCTTTACCCGACGAGGGGCTTCCCAGCTACACAAAGCTTCTACTTTACATGGGTCCATGGCTATGCCCTCGGGCGAGATGATATGCCCGAGGAATTCTATGGAAGTCTGGAAGAAGATGCATTTCTCCAGCTTCGCATTGAGTTGTTGCTCCCGCAAGCGTTGCAGAACCAGACCGACGTGTCGAAGGTGGCTTTCCCTGGACCGGGAGTAAATCAGGATGTCGTTCAGGTAGATCTCCACGAACCGATCCAACATGTCTCGGAACACGTCGTTCATGAAGTGCTGGAAAACGGCGGGAGCGTTGGTCAACCCAAATGGCATGACAGTGTATTCGTAGTGTCCGTATCGGGTGCCGAATGCCGTCTTCCATTCGTCTCCTTCTCGCATCCGCACCAGGTTGTAGGCCCCCCGGAGATCGAGCTTGGTGAAGATCGTGGCCTCCCGCAACCTCTCCAGTAGCTCCGGGATGAGCGGCAGGGGGTAGCGATTTCGTACCGTAATGGCATTTAGCTGGCGGTAATCACAGCACAGGCACAAGTCCCCTGTCTTCTTCTTCACGAAGAGGACCAGGGCCGAGAGAGGGGACTTTGAAGGCCGGATGAACCCTCGGGCCAGGTTTTTGTCCAGGAAGTCCCTGAGGGCGGCCAACTCGGGCTCCGACATGGAATACAGGCGTCCCACAGGCAGTGGTGCGTTGGGCAGAAGGTCCATGGGGCAATCGTAGGGCCGATGTGGGGGTAGTCGGTCCGCCTCCTTCTTGCTGAACACGTCGGCGAAGTCCATCAGCTCAGGAGGCAAGGTGATGGCAGCGGTGGGGACGTTCTGGCCGGCACAGGTGTGGCGGATGTGGTCGACGCACTGCAGACTTGGGAAAGAGATGGCGTTCCGCGACCAGGCCACCTGAGGATCGTGGGTCCGAAGCCAGGCCATCCCAAGGACCAAGGGAAAATGAAGGTCCGCCGTGACATAAAACTGGATCGCCTCCTCATGGTCCCCAATAGCCAGGCGCAAAGGCTGGGTGGCGAATTTAATGGGGCCGGACACCAGTTCTCGTCCATCAATTGTCTCTACCCGCATCGGAGGGTCCACCGGAACCACGGGGACCGCAAACTGGGTCACAAAGGCCTGGTCCATAAAGTTTGTTGTGGCCCCTGAGTCCACCAGCGCATGCGCCTGGAGCCCGTCCGACTGGTTCCCCAACCATATCCGTGTGTCCAGAATCAGATGCCGAGGGGGCCCAGAGTCTACTTCCGCAACGTCCAGTGGGGGCTTAGTACGTGCCCGACCTAGGGTTTCCCCGAGGTCGGGCCTGCTCCGTTTCCCGATTGGTCACGTTGTGATTCGGGGACCGGCGTGCGTGCCCCACTTCGCTTTCTGGGGCAAGAAGCGGCGAAGTGGCCGGGCTCTCCACAGTACAGGCACAATCCTCCTTGGCGCCTCCGGATCCGCTTCTGGGCTGTCAGGCGAGGTCTGGCTGCTCCCAACTCCATGGGCTCTTCCACAGCGGTTACAAAACGTGGGGCGACCCGGGGTGCTGGTGGTGCAGGAAGTGGGGGTGCAGATGTCGACGGCGGGTCCCGAGGGGTGTGACGGGACGGTCGCCATTGCAGACGGGCATCGAGGCGGAGACAAAGGGGCACCAAGTTGTCGAGGGTCCGTGGCGCCTCCACGCGGGCCAGCTCGTCTTGCAATTCCTTAAGGCGCCTGGTTGCCGTCAGCATTCGAACGGGGTCCTCATACATGGTGCGCAGGTGCTGCCAAAAACGCTGTTGGTCCGCCAGCAGGGGGCTGTCCTGGAGCAAGAGGGGCGTGGCCCATCGAGCAGCCGAGCCGGAAAGAAGGTTAATCACGAAGGCCACCTTAGCCCGGTCGTCTGGGAAATCCTCTGGCCTCATAGCCATGTAGAGCTGGCACTGTCCCAAGAAGGTCGGGAACATCTCAGGCTGCCCAGAAAACTTATCCGGCACGGTTATCGGGCACTTGCGACGAGGAGGAGGAGTGGGAGGATGGGGGGGGGCTGCAGGCACATTCCTGGCAGCAAGTTGGCCTGCCAAGTGAGCCACTTGCTGCTGGAGCTGTTGATTAGCTGCTTGTAGCTGCTGTAACTGCTGTACCTGCTGCTGGTCCATCTTTGGTAGAAGATGTTTTAGTCAGGTCTTGGACAAAATGTTCTGTTTCCCTTCCCCCAATACTCCCAGCAAAGAGTCAGTCAGAGGCCTCCTTTTCTGATTTATTTACATATATATAAATGTCCTGGCTACGTCTACCCACGGGCCTGCCAAGTTTCTGGAGATAACAAGGAAATTACAGATAAGGCCAGAATTACTCACGAATATATTCTTCCCTCCGTTGATACAGATTGCCCGCCCAAATTCATTACTTTGTCCAAGACAAAAAACCAGGAAGTCCCGCCTCCTATTTATAGTCTCTGCAGATGTCACTGCATGACAATTATGACTTGGTTTTGTCCCAACTCTTCCGCTGCTGCGCACGCCGATCAAGTCTACGTAACCTTGCATCACTCCAAAACTGTTCTTGGGGCGTTGCCAAATCAGAAGGAGGCTCCATGGAATCAGGCTTTGCCGGCCCCTCCTCCTCCCTTTGAGTGGGTGCCAGGGAGGGAAAGGGCTCAAGAGAAGCAGGGCTGGCCAGGTCTTCTCCCTCACTTTCTGAATCATCCGAGTCCAGGAGTCCGGGTCCAGGAACCTGGGTCACAACAACTATTGACCTCACCTCATTCCTAAGAATGAGGTGCATGCATTCATAAGGGGCATGCATAAGAGCACAAACGTGCCTACTGTTCCCTGTCCTATTGTTCCTCTTCATTATATCCAATTAATATAGTTATTACATACTTATGCTCATATATATGCTTATATATTATATAGTTATTTAATGTTAATGCTTATATATATTGTTATGACAAAATAAAAAAATAAAAATAAAATTTAATTCTGCAACTCCTTCATTGTGCAGCTGGGCTATCCATTCAGAAGTCTCTCCTTCATTCATCCCATCAGAAATCGCTGATATCAAGTCCCACTCTGATTCGTATCGATCTCCATACTGAGCTATATGAGCCCAGACCCTGCTGAGGAAGTAAGCCAGTTTGGCAGCTGTGCCATCAAATGTTGCTCTGAAGCAGGGTGGAGTTGGTCGCACAGGGGAAGGAGTCTCAGTGGCAGGCAGTTAAGGTGGAACCTATGGTAAAGCTGCTGTGGGTTGCTGGGAGACCCCCTGGTGAGGGAGAGGAGCCGGTGATGACGGAGCTGCTCACTGGGCTGGAGAGGGGGGTGGAACTCCAGCCAGCTGCTGGATTAGCCCCCCCCCCACTGCATTGCTGGGATTATTGGGCCATACTGAGGTCAGGGGGATTCCCGGAAAATTGGAGCAAATGATGCTGGATGCCACTTTCACTGGACCCACCCCTGGCTGGGGTAGAATCACCCGGTCTGGGGGGGATGGATTCAGCAGGAGGTAGCACAAAGGGAGGCAGGTGAGGGGGCTCCGCAGGTTGGTTTTGCATTCCCCATGCCAGCTGCATTTGATGACTCCCAGCTGCGTAATATCCCTGCTGTGCCAGGGAGCTGATCGGTTTGCCCCTGGCCAGGTTGGGACATGCCTGAACCCCACTAATTCCTCTGTCTGATCCTGGAGGGGGGAAGGTGAGCGTAGGCTGCATTAAGCTCCATCTCACTTGAGGAGATTGGAAGGGGGGTGCACTTCCACTTCCATCTGTTCAAAGTTCTCAGGGAGCCCAGTCAAGGATCAGCTTTGTGACAAAAGCAACAGGCTCCCGTCCCAGGAATCTCCGGCTCCTATAGCTGTCCCTGTTCTCCACTCTGGCTCAGAGGGCAACTTTGTTGGGCTGGGACCAGCATGATATCCAGGCGGTCTCTCCTCTGGTCGCCTTTCAGGAGTTGGATCAGACTGGCAACTTTTCCAGGAATTCAACTCCTTGGGGCCGAGCGCCTAGCCTTCGGGCCTCCTTTACACCCTCAACTTCTTCTGAGGGAGAAAACCGGGTGTCAATAAATCCTTGAGTATCCATCCCCACTGTTCCCTCTGTGTTCTCTTCTTTCTCCTCCATCTTCACTGAGTCTTCGCACCATTCAAGGTTTTCAATGGATGCTGAGGCCCAGCACCGCAGACGGCCCCCTTTTGGGGCACTGCTATGCTTTAATGGAGATTCAGATTAATGTCAGCATTCCAGAAAAACCCCTCGCCAAGTAAAAACTCCAAAGCATGCATCTTTCAAAGTTCTTTTACTAGGATAGATAAACTGGCACATCTGTGAAAATCCAAATCAGAGAGATCCGGGTTTTCCCTCAGTAAATCAAAAAACCACCCCTGACTCCTCTGCTGATCACATGCTCAAATCGCCAACCGTCCCAATCGCCAACCGTCCCATCTCAAGACATCACTCCGACCACTCCTTCTCCAGATGCAGGCTCGGCCTGACCGTGATCAGCAGAAAGATTGTTATTATGTCTAATGGCAACCCCTCTACTAAATCCACCCTCCTTCTTTCCAAACCCTTGAAGCACACCCAAAAGGCCACAGGTAGCCAGTGCAGCCTGTGCAGGAGTGGTGTCACATGTGTCAAGGTTCCAAAAAACCCTCTTCTGCATAAAAAACTCAGAAGCCATTGTTTTTCAGAGTTCTTTACTAGCATGAGGAAACTGGCACACGATGAGTGAAATTCCAAAACTGAATTTCCGGATTCTTTTCCCAGTTATACAAACCCCAAGAGTCCCACCCCCCTGACCCCTTTGATGGTCACATGGTCCCACGTTCTCCCAGTTCATTCGAATATCTTCTTGCCACTTTTCCTGCAGATGTGAACACCATCCGACCTTGACCGCTTGAAGAATGTTATCATACCCCTCAGCCCCCCTTCTTCCCCTCAGGGGAAAAATGTGGCAGCGTCTGGAACCCTAAAGTCTAGTTCGGATTGTTTCGAGGGGGTTTGCGTGATCGGGTAGCAGTTGGTGGGCGATACTGTGGGAGGGGTGTTGGGGCTAGGCAAACTGACGCCCGATGTCCTAGTTTTCCACAACGGTAGCATTTGATTATTGCTGGAGGGTGTGGCTGGTCTTAAGAGGGAGGGTCTTGTAGGTGGTCATTGTGGAGTTGTAGTTGGTGATTGGCTTTGGAGGGGGTTGAATTCTCTGTCCAGAGCGATGGACATGTTGTACCAGTCATTTAGTTGTTCTGGGATTCCTCTGTGGAGCAGGCTTTTCTGATGTTTTGATCGATGGCGTCTTTGAAGTAGTGGAGGACGATGCGATCTGGCCAATGTCTAAGATTGCCAGCAACCCTTCTGAAATCCCATACAAATTGTTTTAGAGGCTTGTTACCTTGCTTCATTGTTTTTAAGGTGGTTTCACATTCTGCAATTAGGTCATCATCTTGAAACCGGTTGCGAAGCAGTGCCATAAATCCGTGAACATCGTTTAGTTCTGGTGCACGTTCATTGTGTAGTTGAGCTATCCATTCTGAGGCTAGTCCCACGTTCATACCATCCGAGATGGCGTTGATTAGGCTTCTTTCTGATGGGTATTGATGTCTATATTGTTCAACATAAGCCTCAATTCTGCTGAGAAAGTAAGCCAGGTGGTGTGGATACCCATCAAAGGTTGGTTTGGAAGGGGGAGGGGCTGGGTGGGGGGGTGCAGGTGGGTTTAGCTGGCCTGCTTGCGGTTGAAGAGGGATTTGGGGGATGGCCGTTGCTGTTGTGGCTGGTTGCTGAGTCGTGAAGGGGGTGGAATTCCCCCTGGCTGCTGAGAAGGAAGTCCTTGAAATGCTTCAGTTGACGAGGCAAAAATCGGCCTGGGGCCCCCAGGAAAGAAAGGTGCTGGACTGGCTGGTTGCCATTGGTATTGGATCCACCCTTGTCCGGGATAAAATGCCCAACCAGGAGGAATAGAAGCAGTTGGAGGCAGCGTAGGTCTCTATTGGCGGGAAAAGTCAATTGGAGAGGGGACTTGCGATTCCCCCCAAGTCCCTGGTGCTGCCTGAACTCCCTGCCGTCTGAAGGAGGGAAGGGAGGTCCTCCTGCATTCATCGGAACGGCTTTGAGCTTCAGTAATTTCTCCCTCTCTGGTGGGAGGGAAAGTGAATTTAGGCTGAGCTAAAGGCTCTCGAAGTGGGTGGGCTGAGCTTATACGAGGCCTCACTTCCAAACGCTCAAAAGTTTCAGGGAGGTCTAATAGGGACTGGGATTTCAGGGGGTTTCTCAGGTCCCAATATAGTGACTCTCCCGATTCTCCAGGTTTTACTGTCCTCCAGTGAGGTTGAGAAGAGGGAGGGGCTCTCCATTCCACCCCGGGGAAATGTTTTCTCCCGAACGACAGCTTACCCATGAATCGGAGTCTTTGGGCCGTGCTCCAAGCTGACAAGCAGGCTCTACCACTTCGGGTTTTTGAGTCATATCTTCCACGTTTTCAGCTTGCTGCTCTTCCATCTTCGCTGGGTCTTTGCACCGCTGTGGAGGTTGCGGAGGCTGGGGCCCCAGCACCCCCCTAACAGGCCCCCTCTGAGCGGAGGAGAGGGTACCGTTAGCAAAAGAAAGTTATGAGTTTTGGAATAATGTCAAGGTTCCAGAAAACCCTCTTCTGCATAAAAAACTCAGAAGCCATTGTTTTTCAGAGTTCTTTACTAGCATGAGGAAACTGGCACACGATGAGTGAAATTCCAAAACTGAATTTCCGGATTCTTTTCCCAGTTATACAAACCCCAAGAGTCCCACCCCCCTGACCCCTTTGATGGTCACATGGTCCCACGTTCTCCCAGTTCATTCGAATATCTTCTTGCCACTCTTCCTGCAGATGTGAACACCATCCGACCTTGACCGCTTGAAGAATGTTACCATACCCCTCAGCCCCCCTTCTTCCCCTCAGGGGAAAAATGTGGCAGCGTCTGGAACCCTAAAGTCTAGTATGGTTTCCAGGCCTGACAACATGGGAGCCACGAGGGGCTCCCTCTATCACCCACGCAGCTGCATTCTGGACTAACTGGAGCCTCCGGGTGCTCTTCAAGGGGAGCCCCATGTAGAGAGCATTGCAGTAATCCAAGCGAGATGTCATGAGAGCATGAGTGACCGTGCATAGGGCATCCCGGTCTAGGAAGGGGCGCAACTGGCCAATGACTCGCCCCCAACAGTCAGCTGTGGCTGCAACTGACTGTACCAGGGTGCCGGCATCCACAGCCACTCTGTCTTGGAGGGATTGAGCTTGAGCCTGTTTCTCCCCATCCAGACCTGTACGGCTTCCAAACACTGGGACAGCACTTCGATAGCTTTTTTGGGGTGGCTCGGGGTGGAAAAGTACAGCTGAGTATCATCAGCGTACAGTTGGTACCTCACCCCGAAACCACTGATGATCTCACCCAGCGGCTTCATATAGATGTTGAACAGGAGGGGCGAGAGAATCGACCCCTGCAGCACCCCACAAGTGAGGTGCCTTGAGGTCGATCTCTGCCCCCTTGTCAACACCGTCTGTGACCGATCAGAGAGATAGGAGGAGAACCACCGATAAACGGTGCCTCCCACTCCCAATCCCTCCAACCGGTGCAGCAGGATACCATGGTCGATGGTATCGAAAGCCGCTGAGAGATCTAATAGGACCAAGACAGAGGAATAACCCCTATCCCTGGCCATCCAGAGATCATCAACCAATGCGACCAAAGCCGTCTCCGTGCTGTATCCGGGCCAAAAGCCGGACTGGAACGGGTCTAGATAAACAGTTTCCTCCAGGTACTGGGGTAGTTGACGTGCCACAACACTCTCTACAACCTTCGCCACAAAGCGAAGGTTGGAGACCGGACGATAATTACCTAAAACAGCTGGGTCCAGGGAAGGCTTCTTGAGTAGAGGTCTCACCACCGCCTCTTTCAAGGTGGCAGGAAAGACCCCCTCCAGCAAAGAAGCGTTGGTAATCCCCTGGAGCCAGCCTCGTGTCACCTCCTGCGTGGCCAGTACCAGCCAGGAGGGGCATGGGTCCAGTAAACATGTGGTGGCATTCAACCTCCCCAGTAACCTGTCCATGTCCTCAGGAGCCATTGGTAATCCCCTGGAGCCAGCCTCGTGTCACCTCCTGCATGGCCAGTACCAGCCAGGAGGGGCACGGGTCCAGTAAACATGTGGTGGCATTCAACCTCCCCAATAACCTGTCCATGTCCTCGGGAGCCACAGGGTCAAACTCATCCCAAACAGTCTCAACAAGACAGCTCTCCGACCTCTCACCTGGATCCACCCAATTTTGATCCAGACCATCCCGAAGCTGAACAATTTTATCGTATAGATAACCACTAAACTCCTCGGCACATCCCTGTAATTGGTCATCCCGCTCCCCCTGTTGAAGGACAGAGCGGGTTACCCGAAACAGGGCGGCCGGGCGGTTATCTGCTGACGCAATGAGGCAGGATACGTAACAACGTCTCGCTTCCCTCAATGCCACTAGGTAGGTCCTATTATATGACCTAACTAGTGTCTGATCAGCCTCTGAACGACTGGAGCTCCAGTAACTCTCTAGGCGTCTTCTTTGGCGTTTCATCTCCCTCAGCCCCTCGGAGAACCAAGGAGCTGGTTGAGACCTACACCGGGTCAGAGGCTGCAAAGGCACGACACGGTCTAGACCCCAGCCACGGCCAGTTCCCAAGCCGCGACTAGTTCTTCAGCCAAGCCGTGAGCCAGATCCTCAGGAAACGGCCCAAGCTCCGTCCGGAACCTCTCCAGGTCCATCAGGTGCCTGGGACGGAACCAATGTATTGGTCCCGTCTCCCTGCGGTGTTGAGTGGTGGTCCGAAAGTCTAGATGAAGGAGAGAGTGATCTGACCATGACAAAGGTTCAGTGACTAAATCTCAAGTCCAGATCCTTCAACCACTGTCCAGAGATAAAAATCAAGTCCAGCATGCCTCCCCCAATGTGAGTAGGGCCATCTACTACTTGAGTCAGGTCCAAGGCCATCATGGAGGCCATGAACTCCCGCGCTGCTGTCGATGACATGCCGGTCGATGGCAAGTTAAAGTCCCCCATGACCATAAGTCTGGGGGTCTCAACTGCCCAGCAAGTACCTCCAGCAGCTCAGGCAGGGCCGCTGTCATGCAGCAAGGAGCCAGGTACGTGACCAACAAGCCCATCTGACACCTATGACCCTACCTCACAAAGAGGGATTCACAGCCGGCAATCTGAGGTACAGTGGTCTCCCTCAGCTCCAGACCCTCCTTAATAATAACCGCCACTCCCCCACCCCTACCTTGGGCCCTCTGTTGATGGAATGCTCGGAAACCCGGAGGGCACATTTCAACAAGGGGCACTCCCCCTTCTGTGCCCAACCAGGTTTCCGTGATGCCCATAAGGTCCGCGGAGCCCCCCTGGATAAGATCACAAATTAGGGGGGGGGCCTTGTTAACCATGGACCGCGCGTTGCACAACATCAACCGGAGGCCCAGGTTCTGAGGGACTTGGCCATCCGGGGAACGGGAAAAGTCTGAGGGATCGGGGCGCATGATTGCCTTCAAACATCGAGCACACGCCCCCAAAAATCGATACGAGCCCTCATTTCTGCCATATCTGCCCCTCCCACTTACCGTGCAGATAGAACCATCCTCACCAGAAGGAACGCAATCCTCCCCCATAACCTTCGAACCTGTTAAATGAATGCTGCGAGCACATGCGGGAACTGCCCCCCCGGACGGGTTTCCCCCAACACCCGCTCTTACCCTCCCTCCCCTTAAAAATTCCCTATCTAAAAATCCCCAGAGGCTTTTTCTTGACGCATGCCACCTCTGTGGGTCCCAAGATCCGTCACTGAGGCCAGCCCTAGGTAATGAAACGGGCCACTCCTGCGAGGCAGGGGCACCTCGCAGGCGCAACAGTTCATATACAGAGTATCGCATAGAAAAATAAGAATCGGCGAAAGATGGTCATGTCCCAGGTTGGCAGAGCGTTATTAAATGATGGTTCCTCCAATGGATACCCATTTGTCAGATGGTGAGTCAAATGGGGGCTGGGGTATGATGACAAAGATGGTATAACAAAAAATAGACAGATAATATTTATGGCAATTAGTCCATAAATAAAGTCCTCGTAAAAGATCTTAATAAGTCAAGGAAATACTGCCAATCCGTCCGTAATCCAGTCCAGAAATCCATTGGGTGTAAGGTGAGTGGCGTTACCATCCCCGCCATCAATGCCCACCATTGATTAATTAAGTAATTAAGTAATAGCAAAGTAATTGATCTTTCTGGACATTTCAATTCTCAAATACAGCAGTTTTGAAACAAAGAGCTTTACCAGCACACCTGTATGAACATAGCTGAGTTTACATGCACTTTCAGGTATATCTAAAGCAGGGCTGTCAAACTCGCAGCCTGTGGGCTGGATGTGTCACACGTTGGCTATGCCCACACCTGGTTTAGTGAAGGGGGGGAAAGTTGCAATACGTCATGTGATGCTGCTGTAAGGACAGAGTTTGACACCCTTACTCTAAAGGACTTAACAAACACAATAGGTTCTAAATACATCACAACTGTTAACGTACAGGTGCTTGTAATTTACCTCCCAATATAGCCATCTCTGAATTATCTATCTCTTCCCTCCCTCTCCAGCCTTATCCTGATGTAACCCACATCAGTCAAGCCACTCCATATACTGTATTAGATGAAGAATGCTGCAGGCCACAAAGTCTTATGCCTTAAACAAAATTGCTAAGGTCTGAAGGGACTGCTAGACTTTTTCTGCATTCTCATTGGCCTCTCCATTATTCTTCATTCTCCTGGCTGCTTGTGTTTCTTCATCTGAAAAACAATGTTTTTCATGCTGTTATTGTCATAACACTGACAATGCATGAGAATGATGCATTTGTGGAATTGTATGGGAGGGTGCTTGTATAGGGAGATGCCATAACCATCTTATAATATGTCATTTTGAGACCCGTCAGAGCAATGTATATAGAGAAGGCTGTTGTATTATAAGAAACTTCAGAGAATCTTGTGCAAGAGGTTTGTCTATGTATTTGGCTGAGACATCAAGGGAGTTTGTCCTCAATAAACAATCTATTCTAGTTACCATTTAAAAAGACTTGCTCATATCAACTACTGCCCAATTGGTTTATTGATACTTTACATAGCATCTCAAGTAGTGTTCTATCATTGCATTAGTAGACCTGAGAAGACCCAATTGATTTTACAAACTCCCTCCAGAATTTGGCCATAAACTGGACCCCCAGTCAGTTATTATTCTCTTTGGGCCTCCATGCAGTCAGTAAATGTGCTTCACCAGTTTATGGGCTGAAGGAAGGCCGGAACAAGCAATGAAGTGGCCTTATTTGGAAAAAAGTTCAATCACTGTCCAGATTACAGAGTTTCCTCCACTTTCTGGGAGTTCTACAATAAAGTCCATTGCTATTTCCTCCCAGGGTCATGATGGCTTGGCCAGTTATTGTAATAATGGGGGGTGGGGATTCCCTGGTTTTTTTTCATTGCTGCACATGTTGCACAGCTTTTTACATAGCTCTCAGTGTCATTTTTCATCATTGGCCACCAAAACTGCCTTCACACCAGATGTCATTTTTTAGAAATCCCAAATGGCCAGCTTGCTTGGTGTCATGGCTCCTTTGCAGAACTAGGACTACAGAGTGCTAGGGATGTACGACTTTGGACCTTTCCATGCCAACCTGTCTTGGTAGGTGAGGAGATGTTGGTTGTCCCTGAACCAGGGATTGTTTGCATCTCGGCTTTGAGCTTTTGAGTTAGCTCTTCTCCCAGCTTGCTTGATCATCTCTGAGTTGGTTGCCTCATGGTGACTTGCACTGCTTTCTGGGAGATGGGAATGATGGCATTGACCATTTCTTCATGCTTACTCTTGTATTGGGGCATATGGGACAGGACATCAGCTAGGAAATTCTTCCCACCGGGGATGTATTTCAGTGTGAAGTCTAACCAGTTGAAGTACTATGCCCATCAAAGTTGTTTGGGAGGTGGTTTCCAAGGGGTCTTAAGAGCCTACAGATTTTTGTGATCAGTCTATACTTCAAATGGCACTTGGCTCCTTTCTCTGCCAGGTTAATATTGTTCAATGGAATGCGAAGGCCTCTTTCTCCCACAGAGCCCACCTTCGTTCAGGGTTGGTGAGTTTTCTGGAGGTGTAGGTACATGGTTGGAGGTTTCTCCTCCTTGTTCTTCTGGAGGAGGACTGTCCATACAGCTACATCAGTGGCTTCTAACTAAATGACAAATGGCTCCTTGGGGTTTGGTTTCCTTTGTGAATAGCCATTTGAGTTTCTCAAATGCCCCCTGGCACTCCACGGTCCACTCTAGCAGGTGGCTAGACTGGACTCCTTTCTCTGTCTTTAGCAGTTTGGTGGTGGGCAGGGCTGTTTTGGCAAAAGAGGGGAAGAATTGCCAGTAGAAATCTGCAAATCCCAAAAACCTCTAAAGTTGCTTGCAGGTTCGAGGGGGTTGCCACTCCAGGATGGCTTTTACTTTCCCTGCATCCATTTCTATCCCTTCGCTAAACACTCAATAGCCTAGGTAATCAAGATGGGTCTTATGGAACTCATATTTGGATAGATTGGCAAATAGGTTCATGGTCAGGAGTTGCTTTAGTACCTGGTGGACCAGTTTGATGTGCTCCTCCATCATTTTGTTGAAGATGAGAATGTCGTCTCTAGGACCCCCTTATACAGATGCTCATGCAGCACGTCACTGATGAGTTGCATGAAGACCATAGGGGCCCCTTGGAGCCCAAATGGCATTACTTTGATTTGGAAGCTGCCCAGTGGGCAGTTGAAAAGAGTCTTCCATTTGTCTCCCTCTCTGATTCTCATTCTATAGTATGCCTCCCTCAGGTCTAGCTTGGTGAAGATTTTCCCCTTTTGCTAGATGGGCCAGCATGTCTTTCATTAGGGGGAGGGGGGACATGTTTCCCACACACATGCTATTGATCCTCCTAAAGTCCACACAGTCTCATTGTCCCGTTTCTTTTCTCTTTGAATAGCATGGGAGTGGCTACCCAGGATTTTGCCTTTGGCTAGGTTTTTGTTGATGTATTCCCTCAGCTCTTTCATTTCCTTTGGGATCATGGAGTACCTCTTGGGCTTAGGGAGTTTTGCATCTGGCAATATCTCAGTTATGCAGTTGGTGAGGTAATGGGGCAGTAGCGTGTCACATTCTTTCTCACTGAACACCCCAGCTAGGTCTCGGTTTTCTTCAGGGATTAGCTGGGTCCCTGGTGGTTGCTCTGATGAGCTTTCAGGAACTCATTTTGTTTATGTTTTGGCCAGCACTGAACAGCTCCTCCCTCCCAGTTGTTCTGAGGGGGGAGATGGCCTCTTCCTAGCCTCATTTTTCTCTCTTCCCCTTCCTACTAGGAGAAGGTCTAGCCAGGACAATCCTAGAATTACTGCCTCTGTCATTTTTGGGACTGGTTCCTCACTCAGATCCCTAGTTTCAGTACCATCGGTAGGCTGATTAGACACTTGGTGCAGCCTGAGTCTATTAGGGCATCCACCTCTCCCTGAATTCCTGACTTTAGCACCACTGTTTGTGCATCAGCTAAAAGACCACCAGGGAAGCCTCCTGGTTTGCTTCAAACAGTAGCCTGGCCAAAAGCCCCATAGAAAGAAATATCCATGGATTTCATAGTGGAGTTACCCGAAAGTGGAGGCAATACAGTGATCTGGGTAGTTATGGACCTGTTCTCCAAGCAAGTGCACTTCATCCCATGTTCCAAAATACCTTCTTCAAAAACTTTGGCAAAGCTGTTTGCGCAACACATTTACAGACTCCATGGAGTTCAGGAATGGATAATCTCAGACCGGGGGGTGCAATTTACTTCTCAATTTTGGAAAGAGTTTTTGCAGCTCATAGGCTCCGCCCAAGGATTAAGCTCCTCCCATCATCCTCAAACTAATGGGGGTTGTGAACGGTCGAACTCGGTACTGGAACAATATCTACGATGTTACATTAATTATCAACAAGATAATTGGGCAGACCTACTACCTTTTGCAGAAGTAGCTTACAATAATTCTCTTCATAGCAGTACTGGTTTCACTCTGTTCAAAGTGGCTTCAGTCAAGATTTTGTCCCCATTCCTGAACTCCCTGAACAAAAAACATCGGTTTCACTCTGTTCAAAGTGGCTTCAGTCAAGATTTTGTCCCCATTCCTGAACTCCCTGAACAAAAAACATCGATTCCATCATTGGCTGAATGGATAGAACAATTGCAAAGTACATGGAAAATTACACACAAAGCAATTGACGATGCTCATCACGCACACAAAAAACAAGCAGATAAAAAGAGAGCTCCTGAGAAAAAATTCCAAGTAGGAGATAAAGTTTTCTTGTCCACTAAATATTTGTGAACTACACAGAAATCGAAAAAACTTGGACCCAAATATGTTGGGCCATTCCCCATCATGAAAATCATTAATCCAGTGACTGTCCAACTAGAACTACCAAAATCTCTCAGAAGAATTCATCCAGTTTTCCATGTCAACTTAGTCAAACCTGAACACACATCCCCCCTTATGGCTAATCCTACTAAACCCCCTGTATCAATCCTCATAGAAGGGGAAGAACATTTTGAAGTTAAGGAAATCTTAGACTCTAGAAAATATAGAAATAAAATCCAATATTTGGTAGCTTGGAAACACTTTCCTCTATCACAAGCAGAATGGGTTAACAAAGAAGATATTCATGCCCCCCAAAAGCCAGCACAATTTTATAACAAATATCCTAATAAACCCTAACATTTCTCTCTTTTTTTCCAGGACTAACGTCCTTTTTTTTGAAGGAGGGCCGAATGTCAGCCTCCGCCTTAATCAAGTGTATTTCTCTTACTAGGCTGTTTTACTGTTTTATTACTTCGTTAAAGGTTTGCTTCTTACTGAATGTCTTGCATGATTTATGGAGGAGGGGTGAGGTTTGTACTGTGCTAGCGTTCGGCTGACATTGCATGTGTGAGGGAGGAAGATAGTCTTTCAAACAGTTTTTCAAACAGACATTTGAATTGATTTGGCACGTGAGTGTAACAGGAGTTGCCTGCTTCACATTCCATCCAGAAGATTGACAGAGGGAGAATATCGGAAGTGAAACTACACGTGGCCAAGGAGGAAGACGACATTGGATTATAACTGTATGAACTCTAGTGAGGGGAGGGTTCAGGAAAGGATATGACTTCTGTGGTTTTAGTATACTTTCAGTTCTGGCTTTGCTTCCATCGCATTCAGACTTGTTTAGTAAAAATTACCAATTTCTTCCAAATGATGGAGTTGGATCTTTATTTTCTTAAACACTGATCTGAGGCAAGCTTTTCCCAGTCCTTCAACAGTGGTTTCTTTGGTTTGGATGATGTGGCCAGAGTCGCTTTCAGCTGGCGTGTGGCTGTCACGAACTCAATGGCTCAATGGCCCTCCTGACCACACCTGAAATACTTGATGGGGGCTTGGACCAGGGCAGGAGAAAGTTTGGTGGGTGGAGCAACAACAGGCCAGTGACCGAACCAATGGACTTCTTGCATCTGCTTGGGCTTTGGTTTGGGTCCCATGTGCTTCTTGTGCTACTTAAGCTCAAATCCATCACTATCGCCATATTTTTGTAGTTACCCATGTTTATTATGGCACCCATTGATTGAACCTGAAAGTTTTATCTTCTCTATTTGGCTATTAAGCTTGTAACCAACTCTCAATATGTCAGATGACTCCATTAGTCAAAAAGATTGTGATCTCGGTTATATATCATGGCTGTGCCATGTTTGGGGGGGAAGATGGGTGTCAAGATATGCATACGTATGCTGTGAAATGTGTTACAAGACAAATGTGGGTATAGCAAAAGGAAAAGTGGGTGCAGAAATTTGGTTCATCCACAGTAATCTCTTAAATTTTCTCTCTAACTATCCTCTTCTATGTTAACCAGTCTTAAAAGTGCAAATTAAATGTATTACAGTAGTGTTTCCCAAAGTGTGGTCTAAGAACTGTAAATTCCCCAAAACCCTCTCACAAAATCAAGCTAGACTATGTAAAGTAAAAATAAATAATAAAAAATTGTGAGAAGCAGCAGCAAACAAACAATGGGCCCCCACATGGACTTTTCCAAGCAGCAGATTGGAATGCAGAATGGCCACTTGACATCAGGAGCATGGAATGGCATGGAACAGCATAGCAGGCTGGTGTTGAAGACTTGTGGGGTCAGAGATTAACTATTTTTGGTGCAGCTGACTATTTGGCCAGCCCTTGAAGATATGATAGTGAGGCAAAACTTGAATGGACCACTCCTTATTTTCCATCCTCCATTTCATGGTCTACTCCAGGAATAGGATGGCAATGGGCTGGGCTTGGTGACTGTGGTGAAGAGACCGTGGCAATAGCCCTGAGAGTAGGAGTCCCGGCTGATTGGAGAACTCAGATTTCCAGGTGGATGATAGGAGCAGGAGTAGACAGTAATGCTATAGGAGACCGAACCTGCATCATGTGACTGCCAACTAGTCCATCTTTGAGACTTCTTCTCTCTTTTGGAGATTCAGGACTTGGATGGATTGTTTTGATATGATTGTGGTAACTGGCAAGAATATTTGGGACTGTGCTGTTGGAGTGAAGCCAATTAAATGAAATGTGTCAACATTTGGAAGCTCTGCTTCCAAACTCAGTAAACCAATATTTTCCAGATAAGCAAAATCATGCATAGGTAAAAATACATTTAAAGTGCAAGAGACCACTAGGAGTAAATGTAACCGAATACAAAAAGTTCATTGATTTTTTTGCAGATTCCACATTGCAACCAATCTTTGAGAAATTACCACTTGTTAGTTTTGGTGTAGTATCAAAAAAGAATATCCATAAGTATGTTAAACAACTAACAAAATATGTCTCCTTTTTCAAATATGCAGTATATTTGCATGAAACCAATCTTTTTCATATACTTCAGCTAAAACATTGCAATAGATTTAATGCAGAAACATGACAATAATTCTTCTGTTGTCAGATATTGAAAAAATTTGCAAAAAAATAAAACAATGTGGATCTTCTCATTAACTTTTTTATTTCTTAAAAATACAGTTTTTTCATGAATTTTTATTGATGTTAATATTTAATGTTTAATATTGTTACCTTGCATGATTCAATAAATAAATATTTTACAAATGCATCAAGTTCAGTTTTTAATTTAGTAAATATTAGCAATTGGTAATCCATACAAACAAAAGCTCTTTTGGGTCCTCCATAATTTCCAAAAATAAGAAAGAGTCCTGAGAAGAAAAAAGTGGAAGAAAAACCAGTTTACAGAAAATTGGTAGCAGTTGAGCAGGGAAATAAAGTTAGTACTCTTGGAAAAATTGGCTTTAATGGAATTTGAACTAGAGTCTTGAGTGTGTTATTCAAGATAAGAGAATGAAAAACAATTTGAGTTGAATCTCTGAATTTTTATGTTTTAAAAAATTGTTCATTGTCTATAACAAGAAAGCTTCCATCTTGAGGAAGAGGATAAAATAACAGGGGTGGTGGACCTTTTGAGAAAATTATCCTTATTATCCTTCAGCTGATTATTTTCCAGGTTTAATTTTTCCAGGTTTAATATTACACCCTGCATTTCAGAGATAGGAATGAGGAAAGGATAGAACAGTAGATTAAAGATTTTCCAACATAAAGCCTAAGATATTCAGTAGAAAGGGTCCCACTCCAATTTAAAGATATAAATGTTCAAAAATTAAGTACTGTCTTCATTGTTTACTCCGCTTACACTGTCTTCATGTTTCAGAAGACACTGAAGAATGACCACTATCTTTGATCTTGAACGATGATGTACTTTTCTGCATCTGATCAGTGGGTTTTCCAAGAAAATTGATATAGCTGGTTGGCAAGCTTGTCCTCTCCTGGGAGAAAAACTTCATCACTGATTTCATTTGATGCCAAGTTGGGTAGGCACATTGGCAATATTTGGTCTTTTTAAGGCAGTGCTCAGAAGAATTAGCAGTTTATACGAAGGTATAGTTTACTGTCCCTGCTCACTGAGATTTGGAGAGAGACTGATTATTGGCATAGGGCCGGGTTATCTACGGGACCGCCTACTGCTACCGAATACCTCTCACCGACCCGTGCGCTCTCATAGAGAGGGACTCCTCAGGGTGCCGACAGCGAGGCAATGTCGTCTGGCGACGCCCAGGGGAAGGGCCTTCTCTGTGGGGGCTCCCACCCTCTGGAATGAACTACCTCCAGGACTTCGTCAGCTTCCGGACCTTCGGACCTTCCGCCGCGAGCTTAAAACATACTTATTTAACTGCGCAGGACTGAGTTAGATTTTAAATTATGGGTTTTAAATTGGTTTTACTTTTATATTTTAAATTATTGGGCTTTTAGAATAAGTTTTTTAATTGTTTTTAGATTGTAATTTATGTGTTTTTAAATGCCTGTAAACCGCCCTGAGTCCTTTGGGAGATAGGGCGGTATACAAATCTGATCAAATAAATAAATAATAGCTAGCTGGCAAATTTTGCTTTTCCCAGGAAGAACCCTCTAGTAATTGGAAAAATGGTCTCTGGTCTATGACTGTAATAAATTGAATTGAATTGAATTTGAAAAAATGTAATTATGTTAAGGATATGGACTGCTGCAATAGTCTATATTAGTTGTTTCATTAGCAGAAGCAACAGAAACATGTGGGCAGAGTAAGATATAAAGCCACAGAGATAGAGGGGTATCAGAAAAATGAGGCTGGCACATAAAAAAGTGACATTTGTAAACTTGCAGGTTTTTTTAAAATTTGCATTTATATCCCACCTTTCTCCGAAGACTCAGGGCAGCTTACACTATGTTAGCAATAGTCTTCATCCTATTTGTATATTTATATACAAAGTCAACTTATTGCCCCCAACAATCTGGGTCCTCATTTTACCTACCTTATAAAGGATGGAAGGCTGAGTCAACCTTGGGCCTGGTGGGACTAGAACCTGCAGTAATTGCAAGCAGCTGTGTTAATAACAGACTGTCTTAGCAGTCTGAGCCACAGAGGCCCAGTTACTGGTACCATCATTTCTGAATGTGAATCTAAACTGTGAATCCAAACATTCATAGACAAACAATTTTAATTGCCAGAGTCGTGAATACAGGGGTGGGTTCTAAATTTTTTTACTACCGGTTCTGTGGGTGTGGCTTATTTTGTGGGAATGGCTTGGTGGTCATGTGACACTGGGTATGGTTTGGTGGTCATGTGAATGGGTGAGAGTAGCTTGACCATCATGTGACTGAGTGGGCGTGGTCAATAACAATAAATAATAAAAATAATAAACAAAGTATACAAAACAATAAGAGGTACCAAAAACCAAGTTTCACACTTTACACACACACAACACAACACAACTGACTCACACACAATGTAAAAGCAACTGCACTTCACCCAAAAGGGCCCCTGCAACAAGCAGAAACCTCACAAAGCCACAAAAAGCTCAAAAACCAAGTTTCACACTTTACACACACATACAACACAATACAACAGACTCACACACACAAAATGCCACATACAGTTTTGTGAGATTCTGTGTGTTTGTGTAATTAGAGTGAAACACTACAGAAACACACCAAATCTCAGAAAGCTGGACAAATATTTTGTTATTTTATTTATATTTTTAGATCAGGGTCTCCAACCTTATAACTTTAAAGTTTGTGAACTTCAACTCCCAGAGTTCCTCAGCCAGCAAAGCAGTTGGCTGAGCAATGGATTCCAGGCAGATGTGTGGACTTCAACTCTCAGAGTTCCTGGGGAACTCCAATCAATTACATTAGCTGCAACTGATTCTGCCTTCCAGAAAATGTAACTGATTGGAGACGTCGAAGAAAAGCGAGCCCGAAAGGAGCTTGCTTAATTAAATA
This sequence comes from Ahaetulla prasina, assembly GCF_028640845.1. NCBI lineage: Eukaryota > Metazoa > Chordata > Lepidosauria > Squamata > Colubridae > Ahaetulla > Ahaetulla prasina. Next base: position 43,386,938 of record NC_080545.1, on the reverse strand, counting down.
AGTGAGGAGGGGGTATTGGGTGGGCCAGAGAAAAAAAGTTTTTAAAATGCTCCTCTGAGGATCCCTGCTCAGCCACACGATCATCAGAGGTTTTTTTTTTCTTTTAAAAGCCCCTTTTTGGCTGAAGAAAAGAGGCTTTTAAAAGTAAAAAAACCAAACAAATCTCTGATGATCGGAGAACCAGTTCGGGGGCATGGCCAGCCAGCCATTACCACCGGTTCTCCGAATGCCAGCAGAGTTTTACTACCAGCACTACAGAACCGGAGCAGACCGGGGGCAACCTACCACTGCGTGAATAATTTAAAAGTCACTTTGACTCACTAGTATATACCAAACTGCTCAGCCTTAAGAATATTTCAATTGTTGAATGCTGGGCTTTTTTAGCAAAACCAATATAGACATGTATTTTTCTAGTAGCATAAAAGAAAGCTGGCCACAGAGTAATGGTATAACTGGGCAATTAATTAGATTTGATTCCAAAAAAGTGCTAAGGAGCACTAGAATCATGAACATACCACTTTCTGCAACTCTTTAAATCAGCTACTCATTTTTTCTTGGATCACACTAACAATTTCTACAACTTTAAATCTACCTATATTTAAAGGTAGCTTTAAATATGCAACTTTGAAGAGTTGAAACCAGTCACCATATAAATTCAAGGTAATGTACTTAATGTTTCCTTCTTCTCTTTTTCCTCATAAAAGCTATCTATGAAGTAGCTAGGTTGAGGAAAAAGGACCAGGCCAAATTCAACCAGTGAGATGCCATGGAGTAGATGTTTTTCCATTCTTAGTTCAACATCTTAACATCTCACTGGCTCGGCTCTATGTCTTTATGCTTTACAGTATCTGAAGTACCTTTTTGGAATCATACCCTATGTACTGCACAGAACAATAAAAATAGATGAAATCCAAAGTAATGTTAGTATTGCAACTATAAAAGATCTTCATTAGGCATAGAGTTTAATAAGGTGATCATTAGGCTGAATGTGTGTAGAAATGGGTTAGTCTCAATAAAAGATTATTGGAGTTTCATTTTTCCCTGTTGGTATGTTTGAGAAACACTGACTAAATGCTTAAAATTAAGTTTATGTCAGGTGGTTCCAGGGGTGAAATCTAAAAATTTTCCCTACCGATTCTGTAGGCATGGCTTGGTGGTCAGATGACTGGGTGGGTGTGGCTAATAACAATAAATAATAAAAATAATAAACAAAGTATACAAAACAATAAGAGATACCAAAAACCAACTTTCACACTTCATACACACACAACACAACTGACTCACACACAATGTAAAAGCAGCTGCACGTCACCCAAAATGGCCCCTGCAACAAGCAGGAACCTCACACAGCCACAAAAAGCTCAAAAACCAACTTTCACACTTTACACACACACAACACAACACAACAGACTCACACACACAAAATGCCACATACAGTTTTGTGAGATTCTGTGTGTTTGTGTAATTAGAGTGAAACACTACAGAAACACACCAAATCTCAGAAAGCTGGACAAATATTTTGTTATTTTATTTATATTTTTAGATCAGGGTCTCCAACCTTATAACTTTAAAGTTTGTGAACTTCAACTCCCAGAGTTCCTCAGCCAGCAAAGCAGTTGGCTGAGCAATGGATTCCAGGCAGATGTGTGGACTTCAACTCTCAGAGTTCCTGGGGAACTCCAATCAATTACATTAGCTGCAACTGATTCTGCCTTCCAGAAAATGTAACTGATTGGAGACGCCGAAGAAAAGCGAGCCCGAAAGGAGCTTGCTTAATTAAATAAGTGAGGAGGGGGTATTGGGTGGGCCAGAGAAAAAAAGTTTTTAAAATGCTCCTCTGAGGATCCCTGCTCAGCCACACGATCATCAGAGGTTTTTTTTTTCTTTTAAAAGCCCCTTTTTGGCTGAAGAAAAGAGGCTTTTAAAAGTAAAAAAACCAAACAAATCTCTGATGATCGGAGAACCAGTTCGGGGGCATGGCCAGCCAGCCATTACCACCGGTTCTCCGAATGCCAGCAGAGTTTTACTACCAGCACTACAGAACCGGAGCAGACCGGGGGCAACCTACCACTGCGTGAATAATTTAAAAGTCACTTTGACTCACTAGTATATACCAAACTGCTCAGCCTTAAGAATATTTCAATTGTTGAATGCTGGGCTTTTTTAGCAAAACCAATGTAGACATGTATTTTTCTAGTAGCATAAAAGAAAGCTGGCCACAGAGTAATGGTATAACTGGGCAATTAATTAGATTTGATTCCAAAAAAGTGCTAAGGAGCACTAGAATCATGAACATACCACTTTCTGCAACTCTTTAAATCAGCTACTCATTTTTTCTTGGATCACACTAACAATTTCTACAACTTTAAATCTACCTATATTTAAAGGTAGCTTTAAATATGCAACTTTGAAGAGTTGAAACCAGTCACCATATAAATTCAAGGTAATGTACTTAATGTTTCCTTCTTCTCTTTTTCCTCATAAAAGCTATCTATGAAGTAGCTAGGTTGAGGAAAAAGGACCAGGCCAAATTCAACCAGTGAGATGCCATGGAGTAGATGTTTTTCCATTCTTAGTTCAACATCTTAACATCTCACTGGCTCGGCTCTATGTCTTTATGCTTTACAGTATCTGAAGTACCTTTTTGGAATCATACCCTATGTACTGCACAGAACAATAAAAATAGATGAAATCCAAAGTAATGTTAGTATTGCAACTATAAAAGATCTTCATTAGGCATAGAGTTTAATAAGGTGATCATTAGGCTGAATGTGTGTAGAAATGGGTTAGTCTCAATAAAAGATTATTGGAGTTTCATTTTTCCCTGTTGGTATGTTTGAGAAACACTGACTAAATGCTTAAAATTAAGTTTATGTCAGGTGATTCCAGGGGTGAAATCTAAAAATTTTCCCTACCGATTCTGTAGGCATGGCTTGGTGGTCAGATGACTGGGTGGGTGTGGCTAATAACAATAAATAATAAAAATAATAAAGTATACAAAACAATAAGAGATACCAAAAACCAACTTTCACACTTTACACACACACAACACAACTGACTCACACACAAGGTAAAAGCAGCTGCACTTCACCCAAAATGGCCCCTGCAACAAGCAGGAACCTCACACAGCCACAAAAAGCTCAAAAACCAACTTTCACACTTTACACACACACAACACAACACAACTGACTCACACACACACACACACACACAAAATGCCACATATAGCTTTGTGAGATTTTGTGTGTTTGTATAGAGTGAAACACTACAGAACACACCAAATCTCAGAAAGCTGCACAAATATTTTATTTTATTATTTTATTTTATTTATATTTTTTAGATCAGGGGTCTCCAACCTTAGTAACTTTAAAAGTTACTGGCAAAAAGCAAAGCTGGCTGAGGAACTCTGTGTCAGGCCTGGAAACCATACTAGACTTTAGGTTTCCAGACACTGCCACATTTTTCCCCTGAGGGGAAGAAGTGGGGTTGAGGGGTATGGTAACATTCTTCAAGCGGTCAAGGTCGGATGGTGTTCACATCTGCAGGAAGAGTGGCGAGAAGATATTCGAATGAACTGGGAGAACGTGGGACCATGTGACCAGCAAAGGTGTCAGGGGGATGGGACTCTTGGGGTTTGTATAACTGGGAAAAGAATCCGGAAGTTCAGTTTTGGAATTTCACTCATCGTGTGCCAGTTTCCTCATGCTAGTAAAGAACTCTGCAAGACAATGGCTTCTGAGTTTTTTTTATGCAGAAGAGGTTTTTCTGGAACCCTGACACTCTGAGAGTTGAAGTCCACAAGCCTTAAAGTTACTAATAATAATAATAATAATAATAATAATAATGATAATAATAATTATAATTATAATAATAATAATAATAATAATAATAATAATAATAATAATAATAATATTTTAATTTGTATACCGCCCTTCTCCCGAAGGACTCAGGGCGGTGAACAGGCAAATAAAATATACATACACACAATAATTAAAAAACATCCCTTAAAAAACTAATTTAAATGCCCAAAATATTAAAAAACGTACTTCCCCGTAAAATCACAGAATTTTAAAAACCCATCCAATAAAAATAAGAATCAGGCTAGTCCAGCCATACGGAATAAATAAGTTTTAAGTTCACGTAAAGGTCCTAAGGTCAGGTAATTGTCAAGTCCGAGGGAAGTTCGTTCCACAGGTGGAGCCCCCACAGAGAAGGCCCTCCCCCTGGGGGCCGCCAGTCGACACTGTTTGGCTGACGGCACCCTGAGGAGTCCCTCTCTGTGGGAACGTACCGGACGATGGGAGATAGAAGCCGGCAGTAGACGGTCCCGTAGATAGCCCGGTCCTAAGCCATGGAGCGCTTTAAAGGTGGTAACCAATACCTTGAAGCGCACCCGGAAAACAACAGGTAGCCAGTGCAGTCTGGGGAGGATAGGGGTTATATGGGAGCCCGAGACGCTCCTCAATAACCCGCGCAGCCGCGTTCTGAACTAGCTGAAGTCTCCGGGTGCTCTTCAAGGGGAGCCCCATGTAGAGAGCATTGCAGTAGTCCAGGCGAGAGGTAACGAGAGCATGAGTGACTGTGCATAAGGCATCCCGGTCCAGGAAGGGACGCAACTGGCGGATCAGGCGAACCTGGTAAAATGCTCTCCTGGAGACGGTCGCCAAATGGTCTTCAAAGGACAACCGACCATCCAGGAGCACGCCCAAGTTGCGTACCTTCTCCATCGGGCCAATGATTCACCCCCGACAGACAGCCGCATCTGCAGCTGACTTTACCGAGGTGCCGGCATCCACAGCCACTCCGTCTTGGAGGGATTAAGTTTGAGCCTGTTCCTCCCCATCCAGACCCGTACGGCCTCCAGACACCGGGACAGCACTTCGACAGCTTCACTGGGGTGGCCCGGGGTGGAAAAGTACAGCTGAGTATCATCAGCGTACAGTTGGTATCTCACCCCAAAGCCACTGATGATCTCACCCAGCGGCTTCATATAGATGTTGAACAGGAGGGGTGAGAGAATCGACCCCTGCGGCACCCCACACATGAGGCACCTTGGAGTCGATCTCTGCCCCCCTGTCAACACCGTCTGCGTCCGATCAGAGAGGTAGGAGGAGAACCACCGATAAACGGTGCCTCCCACTCCCAACCCCTCCAACCGGCGCAGCAGGATACCATGGTCGATGGTATCAAAAGCCGCTGAGAGGTCTAATAGGACCAGGGCAGAGGAATAACCCCTATCCCTGGCCCTCCAGAGATCATCCACCAGTGCGACCAAAGCTGTCTCCGTACTGTACTGAACGGGTCTAGATAGACAGCTTCATCCAGGTACTGGGGTAGCTGACATGCCACCACACTCTCAACAACCTTCGCCGTGAAGCGAAGATTGGAGACTGGCCGGTAGTTCCCTAAAACAGCTGGGTCCAGGGAAGGCTTCTTGAGGAGGGGTCTCACCACTGCCTCTTTCAAGGCCGCGGGAAAGACCCCCTCCCGCAAAGAAGCATTTGTAATCCCCTGGAGCCAGCCTCGCGTCACCTCCTGAGTAGCCAGTACTAACCAGGAGGGACACGGATCCAGTAAACATGTGGTGGCGTTCAGCCTACCCAGCAACCTGTCCATGTCCTCGGGAGTCACAGGATCAAAGTCATCCCAAACCACCTCAACAAGACGGGCCTCAGAACCCTCGCCTGGATCTACCCAATTTTGATCCAATCCATCCCGAAGCTGAACGATTTTGTTAAACTCCTCAGCACGCCCTTGTAGGGGGTCCTCCCGCCCCTCCTGTTGAAGGAGAGAGCGGGTCACCCGAAACAGGGCGGCCGGGCGGTTATCTGCCGACGCAATGAGGGAGGAAACGTAGGAACGCTTCGCAACCCTCATTGCCACTAGGTAGGTCCTACTATAGGACCTAACTAGTGTCCGGTCAGCCTCAGAGCGGCTGGATCTCCAGGCACTCTCTAGGCGTCTTCTCCGGCGCTTCATCTCCCTCAGCTCCTCGGAGAACCAAGGAGCTGGTTGAGACCGACACCGGGTCAGAGGCCGCAAAGGCACGACACGGTCCAAAGCTCCAGCCGCGGCCCGTTCCCAGGCCGCAACTAGCTCTTCAGTCGAGTCGTGGGCCAGGTGCTCGGGGAACGGCCCAAGCTCCGTCAGGAACCTCTCCGGGTCCATCAGGCTCCTGGGACGGAACCAGCGCATTGGTTCCATCTCCCTGCGGTGGTGGGTAGCGGTCAGAAAGTCTAGACGAAGGAGAAAATGATCTGACCATGACAAAGGTTCAACAACTAAATCATTTAAAACCAGATCATTAGACCACTGGCCAGAGATAAAAATCAGATCTAGGGTACCTCCCCCGACGTGGGTAGGGCCGTCAGTTAACTGAATCAGGTCCATGGCCGTCATGGAAGCCATGAACTCCTGAGCTGCCGAAGATGCTACGCCGGCTGATGGCAAATTGAAATCCCCCATGACCAACAGTCTGGGGGTTTCAACTGCCAACCCGGCCAGCAACTCCAACAGCTCAGGCAGGGCTGTAGTCACGCAGCAAGGAGCCAGGTACGTGATCAACAAGCCCACCTGAGTTCTACGACCCCATTTCACGAAGAGGGATTCACACCCAGCTATCTGAGGCACAGTGGTTTCCCTCGGCTCGAGACTCTCCTTAATGATAACCGCCACCCCTCCACCCCTACCCTGGGCCCTCGGCTGATGGAATGCTCGGAAGCCTGGTTGGAGACCCCTATTTTAGATAAAGTTAAAACTTCATTAACTTTAAATTGCTGTCTAAAAAAAAAACTCCTTAAAAAAACCCAAATTAACTATTTTTAAAGCTCCCCCCACCCCATTTACTTACCCAGTTGGAGGCAGGCAGATTCAGTTGCTAGCTGATGCAACTGATTGCAGCAGCCGAAGTAAGGCTTAGCGAGCCCAAAAGAAGCAGCAATTAGGCAAGTGGGGACCGAGCGATTGGGTGGGCATGGGCGGGGGCTGTTGTAAGAGCTTGTAGAAAGCATGTTTTTTAAAGGTTCTGGTGATCAGGCAACCCAGCTGGGATCGACAGAGGAGCCTTTTAAAACCTTTTTTTTTTACCAACCTCTTCGGCTAAGAGGTTGTTAAAAAAAAACTTTAAAGGGTTCTGATGATCCCAGCTGAGCCTCGCAATCATCAAAGGCTGAAGAAAAAATGCTTTTAAAAGTAAAAAAAGAAACCTCTGATGATGGCGCAGCTCAGCAGGGGCAGGGGGCAGGGCCAGGGATTTTTGCTACTGTTCTCCAAACCACCAGCCGCCATTGCTACCGGATCAGGTGATCCTGTCTGAACCGGGACATTTCATCCCTGGGTGGTTCCCAACCCCTGGGCCACAGACTGATATCAATCTGTGGCCTGAACTGGTGTGTACAGCTGAAGGTGTACGGTAGGGAGCAAACAAAACTGAAACCATCTCCCCCCATATCCCCATCCATGGAAATTGTCTTTCATGAAACTGGTGCCTGTCACCCAAAAGGTTGGGAGTCACTGCTTTAGATGTTATTAAACTCACTGGTTTTTTTGTTTTATATATAGTTCTATCATTGGATATTTTGCTGCATCCCATTTTAATAAACTATTTGATTTATTTTGCTTAAAATAAATATTAATTTAAAATACTGCCCCCTCCCCCCACCAAAAACAATCTAGGTAAACATTTATTTTTTATTTATTTATTTATTTTTTATTTGAATTTATATCCCGCCCTTCTCCGAAGACTCAGGGAGGCTTACACTGTGTTAAGCAATAGTCTTCATCCATTTGTATATTATATACAAAGTCAACTTTATTGCCCCAACAATCTGGGTCCTCATTTTACCTACCTTATAAAGGATGGAAGGCTGAGTCAACCTTGTGCCTGGTGGGACTTTAACTTGCAGTAATTGCAAGCAGCTGTGTTAATAACAGACAAACTTAGTCTGCTGAGCCACCAGAGGCCCAATTTGACCAAAGGATTTGAATTCTTTGTTTGCTGTCATTTCATCATCATTCATTTTGAAGTGTAAACACCTTCTAAAAACATGGATTATCTTTGTATATTTATCCCCCTCATCCCTCAGGCCTCATCTTATTTTCTCAGCTTTTACATGTAATTTTCCATCCCAATTTTTTAATTTAGCTTTGGCCTTGCATAGGCATGTTCTGCAAATGATTGGTTTGTTTTTCCATACGTGGAATTGGGTATAAGTATGTACAATTTTCTTCTCTCCAAAGTGAAATGTTTTTTCTGTAAAATTCTGTGAAGTTGTTTTGACATAACTTCCTAGGATTTGAAAGCTTTTCATTTCCTTCCCACTGTGACTCGCAATGATCATGTATCAAATACTGAGCAATCAGGAAAGGTGCGCTTGGGGTCTTGGCAGGTTTCACATTAAGTATTTGCATACTCCAGTGCTGCAATCAGACACATAATGAGTTAGAACTGAACCTGATGCATTCCTCATTAAAAAGTGGCTGAGTTTAATTAATTCATATTAATCAAACAGCACCAAAAATACTTTATTTGTCTGCTTCCCTCTTAATATTTGAGTGTAATAATAACATGTAAAGGGTTTTTCACCTTACCATAAGTGTTTCATGACTATTATCTGAAATAGCACATATTCAGTATGAAAGCTCTAAACATTTTAAAAGTAAGTATGATAGTGTAGACGATTATTTAAACAGACATGTCTGGCTGTACAGTTTCAACTGAGCATGAATAAATTGAGGCTTAGAACCAAGGCACACAACAGTTTTAAGTATTTCTAGTACACAAAAGAACAGTCACTGAAATGAGCAGATCATTTCAGGATGGATTCAAGCAAGAATCTTCAGTTTGGGGGACGGTTGTTGACACTATAGTTGAAGATCAACCACAGAGCATCCTAGATGAAATAGATTACATGAACTTGTTTTAGTCTGAGTTGGGACAGAGACAGTATTGAGTACTCTCTTTGAAGATTTCTTTCAGGCCTGGATTAAGTTAGTGTGCCTCTTCTGGTCATTTTAAATTTCTTAGTAGTATTTGATACCACTGATGATGGTACCTTGCTGGATGTCCTTATGACTACTCTTCAGGTCAAGAAACAGAGATCAGAGAGATCCCAAGAATGTTACTTTATTGTTGAGAGTTTTAATAACCGAATTGTGAAAGTCCCCTCAAAAACTCTACCTTTTATTAAAATAAAGGTAGAGTTAGACCACTCCATCAATACCATTTTATCTCTGGATGGGCAAGCACTACCTCTGAAGGAGCAGATTCAGTATTTTGTGACCTTCTAGACTTGAAGCTCTTGTTAGAGCAGTGCAGGTTTGCTGGAATGATCTTGTAGAGATCAGGCTGGCTCCTTCTTGACAGCATTCAGAAAGATCTAAAAGGAGTACAGTTCCAGAAGTCATTCTAGCCACCTGAGTCATATTTACTTTTATTTTTAGCTGTTTTATTTTAAAGTGGTTATTTTATTGTTATTTGGTTTTTATGACCACCATGGATATTTTAAATTCTTTTTCTGTATATCTTGTTAATCATCGAGTTATTTGATTAAGGTGAGGTACAAATTAAGCACGTGGATAGACAAATAAATAAATATTTGTGCGAGAAAGTGTTCAAAACAACATTCATTAATTTACATTATTTCAAAACAAAATGTTTTCTATTCTATTCTGATTTATGTTGAATAGAATAGAATAGAATAGAATAGAACTTTATTATGGTCATAGACCAGCAATAGACATCACTATTTACAATATATTACAAAATAATACTGACATTAATAGTGGATAATAACATCCCTGTTAAGAAAATACATGTTCTCAAACAGAGTCACTCCCTAGTTTACATGAGTGGGAAGCCGATAAGTATGTGAGTAAATATAATTTTCCAAAAATTTTTAGAGATATCTCAAAAAAATTGGCACAAGTGGACAGCTATAATTCTGTAACCAATTTTTTTTCTTGTGGACATTGCAGCAACACAGAATTTTGCCACTGCACACATGATAGCCAGGTTTGAGTTTTGGAGGAGAAAGCCTATATAAAAATTGTCTGCCCTCCTTGGCAATCTCTCTAATAAGGGGAGAATATACACTGACCTATAAACTCTGTGTAACTCACAGTACAATAAAACATGTGAGATATGACAAAGGGACAATGTATCTAATATTACACATTTTGACCGCAGCAAGAATTGTATACCCACAGCAGTGGAAGACAGAAAACACCCCTTCAGAGGATGAGACGATAAGGAAGATACTAGAATACGTGAAAATGGAAAGACTGATGCTAAAAATAAAAGATAAAGAAGATACAGGATACTACGAAGATAATATTAAACACGTTGGAATACTGTGAATCACAGCCAGAGAAACAAATGGCAATGATATTTTTAGACACACAAAAATTTTTTGACAACGTGATTTGGCAATTTATGATGAAACAATTGAAGACAATAGACTTTGGGGAGAGATTCGTAAATTCTATAAAAACAATTTATGAGAAACAGTCAGCTAAAATAGAGAAATGACAGGAAATGTTAAAATCAGGAAAGGAACAAGGCAAGGTTGCCCGCTATCCCCACTGCTATTTATTTTGACACTAGAAGTTTTGAACAGGAATATCAGAAGAAATGTTAACATAAAAGGAATGAAAATTAAAAAAGAAGAATATAAACTGCAAGCTTTTGCTGATAATCTAGTATTTATTCTGGAAGAACCACTTACATCGGGTTCTAAACTATTAGAATAAATAGAGGCTTATGGGAAAGTGTCTGGCTTAAAAATAAATAAGGAAAAAACAAAAATACTGGTGAAAAATATGACAGAAAAACAAAAAAGAGAGATAATAGAGAGGTTGGGTATTCAAGCGGTGAAAAAAGTGAAATACTTAGGAATATATTTAACATCAAGATATGTAACGATAAAAGGAGATAATTATTATAAACTAAAAAACCAAATTGAGAAGGATTTGGAGAAATTGAAAAACCTGCAACTTTCACTCATGGGGAGAATAGCAATTATAAAGATGAATATATTACCAAGGCTATTATATCTATTTTAGACAGTACCGATAAAACATGAAAAAACTTATTTTCAACATCTTAACAAGATAACAAGAAGATTGATATGGCAAAGGAAAAAAAGCTAGAATTAGTCTGAAGATGTTACAGGATATGAGGCTAAGGGGAGGATTTGGACTGCAAAATTGGGAACTATATTACCAGGCAGCAGCACTGACCTGGATGAAGGAATACAAGATTACTGATTTTTGCAACTGATGGCATGCCTTTTTATGGTATGGGAGAAGTAAGATACATATGTACTTTCATAGACATTACATAAGAAATGCATTGTTAATGGCATGGGAGAAGGTTAGAGATAAATACCATATGAAAAATCCAACATGGTTATCACCAATGGAAGCTTTAATACATCCAAAAACTTTTAATCTTAGAAATATTGTTAGGTATAGGGACTTGTTAACAGGCAGGGGAGAATTGAAGGAGAAACAAGATTTTGAAGAACAGGGGATTGAGTTGGATTGGTATATGTATATACAAATACAAGCAAGATATCAGAAAGATGTTAAACTCTGTGGTTTTTATTTAGAAAAAACTAAACTGGATAGGATTCTCACAGAAACGGAAAACAAATTAATCAAAAAAAATTATAACTTTTTGTTGGGGATTGAGTTAGAAGAGGAACAAGTAAAGGAAACTATGATAGCTTGGGCTAAAATTTTTGGATATTCAGAACAAGTTTTTATTTATTTTTTTAATTTCCCCCCCTACACACATACATGATTTATGAACAGAGTATTGGCCATATCATATCTTTTACAATTCAGTATATTCAAATATATTTTACTTAGTTACAGTTTTTGCCAAAATATTTTTTTCATAGTTTTTATTCATTTCCTAATATTTCCTTGCTCATTTTATTAAATCACATCTTTTACGCCCTCAAGTTCTAATTTCTCCATTTTTATTTGTGTTCATTCTCTTTCATTCCTTTTTTTTTAACTATTTCAATTTTTATCCTAATATATTCAAATATATTTGGGGTTGCCTTTCTTCCATTTCATCTTTTCCTTTTCACAGCAATCCTTTCTTCTCCTCTAACTCCTTTCCCTCCCTCCTTTCATCCTACTTACTTTCTTCTCTCCTCTCCTACTCCTTCTCTACTTCCCCTTTCTTTCTCCCCCTCCACCCTACTTCCTTCCTATCTAACCTTCTCTCCTAATCTTATTTGCCCTACCTTTCCTCTTCTCCTCTTCCCTTTCTTCTTTCTCTCTCCCTCCTTCTCCCTTTCCATCTCTCTTCTTCTTTTTATCTCTCTCCATTGTTGTATTTATTTTCATATCAATATTTCTGGTGTCCAGATAACCCTGGTTTTCTTATTTATTATGTATATTTCTCAAACCTCCCCTCCTATATTTTAGATATTAACATTGTCTTCATCTTATTCCATTTATATCATACAATCAATTAATGCAACTTTCCACCTCTTATTTTCTTAAGAGTTTTTGTTCACAATTCAATACTTATTTTCATCATTTACTAACATTTCAATTTTATTCCCTTTTACATCTTAATTTCAATCATTTTCACATCTGCTGGATTTTCCATTCTTTTATATATTTAAAATTTATTTCCTTACCACCCACTTTAATTCTCTCTCATTCCATGCATTCTCAGACACAAACAGAAAATGAAAACATATATCCCATTATATCTTCCACATTTAATTTACTTCTCCTCCTTCTCTTTTCTTTATTTTCCTTCATTCATGTCAACCTTTTTTACTACCTTTTTATAATAATCCATATATTTCTTCTAGCTTTTTTGGAATAATTTCCATTATTCCAGAAAAAAAGAAAAGAAAGAAAGTTTCTACCACTATTTTAGTTTCTTTTCTACTATTCATTTTTCTCCTTCTTTTAACCATTTTCTTTCATTCTCTCCCAGTTCTCATTTTTTAAATTATTTGGAGTGAGCTTTCTGCTTTGTGTTTTTTTTCTTTGTTTTTGTTTTTGTTTTTTTCTCTTTCGATTGAAGGATTTATAAATGTTAGAAGACTTTGGAATAGTGATATTCTGTTTCTTTTCTTGTTTTTCTTTGAACTTTTTTTTTTTAGACTTTATTCTTTTCTTTTTGGTCCTTTTTTTTCCTCTCCTTTTTCCATTTTTGAAATTTTTCTATGGAGAAGTCACGCTACACATGTTCTATTTTTATTGAATGATTGGATATCCTGAAAATTTTGAATTAGTGAATTTTTATTGTTGTCTTGGATTGGCTTTTTCTTTCTTCTATTTTGAACTATTTTTCTACTTTTTTTTCTTTCAGTCCCTTTTTGGCTTATTGGGTGGCTGCTGATTCATTTTGGATATTTTGTTTTTTCTTTGCCCTAGATGGCCAACTTTCTTTAAATACAAGTGGATTAAGTTATCAAGAACCTGAAGAGATTGGTGATTTGGGGAACAGATTTGGAATTTGAATTTGGAATTTGAATAAATAGCTGAAATTGGAGAATTGGACTAGTTGGATTATAAATTGGGTGGTGTGATCTGAAGAGACAAGATGGAAAAGGCGAAGAAAGCAACACAACACTTATCATCACCATCAATATCTACAAAGATGACAGAAACCACATCACAGCAAGAGAAAACTAACACGGAGATTAAAAAAAACATGCTACAGAATATACATGAAGACCTTAAATCAAGAATAGATAAGGTGGATGGAAGAACAGAAAAAATGGAAGGAAACATGGAAAAAGTGGAAGGAGAATTGAAAGAAGTCAAAGAGATGATAAGGAAAAATGAACGACGACTGCAGTTAATTGAAGAAAAATAAAAGGCAACGGAGAAAAAAATTGAAGAGATGGATTATAGACTTTCAACCATTGCTAGAAATCAGGAAAAAACAATTATATCCCTCGAAGTAGATAAAGCTGATTATTACTTAAGATTCCAAAATATTGTGGAGGAAAAGGGAAAAAACCTACCAGAGAAGATTGCAGAAATATTAGCAGTAGTAATGGAAGAAAGTAAAGAAGTTTCACTTCTTTACTTTCTTCACTTCACAGAAGCTAGGGGGTGGAGCTGCTGGCTGTGAGGGCAGAATCTGAGAGTGAGTATAGAGGAAAAAGGTATAACTATATAACTGTTGGAAGAAATATCCATCTGGGTTCAGTTCCAAGTGAAAGACACTGGAAACATGGAGACTGCTTGGAAAGATGGTTTAATGGTGGTCAGGATCACATGGCTTGAGTTCCTGAACAGAAAAGGGCTGAGATCCTGTGTGCTCCCTGGTTTTATGCTTTTTCTGAGCTTTGAACTTTCTGGGGCACAGGAAGAGTATCCTGAATGGGTTGTCAAACTCCCAGGTGGTCTAGGGGTCTTAGCTAACATTGTAGGTTGTCCCTCAAGCTTGCCTGAGCCTTGCCATGTGGTGAGTTTCTGTTCTAGATGGGTTCTATTATGATGCAGATGATGGTTGACAAAGGTGGGGGGAAATGAGTGAGCTTAGGTGAGGCTTTAATGGCCCATTGACAAAGGTGGGGGGGGGAGTCAGGAAGCTGCTTTGTCTTTAAAACATGTTTCTCCATTTCTCATCCAGGGAAATATATTCTGCCTTTTAAATATTTTCTAAAATATTTCATTCTTCTAGGAGGGGGGTGGGTGCTAAATTCCTACATAACTATAAACCAAAAATAGCAATAATATATTCAGGGTTAGTTCACTTGAGATTGTGATTTTATTTTATTTCAAAATGACTGGCTTAGTTCAGTGTAATACTTGTTTTCAGCTGTCTTTCGCAGTACTCTTTTCAAATTTGGGTACTGTTGGGTACTGTACTTTGTAAACAATATAGTAGTCTACGCGGACAGATTACCTATCTAGAATCTCAAATCTGTGCTCTCCAAGCAAAAATTAGGTGCCCAATTCAGCCATTCCACTCTATTGAGCTGCTGTGCCACCAGTCCCCTCTACCACAAAGATCCTGCAGGAGAAAGGCAGTATAGACAACCGTGGAATCTGGCAGGGTGAGAGCTGTGAACCATAAACATGAACTTTTGCAGTGTCCCAATAAAACAGATATAGTGCCCTTGCTAAGCTTAATAGGGACACTAAAGTGACAGGTCAAGGTAGTTGTGATACTGATAACTCAAACAAGCATGGGATCATGGGAAAGGGAACGAGACAAGGATGTCCGTTATCTCCATTGTTATTCATTTTGACATTAGAAGTTTTAAACAGGAAAATAAGACAAGACAAAGAAATAAAAGGAATGAAAATTAAAAGAGAAGAATATAAGTTACAAGCATTTGAGGATGATTTAGTATTTATTATGGAAGAACCAGTGGAAACGGGTTTAAAGTTAATGCAATAAATAGAGGAATATGGAGAAGTATCTGGATTGAAAATAAATAAAGATAAAACTAAAATTATAGTAAAAAATATGAGAGAAAAACAAAAGAAGCAATTGATGCAGAATTTAGATATTCAAATAGTGAAGAAAGTGAGATATTTGGGTGTTCAACTAACTTCAAGATGTATCACAGTGAAGGAAGATAACTATTATAAACTGAGAAAGCAAATTGAAATAGACTTGGAAAAATGGAAAAACCTGCAATTATCATTAATGGGAAGAATAACACTAATTAAAATGAATATATTGCCAAGGATTTTCTTTTTCTTTCAAACAATTCTAATAAAATTGAAAAAGAAATATTTTGAAAGTTTGAATAAAATGATGTGGAAATATATATGGCAAGAAAAAAAAAACAAGAATTAATATTAAATTGCTTCAAGATTCTAAGATGAGAGGAGGATTTGGTTTACCAAACTGGGAACTTTATTATCAAGCAGCGGTCTTAACGTGGGTTAAAGAATGAATTTTACTGAGAAATATGAGATTACTTACTTTGGAAGGACATGACTTGCAACTAGGTTGGCACACATTCTTATGTATGGAAAAAATAGGATACATGAATATTTTCAGAGACATTGTGTAAGGAACAGCTTGTAAACAGCATGGGAGAAAGTGAAAGAAAAACATTACATGGAAATACCAATGTGGCTTTCAACTATTGAAGCGTTGACACATCCAAATATGATTAACATGAACAATATTGTATGTTATAAACAGTGGTGGGATTCAATTTTTTTAACAACCGGTTCTGTGGGCATGGCTTATTTTGGGGTGTGGCTAGCTGGTCATGTGATCAGGTGGGCGTGGCTGGCTGGTCATGTGACTGGGTAGGCGTGGCTGGCTGGTCATGTGACTGGGTGGGTGTGGCTAGCTGGTCATTGACTGGGTGGCCATGGCTATGGGCATAGAAACTACTCAGAGGGCTAAAAAAAATCATTTCTGACCAGTCCTCGCACTTTTGACCAGTCCTCACACTTTTGACCGGTCCTCGTACTTATGACCATCCTCACATCAATGCCCATTGCAGCATTTTTAGCAACCATGTCACTCATTTCACAACTGCTTCTCTTCACCACAGTTACAAGATAGGGCGCAAAATGTAAAATGTGAGGACAGTCGTAGGTGTGAGGACCAGTCAAAAGTGTGAGGACAGGTCAAAAATAACTTTTTCAGCCCTCTGAGTAGTTCCTATGCACAAAATACTGCAAACAGGCATAAATGATGACCGGTCATAAGTGTGAGGACTGGTAAAAAGTGTGAGAACCTGTCAGAAATCATTTTTTTCAGCCCTCTGGGTAGTCCCTATGTGCAAGGGACTACTCAGAGGGCTGATAAAGTTATTTTTGACCTGTCCTTGCACTTTTGACCAGTCCTCGCACTTACGACTATCCTCACATTTTACGTTTTGCACCCTATCTTGTAACCGTAGTGAAGAAAAGCAGTTTTGAATTAGAGAAATTGCAACAACTGTGGGAAAGGAATTATAAATTGACAATGCCAACTGCATATAAAGAAAACTTATATAAAATGTTTTATAGATGGTACATGTCACCAGAAAGGATAGCAAAACTGTTTAAAGATAAATCAGCTAAATGTTGAAAATGTTTGCATTTGCCGGGATCATATTATCATATGTGGTGGTCATATTTAGAAGCAAGAAGATACTGGGTTAGAATACAGACATGGTTAAAGGAAATGTTACAAAAGACTATAGAATTTAAGCCAGAGTTTTTCTTATTGGGCATTTTGTCAGAGAGATATAGTAAAGAAGAAATATATCTAATTATACATGTAATAACAGCAGCAAGAATTGTATTTACGCAAAATTGGAAGATGAAGAAAATCCTGTCAGAAAGTGAGGTAAGAAGAAAGATTTTAGATTGTGCAGAAATGAATAGACTAACTTTGAGAATAAAAGATGAAGAGGAATTGGTGTATTTCAAGATGTGGGAAAGATTCTATTTATGGTTAGAAAAGAGATGAATAAGGGACGATAGATAAACAATGTCAACTATGGAAAAGTATATGAGGGAAATGCAAAAAAGACATAGAAATCCAGCTGTCGCCAGAGTAAATAGAAAACGGGGCTGGAGGAGGGAAGGAAAGGAAAGAAGATTATAAATACAAATATACAATTACGAAATGATAGATTGGGTTAAAATGGAAAAGAAACTGAAAAGAAAGTATACAATATTAGAAAATTGGAGTTGCTCAGTTACCAAACAAGGGAAATGTTACACAAAAAAGAAGAAAGAAGAGGGGAACAGTGGGTAAGATAGAGGAGGCGAGGGAGAGAGTGGGATGGAAGGAAAGGGAAGCAGAGGAGGATAGGATAGGGGATAAAAGTAGAGGAGAAGGTAAGAAAGGAAGGAAAGAAGAGAGGAGTGGGGGAGAGGAAGGAAGGGGAAGTAGGAAAGAGGAAGGAGAGGAGGAGGAAGAAAGGTGAAAGGTGAAAGGAAAGGTGAGGAGGGAGGGAGGGAAAAGAGGAGAAGTTTTGTTTTGTTTTTTTTATATAAAAAAGTTTTATTTTTACAATCTTATCAAATAATTCATCCAATGTACAGTTATATACAATTAGTCGGGCCTGCCCAGTCACCACCCCCCTTTTTAACCTTCTTCCCTCTTCTACCTTCTTTTACTTTCCAAACCTTCCTCTCCTTCTCTTATCTACCTCCTCTCCTCCCTCCACCCTACACTCTTCTCCCTCTTCTACCCCTCTTCCTTCCTCTTCTCCTCTTTCCTACCTCCTACTCTCTTTTTCCTCCCCACCGTTCTAAAATGGCAACTGGTCAGACCCGACCCTACATTAATTATATTTATACATCTTCAATAATCCCTGTACATTAACCATCACTCCATCACTAACCTCAACCCCCAATTCCCTTCCCTTACCCCCACCCCCACCCGACTTCCCAGAACAAAATGCAGGGTATCAAAATTAACAATCATAATCTAAAATAATTCCTAAATTATAATCTCTAGTCTCTCCACGCTTATTCACACTCTCAATTCCCCTCTCCTTCAAAAATATATCTAATACAAATTATTTCCTAAATTTACTCATATGCTATTTGATATTTTTTTATCTGATACTTATTTTGAATATAATCAATCCACATTTTCCATTCTAAAATATATTTTTCTTGTGTATAGTCTTTCAAGTAAGCAGAGATTTTTGCCATTTCTGCCAGATTTGATACTTTAAGAGTCCATTCTTCAATTGTAGGCACACGATATATTTTATCAATTTGATAAGCCACATCTGCTGGACGAGCTGCTAATATCTCAGCAAATACTTCAGAAAAAATTTCCCTTAAATCCTCTTCTTTATTCTCTTTCAGACCACGAATTCTTAGAGCAAATTCCATATTTCTATTTTGTATCAAAACTATTTCATCATCTGTTTTTTCCATTTTACTTTGAAATTCAGCCATTTTATTATCTAATTTTGAATTATGTTGCTTAATTTCTTCAACCTGTGTGGAGGTAGGTGGTGGTGTGTGAACGTATCCTTGGGGAGGAGAACATACCGAAGGAATATTGGGACCTTAGGGAGGTTTTCAGCGAAAAGGCATCAAACATGCTGCCACCCTATGGACTGTGGTATCAAGATTCTTCCGGGGGTGAAGCTCCCTAAATGAAAAATCTACTCGATGACCCCTCGCGAGCTGGGGGAGCTGCAGAATTTTATTGACAAAAATCTGAAATGTGGCTTCATCTAGCTGGCAAGGCCCTGAGTCGCGGCTCCGGTTCTGTTCTGGGAGAAGAAAGATGGCTCTCTTAATTTGTGTGTTAATTACCAGAACCTGAATGCCATTTGCGTAGAAAATGTGTACCCGCTTCCCCTAATGAAAGACATGTTAGCTCACCTGGCCAAGGGGAAGATTTTTAGTAAACTGGATTTATGGGAGGTGTACTACAGAATCCAGAAAAAGGTAGACAGTGAATGGAAAACTGCTTTCCACTGCCCCCTGCTCTGCCCATCATCCTCAGACGAATGGGGCCTGTGAGAGAACTAATTCAGTATTAGAACAATACCTCAGATGTTATGTAAATTATCAACAGTACAACATAACTGAAACCACACCACTTTTACATATATGTGATCAAATGCATGTACAAAGGGGCAGGTCTTCAATTACCTTGCTGTGATTCCCCACCTTGTCTTTTCTGACCTTGTCTGACCTTGTCTGTGAATATTGTTGCTGATAGATCCATTGATTCGGTGAGTGTAAATTAAGTTAACTTGTTGAAATTGCTTACCTAATAAAATTCTATAATATCCTGAATCATGTAGCAGAATTGTAAGGCTCAGAAAGACTGCCCATCAAAAAGGCCTGCTTAGCACAGAAAAAGATGCAGTCAGCTGCTTCTAAATTAGGATTTGACAAGATTAGGTCCTCTCCACTTATATGTCACAAGGCAGCCCTTTATTAGATGAATGTTTGGCCTAATTCCCAGCTTGGTATCTAACACATATATTGTGTGTTCAACTTTCAGTTGATTAGTTTTCTTATCCATAAATCCATCCATTTCTTAATACTGTTGAAAGTTAACTAAAAGTTGTGATTCCCATTAATCTAATGACAAGTGTCTTACCTTTATGTTCTAGTTCTACAGAAAAATACTTTATCTCTGTACCTTCACACTATTCTACAACATTTACTACAATTTTTTGACTGACAAAGGAAAATATTTAATGCAGATTTAGTGAATGCTTGTTTCTTGTAGTTTCCAAGGCTTGTATGTTTGTTTTACTGGCAACAATAGCATTTGACTCATATTTTCACAAGGCTATAATAAACAATCTATGTAGTGCTTTTTGAAACTATTTCCAGCTCAGCTGGAATTCTACTACAGCAAAATCTATAAGTACTTTCTAGGAAATCTGAAATAAATTCATAGAAAACTATAAATCTGTTTTTTCCCAACTGTTTAATTTGGAATACAATAATTCTCCATTAAATATATGTCAGGGAGTGGGAAATAAAACATAGAATGTAAAATAACAAAATTGGAAGGGATATTGGATGTCTTTTTCTCTACTCTACCCACTACTCTTTCAGGAGATCTTATACAATTCCAGACAAAATGATTGTCTAATCTCTTCTTGAAAACCACCAGTGGTGGAGCATCCACACTTTCTGAATTGCAATAATCAAATATTTATTAGGCTCTGCCATGTTGTATACATTTTGAAGTATTCATGAAGGACATACTGATTGTCAAGGCTCATGGTAGTCAATAATTAAACTCCCCTGATCAAATTATAAAATATTCCCAAAAGTCTTTTTTGCTTTAATCTGTTTATCTGTATTTTCAGCAGATTTTCCTGCTTTAAAGCTCCCTGCTTACATTAGCAAGCAGCTTTTATGCTGCTGATTATTTAAAGGTAAGACATAGTAGAAAAGGCACAGCTTCCAGTTATGGCAGTAATTCAAGATACCATGCTTTGCCTAGTCACTTAATAGTGAATTCAATTCATTCTGAGTAAACTAAGTAAATTGCCCTGATTCATCCCCTGCCAATTACATTGCCAACATTTAATAATAATTTACCAATGCAATTTTTAAGCCATTGGTCAAACAAATTGGGGAGGGGGAGATAAGAACTACTACAAAAAGAAAAATAAACAGATTCAGTCTTCCTTGACAATATGAATGTCATTTTGTCATTGCCAGCCCTTGGAAATCCTCAAACATCACATATCTATAGCCCCAAAATGTGTATTTTTAGAAAAATATGTATAGCTTTTGCAAAATAATTTATGTCTCTCCACAATAAAAGCTGAGATTCCTCTCTTAACTTGTGTGAAATAGAAGTAATAAAGAAACTTATTATTATTATTATATACAAAATGACAGCGTACACAGCAAACGAGATAACTATGCTGGATTTCGTATCACTAATCACTAGTCGAACATTCCCAAGCGTTTAAGACTGTGTGATGTTTCGGCGGATTATGCAAGCAGATCCCAGTAAGGCGGCCTTCTGCAACTGACCAATGGTGATCTTGTCATTGCCAATTGTTTTTAAGTGCTTGCCTAGATCTTTAGGCACAGCCCCGTGTGCCGAGTACAACTGGAACCACCTGCACTGGTTTATGCCAGAGTCTCTGCAGTTAAATTCTCAAGTCCTGATATCTGGTGAGTTTTTCAAGTTGTTTCTCATCAATTCTGCTGTCACCAGGTATGGCAATGTCAATGAGCCACACTTTTTTCTTCTCCACAATCGTAAGATCTGGGGAATTGTGTTCCAGAACTTTGTCAATCTGTATTTGGAAGTCCCACAGTAGTTTTGCATGCTCATTTTCGATCACTTTTTCAGGCTTTTTCAGGCTTATGGTCCTACCAGTTCTTTGCTACAGGCAGTTGGTAGTTGTGATACAAGTTCCAGTGGACCATCTGAGCAACTGTATTGTGACGTTGTTTGTAGTCAGTCTGAGCTATTGTCTTGCAGCAGCTCAGTATGTGATCAATGGTTTCATCTGCTTCTTTGCAGAGTCTGCATTTGGGGTCATCTGCAGATTTTTCTGTTCTGGCTTTAATTACATTCATTCTGATGGCTTGTTCTTGGGCTTCAGGCCTTCCGTTCCTTTCTTCAGTGTTCTATTGGTCAGCCATAACCAGGTCTTTTCCTTATCTACTTTCCCTTGGATCTTGTCAAGGAACTGTCCATGCAGTGCTTTGTTACACCAGTTGTCAACTCGAGTTTACATCGCTGTTTTCCTATATTGATACTTGGTTTGCTGTACTTTTAACAGCTTCCTCCTGTTGACCTCCATCAAAGCTAGTTCAACACTGTCTTTCACATAATCTGCCAGAGCATGTTTCTCTTCTTCGACTATCTGCTTCACTTGCAAAAGTCTTCTGCCGCCTACTTTTCTGGGCAAATATAGCCTGCCGACATCACTATGCAGGTGCAGCGCATAGTGTGTGGTCATCAGCTTTCTTGTTTTCTTATCCAGGCTGTCCAGCTCTGCCTGTGTCCAGTTTACAATCCCAGCAGTATATCTGATGATGGGTATGGCCCTGGTATTTATAGCCTTGATGGTATTACCGCCATTCAGTTTGCTTTTTAGAAGTTTCCTGACCCTTTGTTTGTATTCTTTGCTAACCACATTTTTCACTTGCCCATGCTTGATGTTGTCCATGTTGGCCAAATAATGTCAGCTGGTGGCCCCCAGGGGAAGAGCGTTCTCTGTGGGGGCTCCTGCCCTGTGGAATGAACTACCCGTGGGGCTACGCTTACTCCCTGATCTCCGGACCTTTAAGCGCGAGCTTAAGACTTTTTTCTTTCATCAAGCAGGGCTGGCCTAATGATAAATTTTAATTGAGGGTTTTTAGCAAGGTTTTAGTGGGGTTATTTTATTTTATAATTTTTATCTTCCCATTTTAAATTTTTGGCTCATGGAATTAGATTTTTAAATATATATTGTATTTTAATTATTTTGTACATTTGTTTTATCTATGCTGTACACCGCCCTGAGTGTTCTGTTTCCCTCCCCCTAATACTCCCAGCAAAGAGTCAGTCAGAGGCCTTCTTTTCTCCTTTTATTTACATAGATACATGTCCTGGCCACGTCTACCCACGGGCCTGCCAAGTTTCTGGAGATAATGAGGAAATTATAGATAAGGCCAGAATTACTCACGAATATATTCTTCCCTCCATTGAGACAGTTAGCTCGCGCCAATTCATTGCTTTGTCCAAGACAAAAAACCAGGAAGTCCCGCCTCCTATTTATAGTCTCTGCAGATGTCACTGCATGACAATTATGACTTGGCTTTGTCCCAACTCTTCCGCTGCTGCGCACGCCGGTCACGCCTGCGTAGTCTTGCATCACTCCAAAACTGTTCTTGGGGCGTTGCCAAATCAGAAGAAGGCTCCAGGGAATCAGGCTTTGCCGGCCCCTCCTCCTCCCTTTGAGTGGGTGCCAGGGAGGGAAAGGGCTCAAAAGAAGCAGGGCTGGCCAGGTCTTCTCCCTCACTTTCTGAATCATCCGAGTCCAGGAGTCCGGGTCCAGGAACCTGGGTCACAACACTGAGTCTTCAGAGAAGGGTGGTATAGAAATTTAAACAATCAATCAATCAATCAATCAATCTGCAGTATGCCCAGGTATTTATAGGCTTCAGGTTGGTGGCACTTGATGGTTTGTCCATTGGGCATTTCAATTCCATCACTTTCTATGATCTTCCCTTCCTTCAGTGCCACTGTGGCACATTTGTCCAGGCCGAACTCCATGCTAATGTCAGTGCTGAAAATTCGAACTGTATTGGTCAGTGATTGAATTTCAATTTCTGATTTTCCATATAACTTCAGGTCATCCATGTACAACAGGTGAGAGATTTTCTGTGAATTTTTAGCAGTTTGATACCCCAGGTTAGTTTTCTGTAAAATTGTTGACAGTGGGGTCATAGCGATAGTGAACAACAAAGGTGACAAAGTATCACCCTGGAAAATCCTCTTTTGATGTTGATCAGTCCATAACTTTCATTTCCAATAACCAGTTCCATTTTCCAGTGTTTCATTGCATTTGCAATGAGAGTACCAATGCACTTGCATATTCCGATGACATCCAGGCATTTGATGATCCAGCTGTGCGGTAGTGAATCAAAGGCTTTCTTGTAGTCAATCCAAGATTTGTTTTTTGACTTTTGCAATTCTCTAGAATCATTTTGTCAATCAGGAGCTGATCTTTTGTTCCTCTGTATGGGAGTGATGTCCTTGTAGCCCTGTGTAGGCTGCCATGCCTACACAGTTCGCAGTTCGGAGGCTCTGCGCATGCGCAAGATGGCAGCCTAGCCGGAGTTCGGAGACGACGAGGATTATGTGAGGAGGGGGATGGCGGCGCCCAGGCGGCCTGCCGAACAGTCTGCGCCCCCCGGTTAGCCGTATCATCTTCTGGACAGCCGTGGGGGAGGTCTCGGGACCTCCCTGGATGCGCGGCTGCCGAGACCAGGGCTGCGGAAGGGCGAGCTGCGAACGGCGGCCATTTTACCACCCGGCCGGGCAGGAGCCGAAGAAAGAAACAACTGGGTAATGGAGGAAAGGACGCCGGGACCCAGATGGCTTGCCGAGTGGCTTTCGCCCCCCGGTCAGGTATATCATCTTTCGGGCAGCCGGGGGAGAGGCCTGTGGGCCTCTCTGGACTCCCGGCTGCCGGGAATGAGACCGGGGATGGGCGAGCGGCGAATGGCGGCCATTGGACTACGGACAAGGCCGCGGCTTGTATTTAGTTGTTGGGAAGCCACGGCTGGGTTTCTCTCCCTGACATCTAGCGCTCTCGGGCTATTTCGGATAATTTTGGGGGCTTACCAGCTCTCCTTGGTTTCCCCTGGTCTTGTTTTGGATCTGGTGGATGGCCATGGGGCGAAGGGCTGTGAAGGATCCCCCTGGTGGCCCCTGCTGGAGGTGTCCTGGCCTAGTCTGGCCTGGTTGGGCCCAGCTAGGCCTGCTTCTTCCCGGACCAGGAAGTTACATTGCCATCTGTAACATTGTCACCTGCATTTGTCATCTTGCACTTTGTATGGCCGGCCGAAGTTTTCTGGGTTCGGCCATCTTTGGAACTTCCCGGGAGGATGATTGGAGACTGACTGTTGCAGTGGGACTTTATCTTGAAACATCTACTGTGGAACCATCTACCTTGGAAATAGCTGAGACGCCATGGACGGAGAGAGGAATACCACCTCTATTAGGTTATGGATTTTAGGACTGAGCTTGGTGCAGAGTAGTAATAACTTTCTACCATCAGACTACATCTGCTTATTGTACCATCTTGTGTCAGTGTTAAGCCAGCCACCATCCGAAGATATTCTGGCAGATGGGTATCCATTAGGATTTGGCATTACATCCTGCCACCCCAGACATTATACTACTACCTCTTGCCATCTTCTTTCTCCTGCTTATGCTTTTGAACATTTATGCGATATTCTGCTTTGGAACTCTTGCGCCTGCGAGGTGCCCCCGCCTCGCAGGAATGGCCCGCCGCACTATCAAGGGCCGGCCTCAATGACGGGTCTTGGGACCCACAGAGGTGGCATGCGAAAAAAAAGAGCCTTTGGGGGTTTTTAGATAGGGCTTTTTTAAGGGGTGGGAGGGGTAGGGCGGGTGTTGGGGGTAGCCCATCGGGTGGGGAGCCAGTCCTTGCGCGTGCTCACGACGGTTCTTTAATGGGTTCGGAGGTTAGGGGGGGAGATTGCGTTCCTGCTGGTGAGGGTGGTCTGATTTGCACGGTAAGTGGGAGGGGCAGATATGGCGGAAGGGGGGGACCATATCGTTTTGGGGGGGCGCGCGGTCGATGTTTGCAGGCGATTGCTCGCCCCGATCCCCCGTCCTTTTCCCGTTCCCCGGATGGTCAAGACCCTCAGAGCCTGGGCCTTCGGCTGATGTTATGCAACGCACGGTCCGTAGTCAATAAGGCCCCCCTAATACACGATCTTATTCAGGGGGGCGCTGCGGACCTTATAGGCGTTACGGAAACCTGGCTGGGCACGCAAGGGGGTGTGCCCCTTGTTGAGATGTGCCCGCCAGGTTCCCGTGCATTCCATCAGCCAAGGGCCCAGGGTAGGGGTGGAGGGGTGGCGGTTGTGATTAGAGAGAGCCTAGAGCCGAGGGAGACCACTGTACCTCAGATTGCTGGGTGCGAATCCCTCTTTGTGAGATGGGGTCATAGGTGTCAGGTGGGATTACTGATCGCGTACCTGGCTCCTTGCTACGTGACAGTCGCCCTGCCCGAGCTCCTGGAGGTGCTGGCCGGGTGGTAGTTGAGACCCCAGACTTTTAGTCATGGGGGACTTTAACTTGCCATCTTCCGGCTCGTCATCAACAGCAGCTCGGGAGTTCATGGCTTCCATGACGGCCTTGGACCTGACCCAAGTAGTTGATGGCCCTACTCACATTGGGGGTGGCACTCTGGACTTGATTTTTGCCTCTGGTCAGTGGTTGAGAGATCTGGACTTGAAGGAAATAGTCATTGAACCTTTGTCATGGTCAGATCACTCTCTTCTTCGCCTGGACTTTCTGACCGCTACTCCCCACTGCAGGGAGACGGAGCCGATGCGTTGGTTCCGTCCCAGGCGCCTGATGGACCCGGAGGGGTTCCGGACGGAGCTTGGGCCATTCCCTGAGGGTCTGGCTCACGGCTCGGCTGAGGAACTTGTTGCGGCCTGGGAACGGGCCGCGGCGGGGGCCTTAGACCGAGTCGTGCCTTTGCGGCCTCTGACCCGGCGCAGGTCCCAACCAGCTCCTTGGTTCTCCGAGGAGCTGCGAGGGATGAAGCGCCAGAGAAGACGCCTAGAGAGTTCTTGGAGGTCTAGCCGTTCGGAGGCTGATCGGACACTAGTGAAGTCCTATACTAGGACTTACCTAGTGGCATTGAGGGAAGCGAGGCGTAGCTACGCCTCCTCCCTCATTGCATCGGCACATAACCGCCCAGCCGCCCTGTTTCGGTGACTCGCTCCTTTACATCAGGGGAGCGGGATGACCCGTGCAGGACGTGCTGAGGAGTTTAACGGTTATCTATACGATAAAATCGTTCAGCTTCGGGATGGTCTGGACCAGAATTGTAGTGACGCTGGTGAGACGGCTGAGGCGGCCTTGGTGACATTTTATGGGATGAGTTTGACCCTGTGGCTCCGAGGACATGGACAGGTTGTTGGGTAGGTTGAATGCCACCACATGTTTACTGGACCCGTGCCTCCTGGTTGGTGCTGGCCACTCAGGAGGTGACACGAGGCTGGCTCCAGGCAATTACAAGCGCTTCCTTGGTGGAGGAGTCTTCCGGCCGCCTTGAAAGAGGCGGTGGTGAGACCCTCCTCAAGAAGCCTTCCTGGACCCGGCTGTTTTAGGTAATTATCGTCGGTCTCCAACCCGCTCATGGCGAAGGTTGTAGAGAGTATGGTGGCATATCAGTTTCTACACCTGGATGAAACTGTCTATCTAGACCTGCTCCAGTCCGGCTTCCGGCCCGGTTACAGCACTGAGACGGCTTTGGTCGCGTTGGTGGATGATCTCTGGAGGGCCAGGATAGGGATGTTCCTCTGCCCTGGTCCTGTTAGACCTCTCAGCGGCTTTTGATACCATCGACTATGGTATCCTGCTGCGCCGATTGGGGATTGGGAGTGGAGGCACCGCTTATCGGTGGTTCTCCTCCTATCTCCGATCGGCCGCAGACGGTGTTGACGGGGGGGCAGAGGTCGGCTCCGCGGCACCTCACTTGTGGGGTGCCGCAGGGTCGATCCTCTCGCCTTTGTTCAACATCTATATGAAGCCGCTGGGGAGATCATCAGTGGCTTCGTGTGAGGTACCAGCTGTACGCTGATGACACCCAGCTGTACTTTTCCACACCGGGCCACCCCAACGAAGCTATAGAAGTGTTGTCCCGGTGCTTGAGGCCGACGGGTCTGGATGGGGAGAAACAGGCTCAAGCTCAATCCTCCAAGACAGAGTGGCTGTGGATGCCGGCATCCCGGTACAGTCAGCTGAGTCCTCGGCTGACTGTTGGGGCGAGTCATTGGCCCGATGGAGGGGTGCGCAACTTGGGCGTCCTCCTGGATGAACGGCTGTCTTTGAAGATCATTTGACGGCCGCCTCCAGGAGAGCTTTTACCAGGTTCGCCTGGTGCGCCAGTTGCGCCTTTCTAGACCGGGATGCCCTATGCACGGTCACCACGCCTCGTGACGCCTCGCCTGGATTACTGCAATGCTCTCACATGGGGCTCCTTGAAGGGCATCCGGAGGCTGCAGTTAGTTCAGAATCAGCTGCTGCGGGTTATAGAGGAGCCCCTCGTGGCTCCCGTATGACACCTATCCTGCGCAGACTGCACTGGCTACCTGTGGCCTTCCGGGTGCGCTTCAAGGTGTTGGTAACCACCTTTAAAGCGCTCCATGGCATAGGGCCGGGTTATCTACGGGACCGCCTACTGCTACCGAATACCTCTCACCGACCTGTGCGCTCTCACAGAGAGGGACTCCTCAGGGTGCCGTCAGCTAGACAGTGTCGTCTGACGCCCAGGGGAAGGGCCTTCTCTGTGGGGGCTCCCACCCTCTGGAACGAACTCCCCCCAGGACTCCGTCAACTTCCGGACCTCCGAACCTTCCGTCGCGAGCTCAAGACGCATTTATTCATTTGTGCAGGACTGGCTTAGATTTTAAATTTAGATTTTAAATTTATAGATTTTTAAATTCACAGGGGTTTAAATTTGGTTTTAAGATTTATATTTATATTTTTAATATTTGGCATTAGAATAAGTTTTTTAATAGTTATTTTAATTGTATATAAATGTTTTATGTGCCTGTGAACCGCCCTGAGTCCTTCGGGAGATAGGGCGGTATACAAATTTGAATAAATAAATAAATAAATAAATAAATACCACATGGGCAAAAGCAGAGAAAAAAGAAGAAGCCTGAGCAGCCACCTCATGGCAGAGGACAAAGAAGAAACTTGAGTAGCCACCTCATGGCAAAATTCCTCCCAAAAATTACAGGCTTCCTCCCAAAATCATAGACTTGTAGATGTGCTTGCAGTCACGTACTCATATGTTGATTATATGCTAATATGTAACCTCCCCTGCTTACCTTTTGTAACCACCCACTTTTACCTAAACACAATAAAAGGGGGCTTTGGAATTTGCTCTGGGCTTTTCTCATCCCAGACATGCTCTAGGCTCTCACCCCGAGAAGTCCTTGCGTCTGTCGTTCATTAGCGGCCTTCATGAGAAGCCACCAGATAATTGGCAACTGGTGACCCCAACGAGATCGCACAAAAGACGATACGTCCCCCGACGTGATTGCTACTGCGATACGTCTCTTGGACCTTCTGTTCTCATCACCCGGTCGTGGCTGCACGCATTCAGGAATCGTTGGTGAAGACATTTTCCTTTCGTGAGTATGGGAGGAGGGCTCTCTAAGATGCAGGCCGTGCATCTGCAGGAACTTAGAGAGCTGACCAAGACTAATATTTTTATATTAAAAAATAACGGCAAAATTCTCCCCATTCTCTCAAAAACCGATTTGGTTCAATTACTTCCCTATATTTGGAAACAATCCGGAAAAGGGCTTGCTCAAAGTGACTACATGGGAAAAAAATTGGGAACCTATTTCCATGAAAGTCCAAGAGCCCCTGCAAAAATTCTGTCCATGTGGCATGTGGTCCTTGAATGCCTCATTTTACACGAAAAAGGACTCGCAGATGCCACTTAGCCACCCGGAGAGTTGTCAGGACCTCTGCCTTATCAAAAAATGACTCAAAAGGATCCACAATCACAGTCATGATTTAAACTGCTGAGTTTTCTCACTTGAGGGGAGAGGATTTAAAGAGACAACTTCCCCAGGTCTGTAAATGTTGTTTGATGGTGTGTGTGCATGTGTATGTATGTGTGCAATCATTTCCAGACCTGCATAAGAATTGTAGAGATAATTGTGATGCTTGATTTGCATGGAACGTGTGTATGTGCAAGCAGCCTGATTGCAGTGTTAGAGAAACTCATTGAGAAGGTGTGAGATTTCTGTGTTGTCTTTTGGATTTGTAAGAAATGTGTGCATGTGTGAGAAATTGTCTCTGCACGCTGCCTGGTTGCAATGTGTGTGTGTGTATATGTGTATCTGTATGCATGAACGTGTTTCTGCAAGCAGCTTGACTGCAATGAGTTACTTTTGGAATTTTTTTTCCCCTAACCCTCACTGACTCATCCTAACCTCCACCCTCCTCGCTCTCTGTTGAGCCAGGCTGGGGGGGGGGTGAGAGAAAAGGGGGGGCTGGAAAACAGCCATTTCCCCCTCCTCAGGGTGGACTTTTGGAATTTTTTTTTCTCTCTGTCCTCGCTGGCTCATCTTAACTACCCCTCGCCCATCACTCCCTGTTGAGCCAGGGGAGGGGGTGGGTGAAGGGGGAGAACCATTCACCCCCCCCTCCATTTTTTTTTCTTCTCTGCTGAGCCTGTCTGAGAAGGGAGGGACAAATAGGCTCTCTGGAGCATTGCTTTTCACTGGTTTGGTATTTCTTCATCTGCATAAAAGCTATGCAGATATATTTTCTTTTCCACCCTGAAAACAATTTTGATTTTAATTTTTAACCCTGAATACAATTTTTATTTTTATTTTTATTTTTTATTTTTATTTTTTCTGGAAATTTTTGAGGTTTAAACTGCCTGATTAAACCTATACATTTATAAATGTTTTCAAAGCACAGAGTTGATTCAAAATGTGTCATTTAGCTTTGTATTTTTGAAGCTGTTAACATACATAATAAGAGTTGGAAAGGTCCCTTGGAGGTCTTCTAGTCCAACCCCCTGCCCAGGCAGGAAACCCTACAGCATTTTAGACAAATGGCTATCTTCTTATGTATGGGTGCATTTTTTTAAAAGCAGAAATCTGTTTTTTTAAAAGTACACTCAGGTTTTCCACATAAAAAGACTCACCAAAAAAGCTTACAAAATGCCTTTTTTTGAATCAGACTCAAGGCGCCCCTTATTTGCTGTTGTATTGTTTATTTTTATTTTTTAGCAGCACAAGATGTGCCCTGTTTTAGGAACTATTTCAGAGATAAGTTAGAAAGTTATAAGATGTGGAGAGAGATTTAGGAGGATGATCAGATACTGGTGCTGTGAAGGATTTAATTTGTTAAGTCAAGCTTTGAATTTGAAGCTTGAGGCATTAATGAAGGTGAAATAAAGGTTTAATGTTAGGAGTTAGGAGTTAGAAAAGTATGAGCAAGTAAGACAAATGGTGATTTTGCTAAGATATAATGTGATTTGTTTTTGGAAGTTTTTGATAGTATGAATTTGTTAGTGAACAAGTACTACATGGGAAACCATGTATTCAAGCTCTGAGCTCCTTCAGCTCGCCTTTACTGAATGGCCTGACCAAGTCTCTTGCCATCTGCCTCCTGACCCTCGCATTCAGCTCCTAAAAAATGTCCCTGTCTTATGGGACACCCTGCGTAAACAATTTCCACTTCAACGCGCCATCACGCTTTTTGCGGATGGTGGTAAGCAATTTGGTGCCTGTGCCTGGTTCCTTGATGACCAATGGCACACTAAAATCTCCCCTTCACAAAAATTGGCCCAACGTGCAGAATTGGCTGCTGCTATTCTGGCCTTTCAAACTTTCCCCTCGCAACCTCTCAATCTTATTCTTGACAGTCTGTATGTTACTCAAATTGTATCTACCATCTTTCAATCCTATCTTTCTCCCTCTCTGGACCCAGATCTAACTTCTCTATTTTCCACTTTACAATCCTTGATCTCAAACAGACAACATCCCTACTTTGTAACACACATCAGGAGCCACCAACCTTTCCCTGGCTTCCTGCAGGAAGGAAACAATGTGGCAGACGCTTGGCTTCTGGCACTAGCCTAATGTCCCTCTCCTCCATCTCCCCGTGGGACAGCCATTCTTATTTTCATCAGAATAAAAAAGCGCTCATAAAACAATTTGGCATAACTGCTGCGGAGGCAACTGCTATCCTTCATCAATGCCCCACCTGCAGCAAACAGGCTCATTCCCTCCCAATGGGGGTGAACCCCAGAGGAACGGAATGCTGCCAAATTTGGCCAATGGACGTCACACACTATCCTCCATTTGCCCCATGGAAATATTTGCATGTTTCCATTGATACCTTCTCTGGCTTCATTATAGCCACCCCCCAAAGGGGGGAGATTACAAAACATGTAATCAATCATTGTATTTGGTCTTTCGCAACACTGGGATGCCCAAAAGAACTAAAAACAGACAATGGCCTGCCTACACTAGTGCACCTTTTGCGACATTTTGTAACCAATGGTCCATTGTACACAAATTTGGCATTCCATACAACTCCCAGGGTCAGGCATTAGTAGAGCGCACTAATAGCACATTAAAAAATGCCCTGGATAGATACCATCAGACACAAGGGAAAATTCCCCCAGCCTCCCAGCTTTGCAAAACATGGTTAACCTGTGTTTATACACCATCAGCTTCCTGAACCTGACGGGCACTCCTCCATCATCCGCTGCAACTCATCACTTCTCCGTTTCTCCTGCCGCAGCAACATCCAGACCACTGGTGTACTTCAAACGACTTCCTGACCGAACTTGGAAAGGTCCTGCTGAACTCATCAGCTGGGGACGAGGCTACGCTGCCATCCAAACCAACGGTGAAACCTTGTGGGTCCCTGGTCGACATATCCATCCCTACCATCAAAAAACAAAAACAGGGGACCTTCCCCCATCTGACATGATTGACACTTCCCTACTGAGTCATACCGGCAATTGACTCTCTTCGTACGGGAGATATCTACTGCTCCTTTGACATCTCTACTCCTGTCAGGTACAAAAGAGAGCCCATCTCAACATTGACAATTGCTCTTCTTGCAGGCCTGGGACTCATGGGGGAGGGAACAGGCATTGCTTCCTTTGCTCATCAACATACACAATATCAAAACCTCAGAAAAGCCATCAATGAGGACTTAAGTCGTATTGAAACATCCATTACTCACTTACAGAAATCTCTCACCTCACTTTCTGAGGTGGTCCTCCAAAATAGAAGGTGACTGGACCTTCTCTTCCTCCAAGAAGGTGGATTGTGTGTGGCTTTAAAGGAAGAATGCTGCTTCTATGCCGATCATTCTGGCATTGTGCAGGACTCAATGAAACTAAGGAAAGGTCTAAATAACCGCAAGAAGGAAAGGAACAGAAACAGGGATGGTTCGAAGGATGGTTTAATTTTTCGCCTTGGCTAACAACATTAATCAGTGCCCTAGCGGGGCCTTTAATTCTCCTCATTCTCCTGTGCACATTTGGCCCCTGCATCCTTAATCGCCTGCTAACATTTATCAAAGAAAAACTTGGCACAACTGAAAATCTGGTACTCGATACAGTAACCATCAATAACCTCAGTTATCCGAGTAAGGGTAACGAAAAGGTGAGTCTTCTTGCCCAATGCAAGGGCCGGTTTAGCTCTGCCTGGTAAGGCCTGTTATTAAGAACACAAAGCCTGCAATTACTGCAGGTTCGAGCCCGGCCCAAGGTTGACTCAGCCTTCCATCCTTTATAAGGTAGGTAAAATGAGGACCCAGATTGTTGGGGGGGCAATAAGTTGACTTTGTAAATATATACAAATAGAATGAGACTATTGCCCTATACATTGTAAGCCGCCCTGAGTCTTCGGAGAAGGGCGGGGTATAAATGTAAACAAACAAAAAAAAATGCGCAGATGAAGACTCAGAGAATAATAGCGAAGGTTACATCTCCCTTCAGCTAGAAAAAAGAAAAACAGAGGAGATGTGGGAGTGATGTCCTTGTAGCCCTGTGTAGGCTGCCATGCAGCTGTACCACGTGGGCAAAAGCAGAGAACAAAGAAGAAGCCTGAGCAGCCACCTCATGGCAGAGAACAAAGAAGAAACTTGAGTAGCCACTTCATGGCAAAACTCCTCCCAAAAATTACAGGCTTCCTCCCAAAATCATAGGCTTGTAGATGTGCTTGCAGTCACGTACTCATATGTTGATTATATGCTAATATGTAACCTCCCCTGCTTACCTTTTGTAACCACCCACTTTTACCTAAACATAATAAAAGGGGCTTTGGAATTTGCTCTGGGCTTTTCTCATCCCAGACATGCTCTAGGCTCTCACCCCGAGAAGTCCTTGCATCTGTTGTTCATTAGCGGCCTTCATGGGAAGCCCACCAGATAATCAGCACCTCCGCTTCCTCATTTGTTTCCTTTCTGCTCTACTGGCAAGATGTTGTTTGCTTCTAGATAGTCCTGGATCCTATTGGCTATGATGCCAGTCAGCAGCTTGAGCATGGTTGGCAGACATGTTATTGGCCTGTAATTTGCAGGTATTGCCCCTTTTGCTGGATTCTTCTGTATCAGGTACGTTTTCCCAGCTGTTAACCATTCGCTGATGTTTCCTGCCTGCAGCATCTCATTGAATTGTTCGGCCATTCTTCCGTGCAGGCTGGTAAGGTATTTGAGCAAAAAGCCATGCAGTTGATCATTACCAGGCTATGTCCAGTTCTTGACTTTCTTCACTCTGTTGTTATCATTTCAGTAGTTATTTTCAGTTGGTCCATTTTGTTCTTGGAAAATTTCATCTCAAAATCTCTGATCCACCCAGCATTTTTTTTTTTATAAATAATTTTTTTTATTTCCATTTTTCAACATCATATTTATGTACAAACTATTATCCATCATTAATCATTAATTTTTATTTATTACTAATTCAGGCCTGCCTGACTTCCTTTCTACACAACTTCCCTCTCTACCCTCTACTACTTTCCCATCCTTCATCCCCTTCACTTTACTACTTCCTCTCCTCCTTCTCCACTCCTCCCTTCTTCCACCCTATCTAACCCTCTTATTCCCCTTCTCCTTCTCTACACTTTCCTATCTACTTTTTTCCCTCCTTCTACTCCTCTCTCCTTTTCTTCCCGAAATGGCAGTCGAGCATCCCCAATATCATTTTAAATTTTTTAATTTCATGTCTTCAAAAATTACTGTACATTAATAATCAGTCCATGTATCACTTGTTGATTCATTTCCCCCCCCCCTCCTCCCCCTTCCCCCCCCAGACTTCCCGGAGCAAATACCGGGTATTATAACCAACAATCACAAACTAAAGTATACAAAATATACATAACCTCCCACCTTAAAAAAAATTTAAAACTATAGATCCCCTCACAATAAAAATAAAAAAGATAGGAAAGAATAATAATAAAAAAAAGGGGGGAAAGAAACAATACCAACTTCACATATTGCTTCTTCTTACAGTCCATTTTTTAAAATTAATCCATCTTCTCAGATTCAATTTTTTTCTTTTCCCACTTATGTATTCCTTCAAATTTCATAAGTCCATTTCTCAAATTACAGTCCATCTTCTCGAACTCAAATTTTTATCACTTATATATTTCTTCATTGCCATAACATTTAATGTCCATTCTTCTTATAGTCTTATAGTCCATTTTAAAAATTAGTCCATCTTCTAAAGTTCAAATTTTTTTTCCCACCCACTTGTATATTCCTTCAGATTTCATAAATTCATTTCTTAAATTACAATCCAGCTTCTCAAATTCAAGTTTTCATCACTTATATATTTCTTCAATTGTCATAAGATTTAATATTCAATCTTCCAATACTACTCCATCAATCAAATATCAAACAAATAATCATTTAGACTACATCCACAATATAACAGTAAACAATTAAAATCATCACATCCACATTATCTAAATTCATAAATTTCACTTTTCAACCTTCACAATTGAGTAATATCATCCTATATATTTATACCATACAAATAGCAAATAACACAAATCCTATAATTTATATCCTAAACAGATCAATTCCAAAAATTAACCATAATCATCCTATTCACATCTTAAACATTCCTCCCCTCTCCCATTCTATTTTCCATCATTTCCAAACCAATTAACTTAGCATCTAACAACAAAGGATTCCCACTCTTTAAAACATTAATATAAAAATGTCTTGCTTTCATAACTGAATTAAGAAAATACTTTCTGCCTCTAAAATTCACTGACAAACCCATTGGGACTTCCCATCTAAAATGTATCTGATATTTCTTAAGCTCATCCACCAAAAAAGCAAATTCTCTTCTGTTTCTTAACATTTTAGGAGGAATTTCCTTCATCATTTTTATATCTTGTCCCAATATCTGAAATTTATTGTTATAAAAGGCTTGCAAAATTTCATACCTAACCTTTTTAGTTGTAAAATAAATAACCACATCCCTAGGTACTCTATTTTGTCTTGCCCACCAAGAATTAACACGATAAATTCTTTCAATATTAATCTCAAAATCTTCTGGCTCCACACCCTTTATCTGTGCAAAGGCTTGCGTAAAAATCTCCTTTAAATTTTCCTTCCTATTTTGTTTCAACCCCCTCACCCTTATAGCATATTCCATTAATCTATATTGTAATATTACTCTTTCTTCATCTGCCCTATCTACCTTTGCCTTTATATCTTCCATCTTATTATCTAAGTTCCAATTATTTTGATCTTTTCGAATTTCTTCTATTTTCCTTTGCAACTCTAAATTAGCTTTATTAAATTCTGCAAGATCATCCTGCATCTGAATACAAGAACTTAATATTTGCGCAATTGCATCCTTTACCATTTTCATTTCCCTCTTCTGCTCTTCCACCACTTCCTTGAAATCCAACATCTCTTTCTCTATTTCGTCAAATTTTTGATCTATTTCTAAAAAGTGACTCTCCAAAAACTCCTGTAAAAAATTTCTTACTTCCTTTTTGATTTCTTCTTTTAATTTTTGAATCTGAGCTGAAGAAATTTCAAAGTTTTTAATAACTTTTGGCACTATTTGCTTAAAAGCCATTTAAAAAAAAAAGGATAACTTAATAGACCAAGAAAAAGAAAGCAAAAAAAAAAAAAATTATAAAAGAAAGTTTCAAAAAACTTCTTCTAAATCACTATAATCCCAAGGAAGAAGAAAAAATATAAATCATAAGATTCTCATTTCTTCCAATTAGTCAGTATCTTCCTATATATCTTCTTTTTCAACACACTTTTAGCACTATTTGCTTAAAAGCCTTTTTTTAAAAAAAAAAAACTTAATAACAGGTCAATAGAAAAGAAAAAATATTTAGAAAAGAAAAAAATTCAAAAAATCTTTCTTCTAAATCAGTATAATCCCAAAGAAAAAGAAAAAATATAAATCATAAAATTCTCATATCTTCCGTTTAGTCAGTATGTTTCTGTGTATCTTCTTTCTTCTATTTCAACACTAGATGTTAATAAGCATTTCTACTTTCGTTTTCAGAACACACATTCCACAAAACCGCCATTTGCTTTCTTCTCTCCTATCTTCGCAGCAAATAAATCCTCAGGGGCACACAGGTGCTAGAACGCCAGTTTCTGCTCCGTCCACGTTCCAATCC
This sequence comes from Ahaetulla prasina, assembly GCF_028640845.1. NCBI lineage: Eukaryota > Metazoa > Chordata > Lepidosauria > Squamata > Colubridae > Ahaetulla > Ahaetulla prasina. The sequence goes on along the minus strand of NC_080545.1, from coordinate 43,349,606 downwards.
ATCATTAAAACAATTCCTGTCGTGGAAATTGGACGCTTCGTTTGTTCGCCATAAAGGCAAATGCGTCTCCTAGCCAGGAGCTTATCAGGTTATAGAAGGAGAACTTCCCACAAGCTTTAAAAGCTTATTAGGGCATCTCTACCTCAAACCTAATTGCTAAACTTTCCTCCTTTACCCGAAGGAAAGAATCCAGCTGTCGGACTCAGATTTACGATGTCCTGACAGCTTACAGACTAGGGAGTTAGCAGCTAAATCATAGCTGCTTCTTCACGAAGCGGAGCCAAAGCGGAAGTCCCCCACCCAGCATTTTTGTTATAACCTTTCTCAATCTCCCACAGATCTTTCCAAAACTGAGTAGTTGCTGTTTTCTCAGGTTTTTCAATTTTCATATTCCCCGTCTGATTCAAACTCTGATAGAACTTATCTGATTGGAAAAACTGATTTTGTTTGTACTGGATGATTCTGGTTTCATATCTTTCAATTTTTCTTGCTGTTGCTATTATCTGCTGCTTCACAATTTCCAAGGCTTCATCAATTTTTCTTATGCTGAACCCGTATTTTTTTTCAGATGTTCCTTGATTAGAATTAGAATTAGAATTTTTTATTGGCCAAGTGTGATTGGACACACAAGGAATTTGTCTTGGTGCATATGCTCTCAGTGTACATAAAAGAAAAGATACGTTCATCAAGGTACAACATTTACAACACAATTGATGATCAATATATCAATATAAATCATAAGGATTGCCAGCAACAAGTTATAGTCATACAGTCATAAGTGGAAAGAGATTGGTGATGGGAACTATGAAACGATTAATAGTAGTGCAGATTCAGTAAATAGTCTGACAGTGTTGAGGGAATTATTTGTTTAGCAGAGTGATGGCCTTCGGGAAAAAACTGTTCTTGTGTCTAGTTGTTCTGGTGTGCAGTGCTCTATAGCGTCGTTTTGAGGGTAGGAGTTGAAACAGTTTATGTCCAGGATGCGAGGGATCTGCAAATATTTTCACAGCCCTCTTCTTGATTCGTGCAGTATACAGGTCCTCAATGGAAGGCAGGTTGGTAGCAATTATTTTTTCTGCAGTTCTAATTATCCTCTGAAGTCTGTGTTTTCTTGTTGGGTTGCAGAACCGAACCAGACAGTTATAGAGGTGCAAATGACAGACTCAATAATTCCTCTGTAGAATTGGATCAGCAGCTCCTTGGGCAGTTTGAGCTTACTGAGTTGGCGCAGAAAGAACATTCTTTGTTGTCCTTTTTTAATGATGTTTTTGATGTTAGCTGTCCATTTGAGATCTTGCGATATGATAGAACCCAGAAATTTGAAGGTTTCTACTGTTGATACTGTGTTGTCAAGTATTGTGAGAGGTGGAAGTATGGAAGGGTTTTTCCTAAAGTCTACCACCATTTCTACGGTTTTGAGTGTGTTCAGTTCCAGATTGTTTTGGTTGCACCACAAGGCTAGTCGTTCGACCACTGGTGTGTTGTGTTCCAAGTGATGATCCGTCTGTATTCGAATGTCCCACAAGATCTTCACCTTCTTATTTTCTATAACTTTTTCCACTTTAGGTTCCCATGACTTTTTGGATACAGGCAAGTCATATTTTTTACATAATGACCAGTGGATTAATTTAGCAACTTGGTTGTGTCTAGCTTTGTATTCAGTTTGTCTATTTTGCTGCATTCACATATTAAATGTAAAACAGTTTCAACTTTGTTGTTGCAATGTCAGCAGTTTGGATTGTTGGTGGATTTTTGTATCTTTGTTTTCATGGCATTAGTTTGTAGTGCTTGTTCTTGAGCAGCGAGTATTAAACCTTCCGTTTCTTTCTTGATGGTTCCCATCTTAAGCCATGCCCATGTAAAGTTGTAATCACATTTTCCTTCAATGTTTTTCAAGTGCTGTCCATGCAAACTCTGGTTTTCCATCTATTTAATCTGTCATCCAGCTTTTTTTCTTTATATTCTGCCTTTGTTTCTGTTGTTTTCATAATGTTTTCTGTTTTCACAGTCTGCAGCAATTGTTCTGTACTTTGGCTCACATAATCATTAAAACTTCATTTTTCTTCTTCTACAGTTTGATGGATTTGCAATAGTCCTCTGCCCCCTATTTTTCTTGACGGGTACAACCTGTTGATGTCACTTTGTGGATGTAAAGCGTGGTACATATTCAAAAATTTGCGTGTTTTCCGGTCCAAGTTTTCTAGTTCAGCCAAAGTCCATTTGATGATTCCAGCTGAGTAGCGTATCACTGGAACTGCCCATGTATTAATGCCTTTAATTATGTTTCCAGTATTCAGCTTTGATTTTAATATTTTGCGGACCCTCCTGGTGTATTTCTTTTGCATTGACTCTTTGACTTTTCATTCAAGATGTTATCTGCTTCCAATATGCCTAGGTATTTATAACCCTCATCCTTTGCTAATGCTTTTACTATGTTTCCATTTCCCAGTTCTATTCCTTCTATTTTTTCCATTTTTCCTTGCTGCATGGATAATATAGCACATTTTCCAAGTCCAAAATTCATTTTGATATCACTGCTGAACAATTGAACTGTGTTGAGTATTGATTTAAGTTCAGTGGGGCTTTTTGCATACATTTTTAAGTCATCCATGTATAGTAGATGGTTTATCTTCCCATGTTGGCTTGAGATTTGGTATCCCAGTTTTGTGTTTCATACAATTATTGTCAATGGAATTAATGTAATGTTGAACAGTAGTGGTGAAAGTGAGTCCCCCTAGAAGATTCCTTGTCTGATGTTGATTTCACCAATGTTCTCCCCATTTGCTGTTAGAACTGTTTTCCATTTTTGCATATTTGCTTTCAAAAATGTACAAATATTTTTACTGATTCCAAAGTTTTCCAAACAGGTGTTAATCCAGCTGTGGGATAACGAGTCAAATGACTTCTTGTAATCAATCCATGCCATATTTAATTTCGTTATTCTTCATTTTGCATTTTTTAGTACCATTTTGTCAATGAGCAGCTGATCTTTTGTTCCTCTTGATTTTTTATAATTTCCTTTTTGTTCTACTGGATACAAACTGTTTTCCATCAGATGATTGAATACTGCAATTGCCAGTATTCTTGTAAAAAAATTGAATGTTGTTGGCAGACAAGTAATTGGCCGATAGTTGCTTAGGTCTGTGTCCTTTTCTAGATCTTTTATTATCAAGTATGTTTGACCAGCTGTTAACAATTCTTCGCTTGTTGCATTTTGAAGCATTTGATCAAACTGAGTGGCCATGCGATGATGGAGGCTGGTCAGGTGTTTTAGGCAGTATCCATGCAGTTCATCCAGGCCAGGTGCACACCAGTTTTTGACCTTCTTTGCTTCTTTTGCAACCATGTCAGTTGTTATTACATTTTTCATTTTGTTTCGTGTTATTTGTTGTTGAATATCTTTGATCCCATTGGGTTTTCCCATAATTCTTTCCAAAAGTTCAAAGTTATTTCTTTACATAGGTAAACATTAGTTTGGACTCGATTTCTGTGGGAGCGCACAGGTCGTTGGGAGGCAATCGGCGGCAGAAGGCGGTCTCGTAGATATCCCGGTCCTAAGCCATGGACCGCTTTAAAGATGGTGACCAAAACCTTGAATTGCACCGGGAAGGCCACCAGCAGCCAGTGTAGACTGCGCAGGATGGGTGTTATGTGGGAGCAACGCAGTGCTCCCTCTATCACCCGTGCGGCCGCATTCTGGACTAGCTAGAGCCTCCTGGTGCTCTTCAAGGGGAGCCACATGTAGAGAGCATTGCAGTAGTCCAGGCGGGAAGTGATGAGGGCATGAGTGACCGTGCGTAAGGCGTCCCGGTCAAGGAAGGGGCGCAACTGGCGAATCAGGTGAACCTGATAAAATGCTCCCCTGGCAACGGCTGTCAAATGTTCCTCTAAGGACAGCCGATCGTCCAGGAGAACGCCTAAGTTGCGCACTCCTCCCCTGGGGGTCAGTACGTTCCCCCCCACAGTCAGCGATGGTGTAAGCTGACTGTACCGGGACGCCGGAACCCACAGCCACTCTGTCTTGGAAGGGTTGAGTCGGAGCCTGTTCCTCCCCATCCAGACCCGCATGGCCTCAAGACACCCGCCCATCACTTCAACGGCTTCGTTGGGGTGGTTCAGGGTGGAAATGTACAGCTGAGTATCATCAGCGTACAGATGATAATCCACCCCGAAACCACGGATAACCTCACCCAGCGGCTTCATATAGATGTTGAAAAGGAGAGGCGAGAGAACAGACCCCTGAGGCACCCCACAAGTGAGGCACCTTGGGGCCGACCTCTGCCCTCCTGCCAACACCATCTGCGAACAGTCAGAGAGATAGGAGGAGAACCACCGATAAACGGTGCTCCCACCCCCAATCCCTCCAACCGCCGCAGCAGGATACCATGGTCGATGGTATCAAAAGCCGCCGAGAGATCTAACAGAACCAGGACAGAGGAACAACCCCTGTCTCGAGCCTTCCAGAGGTCATCCATCAATGCAACCAAAGCCGTCTCGGTGCTGTATCCGGGTCTGAAACCGGACTGGAATGGGTCCAGATAGACAGTTTCCTCCAGGTATTGAGGAAGTTGATATGCCACCACACTCTAACAACCTTCGCCAGAAAGCGAAGGCTGGAGACTGGACAATAGTTCGCTAATACAGCTGGGTCCAGGGAGGGCTTCTTGAGGAGGGGCCTCACCACCGCCTCTTTCAAGGCGGCGGGGAAAACACCCTCCAACAAAGAAGCGTTGGTAACTCCCAGGAGCCAGCCTCGTGTAACCTCCCGTGTGGCCAGTACCATCCAGGAGGGACACGGGTCCAATAAACATGTGGTGGGATTCAATCTACCCAACAACCTGTCCATGTCATCGGGAGTCACAGGATCGAACTCAGCCCAGATAACACTCTCAAGACTTGTCCCTGCCATCCCACCCGGATCTATCCAACCAGTGTCCAGGCTGTCCCGAATTTGAGCGATTTTATCAGACAGATACTGTACAAAATCCTCAACACATCCCTGTAAGGGGTCCTCCCAAGCCTCCTGCGTTCCTTCTATGATTTCCGTTATTGTTTTTTTCCTCCAGGTTGTATTTATTGTGTAAACTATTTTTCAGCTTTTTGTTATTTAATTTTCCTTCTTTCAAGTACTTCAGATTGCTGACATCTCCTCATAGTTTTTTTATTTTATTTTCAAGTCTAATTTTCTACTTTGGTGTTCCAAAGTGGGTTTCTTTTTTGGCATTTTATAACCCAGTTCTGCTGTTATAATGGTGGCTGTGCTATACATTAGTTGGTTGGTTTCATATGGTGTGCTGGATGGGATGGACGTTAAAATGCTGTTCATTGACTTCGTTAATGGCGGGCGATCTCAGTCCGCCAGTTCTGTGTGATTCTGTAGAGCTGTTTAGACAGCGTTAATCTGCTGTCAACAGCTCGTAAATCTCTGCCCTCGGGCAAAGAGGGGGAGATGAGCATTTGGGCTGAAGTAGAGCCCCCAAGAAAAGCCCCAGAATGATTTCTGGTGATTTGTTGGGAATGCTTCTTCTATAGCTTGAAAAAAGCTCCAGAATCCAGAACGCTTCTGCAAAACCTGGCTGGGCACAGAAGGGGGTGTACCCCTGGTTGAACTGTGCCCTCCGGGTTTCCGTGCATTTCATCAGCTGAGGGCCCAAGGCAGGGGTGGGGGGGTGGCGGTTGTGATTAAAGAAAGTCTGGAGCCGAGGGAGTCTACTGTTCCTCAGATAGCTGGTTGTGAATCCCTCCTTGTGAAATGGGGCCACCAGAATCAGATAGGGCTGTTGATCACGTACCTGGCTCCTTGCTGCGTGACTACAGCCCTACCTGAACTACTAGAGGTGCTTGCCGGCATGGCGGTTGAGATTCCCAGACTTTTGGTCTTGGGGGATTTCAATTTGCCATCAGCCGGCTTGTCGTCAATGGTGGTTCAGGAGTTCCAGGCCTCCATGACGGCCTTGGACCTGATTCAAGTAATTGATGGCCCTACACACATCGGGGGAGACTTGATTTTTATCTCTGGTCAGTGGGTAAATGATCTGGATTTAGGAGATATAGTGAAAGAACCGGTGTCATGGTCAGATCATTTTCTTCTTCGCCTAGACTTTCGGACCGCTCACCACCACAGGGAGATGGAGCCAATGCGTTGGTTCCGTCCCAGGTGCCTGATGGACCCGGAGAGGTTCCTGACGGAGCTTGGGCCGTTTCCTGAGGATCTTACCCACGGCACGACTGAAGAACTGGTTGCGGCCTGGGAACGGGCCGCGGCTGGGGCTTTGGACTGTGTTGTGCCTTTGCGGCCTCTGACCCGGTGCAGATCTCAATTGGCTCCCTGGTTTTCTGAGGAGCTGAGAGAGATGAAATGCCGGAGAAGACGCCTAGAGAGTACTTGGAGGTCTAGCCATTCCGAGGCTGATCGGACACTAGTGAGGTCCTTTACTAGGACCTACCTAGTGGCAATGAGGGAGGTGAAGCGTTCCTACGTTTCCACCCTCCTTGCATCGGCAGATAACCGCCAGCCACCTTGTTTCAGGTGACCCGTTCCCTCCTTCACCAAGAGGGACGGGATGACCCCTTACAGGGATGAGCTGAGGAGTTTAACGGTTATCTATACGATAAAATCGTTCAGCTTCGGGATAGTTTGGACCAAGATTGCGATGATCCAGATGATCCAGACGACAGAGACTCGTCTTGTTGAGGTTATTTGGGATGGGTTTGATTCTGTGGCTCTCAAGGACGTGGACAGGTTGCTGGGGAGGTTACATGCAACTACATGTTTACTGGACCTGTGTCCTTCCTGGTTAGTGCTGGCTGCTCAGGAAGTGACACGAGGCTGGCTCCAGGAGATTATAAATGCTTCTTTGATGGAAGGGGTTTTCCCCGCCGCCTTGAAAGAGGCGGTGGTGAGACCCCTCCTCAAGAAGCCTTCCCTGGACCCAGCTATTTTGGGAAATTATTGTCCAGTCTCCAACCTTCGCTTTGTGGCGAAGGTTGTAGAGAGTGTGGTTGCATGGCAGCTCCCCCGGCACCTGGAGGAAGCTGTCTATCTAGACCCGTTCAGTCCGGCTTCCGACCCGGTTATAGCACGGAGACGGCTTTGGTCGCGTTGGTGGATGACCTCTGGAGGGCCAGGGACAGGGGTTGTTCCTCTGCCTTGGTACTATTAGATCTCTCAGCGGCTTTTGATACCATCGACCATGGTATCCTGCTGCGCCGGTTGGAGGGATTGGGAGTGGGGGCACCGTTTAACGGTGCTATCTCCTCCTATCTCTCTGACCGGTCGCAGACGGTGTTGACAGGGGGGCAGAGGTCGTCCTCGAGGCACCTCACTTGTGGGGTGCCTCAGGGGTCGATTCTCTCGCCTACCCTGTTCAACATCTACATGAAGCCGCTGGGTGAGGTCATCAGTGGTTTCGGGGTGGATTATCATCTGTACGCTGATGATACTCAGCTGTACTTTTCCACCCCGGACCACCCCAACGAAGCAGTCGAAGTGCTGTCCCGGTGCCTGGAAGCTGTACGGGTCTGGATGGGGAGAAACAGACTCAAGCTCAATCCCTCCAAGACGGAGTGGCTGTGGATGCCGGCATCCCGGTATTAGTGGCCCCAAAGGAGGTGGTTCGCAACTTGGGCGTCCTCCTGGATGGACGGCTGTCTTTTGATGAACATCTGGCGGCCGTCTCCAGGAGGGCCTTTTACCAAGTTCGCTTGGTCCACCAGTTGCGTCCCTTCCTTGACCGGGATGCCTTATGCACGGTCACTCACGCTCTGGTTACGTCTAGGCTGGATTATTGCAATGCTCTCTACATGGGGCTGCCCTTGAGGTGCACCAGGAGGCTGTAGTTAGTCCAGAATGCGGCTGCGCGAGTAGTAACGGGAGCCGCTCGTGGCTCCCATGTGACATCGCTGCTCCGTAGTCTGCACTGGCTCCCTGTGGTTTTTCGGGTGCGCTTCAAGATTTTGGTTGCCATCTTTAAAGCGCTCCATGGCTTAGGACCCGGGTACTTACGAGACCGCCTGCTGTTACTCTTTGCCTCCCACCGACCCATACGCTCTCACAGAGAGGGTCTTCTCAGGGTGCCGTCCGCCAAACAGTGTCGGCTGGCGGCTCTCAGGAGTAGGGCCTTCTCTGTGGGGGCAGTGATGCTCTGGAACGAACTTCCCCCTGGCCTGCGTCAAGTGCCTGATCTTCGGACCTTCCGTCGTGAGCTCAAAACACATTTATTCATTCAAGCGGGACTGGCATAACTAGTGTTGGATTTTTATTGAGTTTTCTTACTATTTTAAAATTTTAAATCTGAAGAATGGATACTGAAAGTCATTAATTTGGCTGAGATGGCTAAAATCTCAGCTTTTTTAAAAGACAATACGCAGGAAAGATATTTAATTGAATGGAAAAAATGGATTGATTATATACAAAATAGATATCAGATTAAGAAATATCAGATTGCCTTTGAATAATTAGAAAGTTATTTTATTTAATGGGGAGGGGGTTGGGAGATGAAAAGCTTTGGATGAGGTTAATTGGATTGGAAGGGAAAATTTTATTCTATGTTTGGTTTATGTATAACAATACCTTGTGATTGACCGGGAAGCAGAAGGGAGGGGAAGGGGTTTTTGGGAGGGAAAAGGGTGAAAATGTCTTTGTTTTTTTAAAAACTTTTTCAATAAAAAATAAATAAATAAAATTTTAAATCTAATTTTTAACTATCAGCCTTTATAATTTGCTTTGTTTTAATTATCTTAATTGTATATATTTTGTTTTTTATCCTTGGCTGTACACCGCCCTGAGTCCTTCGGGAGAAGGGCGGTATAAAAATTTAATAAATAATAAATAATAAATAATAAAAGCAGAACAAAACGCAGCGTCCATCTCCATGACTGAAAAGGATTATTGATAGATACGGAAAGAGCCGAACACGGAAAGAGCCGAACACGGAAAGAGCCGAAAACAGGAGGGCTGGCATTTGATTGTAAGATGATTTGAACTCCCTGATAGAGAAGGTATTTGTATTCAAGAGTGGAGATGATGAAAGATGGCGTTTTGTGTCTTGAAAGTGAAAGCTAAGATAAGCGAAAGCTAAGGAAATGCTAATTACAATTGCTGGCGTGGAACCTTTAAGAAGAATATAACAAGATTTTTTTTAAAATGGAATTCTTTTTTAAAAAATCTCTTCTTTTTTTATTATCTTTTTCTTACAGTGTTTAAGAAGAAAAGTTTATTGAATTTTTTTTCTTTTTATTCCTTTTTTCTTCTTCTTCTTGATATTATTTAGTTTAAAAATGGCCTTTAAGCAAAGAGATCTAAAATATTGGAAATTTCTTCACTTCAGGTACGGAAATTGAGAGAGGATATTAAAGAAAGTCTAAGGAATTTTTTACAGGAGCTTATGGAGGCTCATCTTTCAGAAATAGATCAAAAATTTAATGAAATGGAGAAAGAAATACTGGATTTTAAAGATTTGGTGGAAGAGCAGAGGAGGGAGATGAAAAAATTAAAGGAATCAGTTACCCCATTATTGTTATCTAGCATACAGACAGAAGAAAGACTGGATGAATTTAATCAAATTAATTTAATTTGCAAAGGAAAATAGATGAAGTTCAAATTAATCTGAATTTAGAAAATAAAATAGATGATATTCATGTTAAGGTTGATAAGGCAGATGAAGAAAGGGTTATATTACAATATAAATTAATGGAATATGCTATAAGGGTGAGAGGATTAAAAGAGTGTAAGGAAGAAAATTTGAAAGAGATTTTTATTCAGGCCTTTGCTCAGATAGAGGGAGTGGAACCAGAAGATTTTGAAGTTAATATTGAAAAAATTTATCGTGCTAATTCTTGGTGGGCAAGGCAGAAGTGTTTACCGAGAGATGTGGTTATTTATTTTACAAATAAGAAGATTAGGTATGGAATTTTGCAAGCATTTTATAAAAATAAATTTCAAATATTAGGACAAGATATAATAATGATGAAGGAAATTCCTCCTAAAATGTTAAGAGAAAAGAATTTGCCTTTTTAGTGGATGAGTTTAAGAAACATCAGATATATTTTAGATGGGAGGTTCCAGCTGGTTTAACAGTGAATTATAAAGGAAGAAAGTATTTTCTCAATACAATTTGTAAAGCATGAGATTTTTACACTAATGTATTAAAGATTGGGAATTCTTTATTAATAGATGTTAAGTTGAATGGTGAATAGATGGTGGAAAATGTGTAAGACAGAAGAAGGGGAGGGAGAATGTTTAACTTTATTATATATGATTATGGTTAATTTTTGTAAATGATTTATTTTGGATATAAATGTGTAATTTTAGGGGTACTATTTGATATATTTGAGGTATAAAGGAATAGGAAGATGGAATATTGTTTAACTTTGGAGGATAGATAGTAAAATTTAGGAATTTGGATTAAATATTATATTTAAGAGATGGATGTAATGTTGTTATATGGCTAATTAGAATGTAATTGTTATAATAGATATATTTTGGATAAATTATAGGTGTAATTTTAATAATGTTATTTGATATAAGTAAGGTAAAGTGAAGATTTTAATTATTACAATTGATATATTGGATATTTGTAATATTATTTGTTGTATATAAATGTTAAAGATGTGAAAAGATGGACTATTGTTTACCCTTGAAGGTTGGACAGAAAAATTAAAGAAATTAAGTTGGAAATATGAACTATTCTTGAGAGACTGCTTAAGGAAGAAAGACATTTTAGAAGAACCCTTGGTGAATATTGGAAGATGGAACGTTGTTTTGATATTGATTGATGAAGGTTGGATATTAAAAACTATGTACTTTATTCAAGAACAAACACTAACTCAATCGGAAATTTCTGAGAACTCTAGGAGTGGAATGGTCTGATATATAATGTCTCTGGAAGGGGAGTGGAGGTTTTAAGGAGTGATTATGGATTATGATTTGTGCTATATTTTAATTTTTGTTGTTAGTTTTATACCCTGTATTCGGTTCTTGGAAGTCCCTGGGGGTGGGGGGAGGAAGGGGAAGGGAGGGGGAGGGGGGATGAGGGTATAAAATGGATTGATAGTTAATGTACAAAGATGATTGAAGATTTAATGTAAGATCGGAGCTGCCTGGCTACCACTTCAGAATGATGGGAAAGAAGGAAGTAGAAGAGAGAAGGAGGTAGGAAAGAGAAGAGGAGGAAGAGGAAAGGAAGGAAGAGGGATAGAAGAGGGAGAAGAAAGGAGTAGGGAGGAAGGAGGAGAGGATTTAGATAAGAGAGGGGGAGGATGGTTGTGAAAAGTAGAAGAAGGTAGAGAAGGAGAGTAAAAGGAAGGGAGTGGTGACCGGGCAGATCCGATTAATTGTATATGATGGTACATTAAATATGTTATTGGATATGTTATTGGATAAGAATGTTAAAATAAAACTTTTTTAAACATAAAAAAAATGCTGTTCACAGCAGTTAATAGATCTTTCACTCATTTGCTATGCACTTCGCGAATGGTAGGTAGTCTTTTTCTTTCTATGTTTTCTTTGATGTGGTTCTCAATTTTTTCTTTCAGCATTTTTGCTAGACCATTTAGCTCTACACTTTTGAGTTGTTGCATAGGAGGATTTTCATCCTGTATGTTGGTTTCTTCCACTGGTTGATCAGTTTGTTCAGGTGTTGGAACAGTTTCTTCAGCCTGTTCTTCATTACCTGTTGTTTTCTTTTTAGCCAATTTTTCTAGATGTTGCATTTCCACATCTGTGAAAACTTTATTATGGATGATGAAGCATCTTTGATCCATTAATCTTTGTTCAGTTATGTCACTTTCCGGGTGTTTTTCCTTCCACAGTTATATCATTCTTTTTTGAAATCCCCTGGCTGTTGGTTCTGCCTGGTAATTATAATTGATGATTTCTCAATTTTCTTCAGTTGTCCAAGTTTTGCACTTTTGTTTTAGTTGTTTTGCAGTTGCACACCCTGGTTCTCTAGCAGTAACAATTGAGCTCTGTAGCCTCTTTTTCAACAGATGTCCAGGAGCCATAGCATCTGATGAGGTCCTTATTTACCCAGATGATGACCAATCTGGTGTGGAATTTCATTGATTCCTTCTCATCATTAGTGATGGTAGGTGCCTAGGTTGGTTCACGGTGGCTAAGCTATTATTGTTGTTGTTGTTGCTGCTGCTGCTGCTGCTGTTGCTGTTGTCTTTTGCTAGGTTATTCCACCCAGTTGGGGATAATTCTTCATCTGAGATCTTGTTTCATGGGTTGGGAAGAATAGGAAAAATGATAAATTGCAGGATGCAGAAAAAGAAATAAAATTAAAGCATCTGGACAGAGAAAGAAATGTTTGAGTATTTTGGCACAGCTATATGCCAGGGTACTGTTTGTAGGAGAAGTATGAAAATGGATGTGCATGAACAGATTAGGTCTAGGCAGAGAGATGGAAAGAATATTGAATCACTATAGTCTCTTTATAATTTTGGCTATTCCATGTCTCTCCTTGTTGTTCCACTATAATGTCCACAATGAAAGTTAGCAACCTACAGTTCTCTAATAATGTTGAGCCAAACCTCTCAAAATCCTACACTATTGTTCATGCTGGTTGGGGCTTCTGGGAATTTTACTTCAATAACATCTGGAAAACAATACCTTTTCCACGTCTCTTACAGTTGCTACAGAGGAAGTACAAAAAGCAACAGGATTTACTGCCAAATGGATATCATTTTTGCTTCCATCTATTTCAGCTGACATTCTATGTGATGACCTTCAAAACAAAACAACAACTTGCAAAACATTTACACGGTAGCTCTGAAGTCATCTCAATGTGGCTCTGAGCAAGAAACTGAAGAAGATTGCTGCACAATTCTGTAATTTACAAAAAGGAGCATATCACACAGTTCTTCATAGATATGTTCTGTGGTAAACTGTCCAATGATTGTAAACTGTCCAACGTTGCTGGGGTTCAGGCAGCATATAACAGTCAGCCAAATGTGTAGATTGGATTTGGTATTTTTGTCCATGTCCATCTACAGACTCCTTCCCAAAGACCTAGGGTGGACAGATATTGTTCTTTGATGGTATTAAAAGTATTGTCACAGGAATTAAACTGTTCCAAGTTTTTTTAATTAATTTATTTATTTGTTGAGTACGTATTAGATAATATATATAAGCATGAATTGAATAAATAAAATGAATACAATTAAAGGGAACATTAGGACAGGGATGGTAGGCACATTGGTGCTCTTATGCATGCCCCTTATAGACCACTTAGGAATGGGGTGAGGTCAACAGTAGCCAATCTAAGGTTAAAATTTTGGGGGTTTGGGGATGAAACCACAGAGTCAGGTAGTACATTCCAGGCAGTGACCACTCTGTTGCTGAAGTCATATTTTCTGCAATTGAGTTTGGTGCGGTTTACCTTAAGTTTGAATCTATTGTGTGCTTGTGTATTGTTGTTGTTGAAGCTGAAGTAGTCATTGACAGGAAGGACATTGTAGCAGATGATTTTATGAGTTATGCTTAGGTCATACCGAAGGCGGTATAGTTCTAAATTTTCTAAGCCCAAATTTCAAGTCTGGTGGCATAAGGTTTTTGTTGCAAGCAGAGGAGTGGAAGACTCTTCTTGTGAAATATTTCCGGACATGTTCAATTGTATTAATGTCTGATATGCAGTGCAGGTTCCAGACAGACGAGCTGTATTCGAGAATTGGTCTAGCAAATGTTTTGTATGCTCTGGTTAGTAGTGTAATATTACTGGAGAAGAAGCTACACAAGATTAGGTTTACAACCCTTAATGCCTTTTTAGCGATGTTGGTACAGTGAGCTCTGGCACTTAGATCATTTAATATGAGTACTCCAAGGTCCTCGACAGAGAGAGGGTCATCTACAAAGTCATGTCCACTCAGTTTGTATTTTGTGTTCTGATTCCTTTTGCCAATGTGTAAGACAGAGCATTTGTTGATTGAGATTTGGAGTTGCCAATTTTTTGCTCATTCCAACACAAAGTCAAGGTCTTTTTGAAGGGTAGGAGCATTGTTGGTGGTGTTAAATAGTTTTACATCATCGGTGAAGAGAACACAGTTACTTATAATATGATCACAAAGGTCATTTATGTATAGTATGAAGAGCATTGGTCCTAGAATGCTGCCTTGGGGGACACCGCTATTAATATTATAATAACTATAATAACAACTATTATTATTATTGCCTTTATTATTAATTATTATTATTAATCTTTCAACTTTGATTTTCAGATCTTGATACTTTATGATCTATTCCAATTCTTTGTCATCATGATCATCTTCTCTCAAGATTCAAGCCAAAACAACCAGACAAAAAGACATTCCCCATCTCCCAAGCTATCACTGCTAAACAACTAATTCCCACAAAATTGTCATGCCCTGGGATGTTAAACCACCTAGTAAGGTTGTATTATTATTAGTAGTATTATCCTTCTCATCTGTCTTATTCTTAATGACTATAACGTTGTTGTTTGTATGTCATGATTTATACTGATTGCTTTTATTAGTATTCTATTATGATTTATGTTGATTGATTATTTAGTATCCTATGACTATCACTGAGTGCTGTATCTTATGTTTTATGATGATTGTATTTTATGATCATGATCATGATTTATCTCTTGTTGCTTGTATGTATGCTGAGAGCTTATGCACCAGAGACAAATTCCTTGTGTGTCCAATCACACTTGGCCAATAAAGAATTGTATTCTGTCATCATAACTCCAATGACAGAACAACATCATCCTAACAATGAGGATATGGCATACTTAGCCCCAAGCCAACTGAGGGTAATTAATTTCCACAAGAAAGAGAAAAAAATTAAAAGCTCTAGATCAAATCTTATTCAAGAAATAAATCATTTTGAGAAATCATAATTGCATGACAGTTTTCTCCTCCAAGTTTTTTCAAGGAAGACTCTTCAGAAGTACAAGGTCAGTACAAAAAACCCTAAGACTTAGTTTACAGCATTTTATGTGCCTGAAGTACACTCAATCAACAGAAGCAATGCTTGATATTTGACTGAACAAGGAAGAATTAGAATGTGTCAATTTTATTATCTTTTTATAATAACTCTGAAGTATATCGAGCTTATAAATACCCTAAGTAGCAACAGTATTTCGAAACAAAAGTTGGCTTGCTTATATCATATTTACCTACCATCTGCCCTTGCTGTCAGAAATCCATAGTCAATAAAACCATGGATGCTTTGATGGGGAGCTACCTCCTATTTATATATGATCTCTCCAGCAAGATGAAGATGTCAGCACTGAGTATTTGCTCAGACATATCTTACCTGTTTCCTAGCCTAATGCTGAGTGTACAGATTCAAGATATCCCATTTGAGATATCTTAGACCACAACATTCAAAATGATCTATTTTATGATCTGTAATTCCTTTATGTGGCTCAGCTATCATCCGTTTGAATTAGATTTTCAGCTAGAAAATATATATTGACAATAGAGAAAAGAGTTCCAAAAAAATAATTGGATAAACACAGCAAGGGTAAGTGATGATAGTAGACATTTTAGGAATTTGGAGAACATATTATAATTTTCTTATGCAACAGCTTTCATGGAAAAGCTTTGATAATCACAAAATTACTCTTTACAAAGGCTTAGCCAGTCACAAATAATCTATTTGCTGGGCAAATTGATGTATTTTTATCTGTCTTTAATTTGATCCCTCCTCCTCCCCTCAATATGTTGCTTCATTATTCCAACATATTGTCAACTTTGAACCGAACCTGACAATAGCCATTTTTCTGTTCCTCAGTTGCCACACAGAGGGGGAAGGGGGAGAGGAGATTGGAATACCTTACTAGACACAACAGAGATTTTTTATTATTTACATTTATATCCCGCCCTTCTCCGAAGACTCAGGGCGGCTTACAGTGTATAAGGCAATAGTCTCATTCTATTTGTATATTTACAAAGTCAACTTATTGCCCCCCCAACAATCTGGGTCCTCATTTTACCTACCTTATAAAGGATGGAAGGCTGAGTCAACCTTGGGCCAGGCTTGAACCTGCAGTAATTGCAGGCTGCTGTGTTTTAATAACAGGCTTCTTACAGCCTGAGCTACCACGTTCTCTTGTGAGAACCAAGGTTATAGCTACTGGCAATGGATAAAGTTGGGGAAGGAATACCTGGAGAGCCCACCAATTAACCCAATTGGCCAATGTGACCTGTGACACTTGGGGATGGGGTTATTTCCTATTTTAATTATACTGAAACTACAGTAAAGATTTAGAATTGGTTTTTCTTTGAAGCTTATGATGTACTCAATAAAGAAGATCTTTGATGAGGATTCTAGTCTCAGAGTTCTGATTTGCTTGGGCTCATTAGTCAAAACCTTGACACATATCTTTTTCTGATAGGTGAAGAATAAACTTATTGTTCTATTTGCGAACAATTCGAGGGTCCGAGGCTTGGCTTAAAAACTGCTTTATTAACAACTCTTAACAACTTCTCACTGGAGGCAATAAAGGAACGCCGCGCTTGGCTCCGCAGCTGCTTAAGTATAGCTCGCTATCAAGCTGCGGAACCAATCAAACAACCCCCTTTTCCGCTCTTTACACTAGCCGTGCTTTAACCAATCAGCGACGGCTAGCAACAGGCATTCTCTCCTCGGGTCGTATTCCCGAGGACATAACACCCTTCACCCTCCGGATGGCGCATGCATAATCTGCGAGATATGCCGGGCGCCGTCGGCTCCGCCCCGATTGTCTTAGTTCTTGAGTCGGTGGCGCTGGAGTGGGAGGAGCCAGACTGCCATCCTGCTCCGAGGGTGGAGAGTGCACATCTGGATCGGGAAAAGGCCCTGGCGACGCTGCAGCAACGGGAACCGCAGGTAAGGCAGCCGGCGAGACCGCTTCGGGGGTTGAAGTACGTGGCGTGTCTGGCTGGGCCTCCGGACCTCCGAAGAGATGGTCGGGTGTTGGAGCAGTGATGCTTTGCTCAGGGCATGGATTGGCCGGCCCTGCGATTCTTCGGCACAGCTGATTTATATGTCGGCGCCACTGGCGTCCATCTCCCAGTTGGACCCTATAAGAATAGGGTCCGGTTAATTGAATGATAGTGCCAGGGAGCCACCGGGTGTCAGCCCCGAAGTTTTCTGCGTAGACCAGGTCCCCCACCCTGAAATTCCTATAGTTGGAATCTGTGCATCTGGGTATATCTGGAGTGAAACTCGGATGCAGACGATCTAGAGTGGTTCGTAAGCGTCGACCCATCAACATCTCGGCCGGGCTGCGATTGGTATCTGGGCATGGGGTTGAATGTTGTGCCAATAAGTATTGGCAGATCTTGTGGTGCCAGTTAGAGGGGCCCAGGCGGCTTAATGCTTCTTTAGCTGCCCTAACGGCCCTTTCCGCCCGGCCATTTCCCGCCGGGTGGAAAGGAGCCGTGGGGGCATGGTGGATGCCCAGCCGTGCCATAAACTGCTGAAAATAGGCCGATGTAAATTGGGCCCCATTGTCAGTGACAATGACATCGGGAAGTCCATGGGTGGCAAACAGGGTTTCCAGGACCCTGACAACGGCTCCAGCCGTGGGGGAAGGTGTCAATGCAATGTCAACCCACTTCGAGTAGGCGTCGACTAGAATTAGGAAGGTTTGGCCCAAAAAAGATCCAGCGAAATCCACATGGATTCACGCCCAAGGGTTTCTGGGGTTCTCCCAATTCCTGACGGGGGCGGCGGCTGGCGCTGATCTAGAGGCTTGGCACTGGGGGCAATTTGCCACCCAGGCCTCGATCTCCTGATCCATCCCCGGCCACCAAACGTAACTGCGCCCTAAGGCTTTCATTCTTACCATTCCTGGGTGGGTGTCATGCAAACAACTCAAGATGCGCTTACGCAAGTCGGGGGGTACTACTACCCTATTCCCCCACAACAGGCACCCCTTAAGGACAGATAGTTCATGCTGCCGGCGGGAGTATAGAAGGAATTCAGAAGCTAGTGATTCCCGCGGCCAACCCCTTTTCACCCAATCAATGATTTTGGACAGAAATGGGTCCTTAGCAGACAAACTCTCGATATCGACAGCAGAGACAGGAACGTCCCAGTCCTCAACAAGAAGGACAGCGGACGTCGGGGCTGGGTCGGCCTCCGTTATAGGTAAGGGGCAGCGGCTAAGCGCATCCGCGTGCCCTATAGATTTCCCGGGCTTATACAACAGTTGGTAGGAATAGGCGGCAAGAAATTCCACCCAGCGGGACATGCGTGGGGATAGAATTTGGGGGGTTTGGCGGTCGCCTGCCAGCAACCCCAGCAATGGTTTATGGTCGGTTACAAGATAGAAAAACCGACCATAAAGGTAGTCATGGAATCTTTTGATTCCAGCTACTGCGGCTAGGGCCTCCCGATCAAGTTGGCTATAGTTTCGTTCGGGAGGGGATAAGGTGCGTGAATAGAAAGCGATAGGGGCTTCGGAGCCATCAGGAAGAAGGTGGCTCAGAACGGCGCCCACACCGTAGGGGGAGGCATCACACGTTAATGACAGTGGCAGGCAGGGATCATACTGCACTAGGACAGCCGCCGACGTAAGGGCATCTTTGACAGCCCGAAACGAGGCGGCCGCAGCATGGTCCCATCGCCATGGGGCTTTGGAATCTAACAGCCTATGCAAGGGCTCGGCTAACGTGGCCTTATGGGGCACAAAGATGGCATAAAAATTAAGAAGCCCCAAAAAAGCTTGAAGCTCCACCTTATTTGCAGGCGTCGGGGCATTCTTAATCGCCTCTACTTTTCCTGAAGAATCCACCGAAAATCCCAAGAATTCTACCCGCGGAACCCCAATACAGCACTTCTCTTTTTTTAGCTTTAGACCCGCAGCCCGGAACCGGCTAAGGACGGCCCTCAAGCGTTCGACGAGTTCTGACCTATCCTGGCGGAGATCAGAACGTCGAATAGTACAACCCTGGAATTCCGTGGAGCAATCGCTCCATCAAGCCTTGGAATAGCCCGGGGGCTATACTGACCCCAAACTGCAGGCGGTTACACTTAAAGGCACCCCGGTGGGTGACAATCGCCTGAGCCATGGCGGTCGCCTCATCCACCGGGAGTTGCTGATACGCCTGGGCGAGGTCTAATTTAGCAAATATTCTGCCTTGCCCCAATGAGTGAAGGAGATGTTGTACAACTGGGACCGGATAAGGATTATCCTGCAGGGCTCTATTTATGGTGCATTTGTAGTCGGCACAGATTCTAATGGATCCGTCCGGCTTTAATGGAATCACAATGGGGGTTTCCCAATTAGAATGGTCTATAGGTTCAAGGACTCCTTGGGAAATAAGTTTATCTAGCTCTTTGTCTACCCTGGGACGGAGCGCTAGGGGAACCCGTCGGGCTTAAGGCGCCTGGGAGCTATCTGAGGGTCCAGATTAAAAGCGATAGGGCGACCAGTGTACTTGCCCAGACTGCCGTCAAATACATCCCCAAACTCTGAAAATAAATTGTCTGGAGTATCTAGGACATTAGCATGGACTCCGGACACTTCAAGATGTAGGGCAGCAAACCAGTCCAGCCCTAAGAGACTTGGGAGGTTATCCCTGACTACAATGAGAGGTAATTTCCCCAAGAAGGACCCATGGGCGACCCGAAAAACCCCGCATCCCACAGTAGGAATTTGTCGGCCCTGATAGTCCCTTAACGAGATCTGACAGGGCTGAAGGCAGCGTTTAGAGATGTGGGGCATCAACTTCTGCAGCGTCGGCCACGCGATGAGTGATCTAGAGGAGCCGGTGTCAATCTCCATTGAAATTGGTACATCTTCTAGAAGAACTCTAAGGAAGATCTTTTGGACGGGAATACCGGAAGAGGCGTGGTTGACGTCAATCGTTGCAACATCATAGTCCTTGGAGGCGGGCTGGCGTTCGTCACGACGACTCGGCATTCGTCTTGCATCGCGCCTCGGTTCGAGCGGGGTCGAATATGTGGTTGGGGCTGGAAGTAGGGCCCGGCAGACTCTCGATAGGTGACCCATTCGGCCACACCGGCGACAAATCGCGGTTTTAAATCTGCAGCTCGAGCGGTTATGGTTTCCCCCGCACCCGAGGCACATCTCTGGTTTTCCCCTCCCCTCGCGATTGCACTCATTTCTTCGTGCTGCATTGAGCACAGCTTCATCAGCAGGGAACGGCGCGTCGCCATCTGCGTCTTCATGGTGGACTGATAGCGGCTTAACGGCAGCAGCAGCCGCAGCGGCTCCGACATGGAACCGCTGGATCTCTGCTGACGACCGTTCCGACATTTCAGAAGCTCGCGCCTCTTCGATAGCCACCTGGAGTGTCACTTCAGAGCGGGCCAGTAGGCGGCGCTGCAACCGCAGGTCCTTGACCCCTGTAACTAGTTGGTCTAACAACATGTCTTCCAAATCGGTAAACTCGCACTGTAGCACAGCATCGCGAAGGGACGCCATAAAATCATTGATAGACTCACCCTCACCCTGGAACCGCTGTCTAAAAAGATGTCATCTGGCCACGCGGGAGGGTTTCGGGGAGTAGTGGGCCTGTAGTTTCTCCAATAGTGTGTCCCAAGGGACGGACGACACTGCTTGTGGGGCGGTGAGAGCCCGAGCCGTCGCAAAGACGTGACGGCCACAAAAACTAAGGAAGTAACCACGCTTCCTAGCGCTCGAGATATCAGATAAATTGTTCACCTGCAGGAAGCATTCGAAACGTTCTAAATACGCTTCCCAGACTTCATTAGCAGGCTCAAAAGGGGAGAAGGTTAAAATAGCGGTTGACATTTAGGAAATTTTTGCTCCTACCGCTAATACGGAAACCGTCGCCTCACGTAGAGTTCCACTCCTCGTCGCCAGTGTTCTATTTGCGAACAATTCGAGGGTCCGAGGCTTGGCTTAAAAACTGCTTTATTAACAACTCTTAACAACTTCTCACTGGAGGTAATAAAGGAACGCCGCGCTTGGCTCCGCAGCTGCTTAAGTATAGCTCGCTATCAAGCTGCAGAACCAATCAAACAACCCCCTTTTCCGCTCTTTACACCGCTGCTTTAACCAATCAGCGACGGCTAGCAACAGGCATTCTCTCCTCGGGTCGTATTCCCGAGGACATAACACTTATAAATAAAATAATGACCTGAAACTCTATATCTTTACTAATTTACTAAAAATATCTTATCCATATTAGCTTTATTAAATGCCAGATGAAATGTAGTGCTTTTAACATTCTTGATCCTCTATCCATTTAGTATGATAATGATCAACATGTGATCCCATAAAATTGAAGTTCAGCAGTAGGGTGACTTTAGATCAGAGTAAATACTGAATGCCAATTAATATATAGTTTTCATTCTTATTTCAATTTGTCCTGAGGATAAACTCAAACAGATATTTGATAAAGACAAATTTTATTAATATGATCAAAGATGAGCAGGGTTCTCACCAATTCCCTAATAAAGCAGGAGCCTCAAGCCAGTTTTCAAGAAAAATCCAGTTGTTTATTAGGAGCGCCATGTCAGCATGGACCTAGCTCTGACCCCACTCAGTTTGCGCCTTGCCTATGACCCTGTTTCCCCCTTCCCCCAACGTGTGTCATCAGTCACATTCCCCAACAAAGCAATTTTGCCGATCGTAGAACTCCCTCCCTCCAACCATTACTGGTTTCTGTGGAAATGGCCTTGACTTTGGCAGGTTAGGATGTTTTTAGTTTTGACTGAGGTGCAAATTCCTCAATGCAGCTGCGAGGCTTGATCCTCACCATCCCCCTGCCTATGGCAACTTAGGAGCAGGTTGGGAAAGCTCCATGAGCTGCCAGCATTATACTTTCCTTAGTCTTATAAGTTGCTACTAGGTGAAGCTGTCTCATTAGCTTATATATCAGTGCATATTTAAATAGCACTGAAGTTCTTTTTATTGCTGCCATTAAATAAGGCTCATGTCTATTCAGAAATTTAAACAAATTAATAGCCAAAATGGACAATTAATACCTACTATCCACATGTGCCTAAATGTGTGAAAACAGAACTGGATTTTGTTGGCTGGTCACACTATTTTACTGGCATGTTTTTAATTGTATATTTAAAGCTGAGGTCATTGTATGCCTTTATCTTTATTATGACTATTTTATTATCAGCATTTTCCTGGTAGATTTATGGCATATCCACTAAAAGTTTATATATCTGATATTTAACAGGGGTTTTTTTTTCCCTTTTGTGTCAGAAAATTCTCATACATGTGAGACAGGCAAAGTGGGACCCCATGGAAATAAATGTTGATACTTGTGCTTTTTAAATTATATAAACACTAGCTGGATAACTGTGCTTCGCTATGAAACTATGTGATCGTGTGGCAATTTGTAATAACCTGTTGTCTCTGCTGTGGAGAATGATATATTTCTTCTCAAAATCCTGGCCGACAATGAGAACATTCACTTCTGTAGTTGTGAGGGCATTAAAACAACCTCGGTGCTCTCCAGAAGGCTTCCTATTGGTGTTAATCACCACTTTGAAGTCCTTGTGGCCCTTAGGAACAGAATCAACAGCAGCCTTAAATTCCAGAATATACTTCTTGTGTTAACGCAGCAACTTCTGTAGTTGGCTAACCAGTTCTGGATTAACGCCCAGGTAGATTCCACAATGGATGTCCCTCTCATTATCATCATCACCAACAATGGAGAAATGAAGGCTGCTGCTGAGGCTGTGCCATGATACTCCCTATCCTGTGGTAGACCTGCCCCTGCACGTTGATTGACATAAAATTTCCCTCCTTCACCTCTCTGGTTCCAAAAGACATCATTTAGAAGCATCCATTGTACTTCCAAGCAGCAGAAAGAAAGTGATCTGCCATTGGATGCTGATGGGTGAGAATTTGTGTAAGGGTTCAGGGTAAGACTCAAGGGCAGGGAGCTGAACTTTACTACCACTGCTGCACATCCCAGGAGTCTCATCCTGCCACTTCAGGGCATGGTACAAGGCACAAGGTAACTGAGATCCGAGATCAACAACCTTTTTCCTGGAGTAATCAATCTGAGGTTCATATTTAAAACCAGACAAATACTTATTAGTCCAAGACATTGTTCTGATTTGTAATATCTTTTCATTGTATTTAGCTGTAGCTGCCTGATTAACATAGGGCTTATTAGATACATACTTTTTTACAGCCTCTCTATTGATTTTGGGATGGCTTTGATGATGCTTTTTTGCAGCATCCCTTACTTGTGTTTGCCTAATCGCATCTGTAAATTTTTTCCTGCGTTTTTTCCCCTCTTTCCTTTAACTGGTGTTACAGTAGAAGGAACAGATTCATCTGAACTGAGGAGGTCAGTGTAAGAAGTGATTTGGGGCTGGAACACTATGCAGGAGAAATTCAGTTCATAATCTGTTGGCTCAATGGTGGTCGGTGATTGAAACTAATAAGGGAATATCTCTCCTGCCACCTTGAGTTTGGAAGCGGTTCCATAGGTGGAAGGCGTAGACATTTTGGTGAGATAGCAACATTTAGTACTGTAAGGAGCCCCAGACTACTCCTGAGTGAAGCAGTGGAATGTCTGCCAGTTTGAACTGAGGTAAGGGAATGTGAGGCAAGTGGCAGTTGGAACTTTTCAAGTGGGGAGGGGGAGTAGACTGTCTATCTCCTTAGCATCAGATCATGTTAGTATATTGTGTATGACTATATTATATATGAAATACTAATGATCTGATGGTCATTTTGAAAAATCCTTTCTTAGCAAGCAGCTGAAGCCAAGAGGAACGTATGTGCCAAATTTCAAGTTTGTAGGCTTTACTATTCTGGAGATTTCATGATGAGTGAGTGGATTTTGCTTTTATATGTATAGATGAAGGAGAATTCCAGCCGAGCAATGAATTGACCATGTTTGCAGATGACACCAAACTATTCAGAGCATTAAAATGTAAGAGGGCTAGTGAAGAGTTCTTAAAAATTCTCCCTGTCAGTGGGAATGCTGGTCAGGATGGGGGTTTCCCTCGTGTCTAGCCAATTAGGACTGCTTGATTCTTTTGGCCCCGCCTCTCTTGCCTTCCAGCTTTTCGACTCGGTCTAAGCAGAGGACTGGGTGTGTCTACCCCTGCTCAGACCCTCTTATTGATAGATTAACACTTAAAGACTAGATTCAGTGGTGTTTTTATTCTCCTTGAGAGAAAACAAAGATTCTGCTTTTTTTTTTCTAGGAGACTTCGTTCCAGCAAGGAGGGCCTTTGCCCGTAGACGCCAAAGGCCGCTTACGATGGCACAGGGCTGACAGCGGTCAGCACCTGAGGGGGAGAGGACAGATACCTCCCCAAGCCCATTTCCCAGCTGTGAGGGCATCTAAACTGCACAAAAAGCCTTGGCTCTGCAGTTAAGAGGCGCGACGCTTATTCCGCGCCAGGCTAAAACGCGCTCAGCCGAGCTACAGCTAACTGGCACGCTACCGAATTACGCACCCAGTGCGATCGCTCTCAAGCCGGAGGGGAACAATCCACTGCCTCCCCTAAGTTAGCAAATTGACTGCTCAGCTCCAAATGGCTGTTCCCTGCGCCCTCTGCCTTAGAAGAACGTGAGTAATAGCGGCGGTTTAAATTGGCGGGGAAAGGCTGCCGACTTAAATTCAAAATGGTGGATGCTCCCTCACGAAATAGCGATCCTGTCAGGGACGCTGTGAATTGGGAGGCTAGCCCTGGAGAGGGCACTTCTTCTGGCCATAAGAAAAAGGCCAAGGCAGTTTCTAACAAGAACAAGCCTGAGTCCTTCGGGAGATAGGGCGGTATATAAATATGATTAAATAAATAAATAAATAAATAAATAACAAGCCCAGCAAGGCGGAGGAACGCCGCCATAGGGCACTTGAAAAAGTGATTGACAGGGCTCAATTCCTTAAGGATAATGCCTAAAATAATTATTCTGGGCCAGCAACTGCTCCAACTAGAGAGCTTAGCCCACTTGGAGAGGTTTTTCCTCAAACTGCTTCTGCTGCTTGATCTCCAGACCATTCAATTAGGTCTGACCAGCGCTCTTCCACCAGTGTGGATGTCCTTTTCCAGTCTGTCTCAGAGCCAGTCATCCATCCCACAACAGGCCCTTCGAGCCATGTTCCTCCTTCCCTGTACTTATCTCATAATCCAGTGATTACTTCTGCTTCAGGACCTGGTATTTCCCATATCCAGCACAGAATTCAGGCTTTCTGATTCCAGAGGCCTTTGGCCACATGATCTCTGAGGTAATCAAACATAGCCTCGCCCAATGCCTACAACGCCCCAAGTGTTCCATCTGGCACCCATAGGCCAGAAAGGTCTCAAGTAATCACTGTTGAGGAAAACAGGCCTTATCAGGGCCATGACCTGGAAGCCCATGGGGCTTGGTCTGATGAAGAGTCACATAGAGAGGAAGCTTTGTCTGATGATGAAGATTTGGACCCAGACCAGCCGGCGTTCGTGGGTCTCTTTAACGCAAACACGTTTAGATCGCTCTTACACAAAGCACCAAATTGGGAGCCACTCATCCTCTTACGGACACTTTGTCATCCTCAGATCCAACTAATGCCTTCTTCGCAGAACCGACCTTGGAAACTGAAAAAGTACCAGCTTCCAAGCTATTTGTGGACGTGACACAGCGACAATGGATGGTCCCAGGATCTGGGCCTCTCCCGAGTGGGCAAGATAAACGGCTGTATGGTGTAGCCTCAAATTTAGACTCTGCTCTTCAGGTCCCTTCCGTGGATGTTCTCATCGTGGCATTAATATCTTCAACACCGGTGGCGGGGCCACCAGAGGAGTCCCTGCGGCCTGAGGATAAATGGGCCGAGAGGATCCTCATCAAGAATCACCAGGCAGCTGCTTGGGCTCTACGAGCAGCTACTTCATCCTCTTTCTTTGACTGCACATTGTTGATTTGGCTCAAACAACTTCAGGAGCGTATTCCAGTTTCCGACATCAGATCGCACCGGGACTTGAATAAGATCCGTGCTTCACTAGAGTATTCAGCTGATGCGATGCTCAATGTGGCTCAATTTGCGGCCAAACCCATCGGGACTTCTGTGACCTCAAGATGTTTACTATGGCTCCGACATTGGCAGGCCGACGCGCGTAGCAAGTGGCGACTGGAGGCCTTGCCTTACTCGGGAGACAAGCTGTTCGGTGCCCCACTGGAGTCCCTGCTCATCGAGACGCATGACAAATGAAAAATATTTCCCTCAACGTCTCATTGAACCGATGGCCGTAGCCAACCATACAGCAGGTCCCAGTCCTTTTGGAGTTCAGACACTTACAACCAACAACGAACTCAACGTAATTTCGGGCAGGTCAGTAATCCCCAACGAAATTTCCAGGGCAGACAGGGATCTGGTTTCCCCTCCTGTAGACCATACAGAGTGGGCAAGAATCGACCTTTCAGAAGGTCCAAGTGAGGCAGATTCCATTCCGATAGGGGCCCGCCTTTCTCATTTCTTCCCCATTTGGAACCTTAACACTTCTGACGAGTGGGTTAAAACCATCATTAGGGATGGACTTTCTCTTGAGTTCGTCTCCAGACCCCTGAGGGTTTTTGTGCACTGTCCCATCTCTCAACATCCTTCCTCCAGAGCTCTCATTAATTCGGCAATTGGCCACCTTATCTCTATTGGAACGATTGAGCCTGTTCCACAAGAGGAACGTGGACTTGGATTCTATTCACGACTCTTTGTAGTGCCCAAAACCTCGGGGGATGGAGAGCTATTCTTGAGTTAAAGTCATTAAACCGGTACATAGATACCACCGTTTCAAAATGTCAACTCTCTCCTCTATTCTATCCAGCATTAGGCCAGGGGACTTTTTGTCCTCCATAGATTTGTCGGAGGCATACCTCCATATTCCTATACATCTCCACTTTCGTCAATACCTTCACTTCTCCTACTCGGGACGTCACTTCCAGTACCGAGCTCTTCCATTTGGCCTTTCTTCGGCCCCGAGGGTATTCACGAAAGTCCTGGCGGCCCTAATAGCCCACATTCATTCCTTTCCCATCAGGATACAGGCGTATCTTGATGATATTCTCATACAATCCAACACTCCTGACTCAGCCAGACAGGACTTAGAAGTCACAGTCAGGGAACTCCAGGCCCATGGATTCTGTATTAATTAGGAGAAGAGCAATCTTTTTTTTTTAATTGAAAAAGTTTTACAACAACAATTAAATTTTTCCCCTCCCCTCCCCCGTCCCCCTCCTTCCCCCCTCCCTCCAAAACCCCCCTCCCTCCCGACTTCCTGGAGCAAACACAAAGTATAGTTCAATAAACAAACAGTTTTACATTAAATTTTTAAAATCTAACACAGTCTCACATAACCTGACTTCTTCCATTAAAATCAAAAACAACGTCCTTCATTCAAAGGCAATCTGAAATTTCTTAATCTGATATCTATTTTGAATATAATCAATCCAATTCTTCCATTCATTTAGATATTTTTCTTGAGTACTGTCTTTCAAGAAGGCTGAGATTTTAGCCATCTCAGCCAAATTGGAAACTTTCAATATCCATTCTTCTATTGTGGGTAATTCTTTTTTCTTCCAATATTGTCCAATCAACAGTCTTGCTGCTGTTATTAAGTTCAAAATCAACTTAGTCTCAATCACTGTACAGTCCGTTGTTATTCCCAAAAGGAAAAATTGTGGTAGGAACTTTATCTTCTTCTTCAGAACATTCTGCATAATCCACCAAATTCTTATCCAGAAAGACTTAATTTTCTTACAAGTCCACCATACATGAAAATATGTAGCATCATCACAATTACATCTCCAACATTTCGCTTGCATATCTGGATACATACATGATAATTTCTTAGGATCTAAATGCCATCTATAAAACATCTTATAAAAATTTTCCCTTAAATTCTGCACTTGCGTAAATTTAACATTTCTAACCCAAATTTTTTCCCATGTTTCCAACATTATTGGTTCTTGAATATTCTGTGCCCATTTTATCATACAATCCTTTATTAAATCTCTTTCAGAATCTATTTCTATCAACACAGTATACAATCTCTTTATATGCCCCTGGGTTTGATTTCTAATTTGTTTAACCAAATTTTCTTCATTTTGAATAACACCAATTTTCTGATCTTCTTTCCAACTAGCCTTTAACTGTCCATATTGAAACCAAGTATAATTCCTTCCTTCTTCTTTTAATGTATCCAAAGATTTTAGTTGTAAATTTCCCCTCTCATTATATAAAAGATCTTTATAAGTAATCATTTCTTGTTCCTGTTCTATATTTATATTTTCTACTGCAAGCCGAGGACTAGCCCATATAGGAATTTTATAATTTAACTTATAATAATATTTTTTCCAGACACGCAGAAGAGAAATTCTCAACACATGATTCTTAAAAGATTTATCTACTTTCTTATCATACAATAAATATGCATGCCATCCATATAATAAATCATAACCTTCTATATTCAAAATCCTTTCCTCCGTCAAATTAAACCAATCACTTATTACCGAAAGAACAAATTAGGCATTTTTAATCCTCCTCTTTCCCGTGTATCTTGCATTATTTTCATTTTGACTCTCGCTTTTTTCCCTTCCCATATAAATTTATTAATTCCAATCTGCCATTCTTCCAAATTTTTGTCTTTTTTAATTATTGGTATCATCTGAAACAAGAACAAGAATTTAGGCAAAACATTCATTTTTATAGCTGCTATTCTCCCCAACAAAGATAATTGTAATTTTTTCCAAGTATTCATTTCCTTCTGAATTTTTTTCCATAACACATCATAATTATTCTTATACAATTTTACATTTGATGAAGTAAGAAAGACTCCTAAATATTTAACCTTTTTTACAATTTCAAATCCTGTTATTTCCTCTAGTTTTTCTTTCTGGTTCTTAATCATATTTTTGGTTAACACTTTTGTTTTATTTTGATTCACTTTAAACCCTGAGACCCTTCCATATTGATTAATTACTTCCAACAAATATACACTCGAATTTATAGGCTGAGTCAACATAACAACCAAATCATCTGCAAATGCTCTGACTTTATATTCATATCTTCTAATTCTAATACCCTCTATCTCCCTTAACTCTCTTATCTTATCCAATAAAGGTTCCAAAGACAAAATAAACAATAAAGGTGATAAAGGACACCCTGCCTTGTTCCTTTCAATTTTAAAACTATCTGTCAAACTACCATTAATTATTATCTGAGCTGTTTGCTCTCCATAAATTGCCCTAAGTATTCGTATAAAACCATTTCCAAATTGCATTTTGTCTGTTAATTTAAATAAAAATTCCCAATGCAAATGATCAAAAGCTTTCTCTGCATCCAAAAATATAAACGCTGCCGGAATCTGATTTTTCTTTTCCAAATATTCCAATAAATTCACTATCTGCCTAACATTATTCCTCATTTGTCTCCCTTTTATAAAACCAGACTGGTCAGTATGAATCCTTTGTTGTACAATTTCCATTAACCTAATTGCCATTATTTTGCAAAATCTTATAATCATTATTCAAGAGTGAAATCGGTCTATAATTCCCAGGCTTAGTACAATCCTGATCCTCTTTTGGTATCAATGAAATAAAAGTAGTCCTCCATGATGGTGGCACTCCTCCTCCCATCAGTATCTGATTAAATAACTCCATAAGTGGACCAACTATCTCATCCTGTAACTTTTATAATATATTGCTGTAAGTCCATCTGTGCCAGGATTTCCTATTTTAATTGCTTTATTACCAAAGTAATTTCCTCAGAAATTATAGGCCGATTCAACTCTTCCCTTTGTTCATTAGTTAAACCTTTAACCTTATATTCTTTCAAATATTTATCAATATCCATATTCAATATTGTATCTCTGGCATATAAATTTGTATAATATTCCAAGAAAGCTTTTTTAATTTTATCCTGTTGAAATCGCACTTTACCCTTGTATTCAATTCTTTCAATAGTACGTGCTTTCTGTCTTTTCCTTAACATATAAGCCAACCACCTCCCTGATTTATTGGCATTACAAAAAGTATTATGTTTAACATATTGTATATTGGTTGCCACCTGATCTGCCATTAACATATTAAATTGACTCTGTAATATCTTTATCACCTCATTAATTTTTAAATCATGTGGATTATATACCAGTAATTGTTGTTTCCTCTGAATTTCCTCTTCTAAATCCCTACGCTGTTTTTGTAATTTTCTCCTCTGTCTACTATTAATATATATCAAATTTCCTCTCATAAAGGCCTTGCTTGCGTCCCACACCATTTCTATCGAAGTTCCCTTATTCAAATTATAATAAAAAAATTCTTTCATTTGTTTTTTACATTGATTTACATTATCCTCATATCTAAACAAATTTTCATTTATTCTCCATGATCTTCTTCCACCTTCATATTGCAACTCCATCCATACCGGACTATGATCAGTTAAACACCTTGGAAAAATCTTTGTTTTCGTAACCCTAGAAAGCAAGTCATTGGTAATTAATATAAAATCAATATGTGAAAAAGATAGATGCCTGTCCGAAAAATAAGTATAATCTCTATCATCAAAATTCTGCCTTCTCCATATATCTTTCAACTCAAAATCTTCCATCAAAAAAAGATTTAGGCAGTTTTGCATGCATAGGAATTTTCTTAGAAAGAGTTCTTTTATCTTTTCTAATATCCATTACACCATTCCAATCCCCTAATATAATAAATGTTTTATAGTCCCAAAGAGTCAATTTTTCATGTAACAGTTTATAAAATTTTTCTTGTTGTTGATTAGGTGCATATATGCCAATCACAAGTATCTTTTTTCCTTCTAAAATCAATTCAATAGCAATATATCTTCCTTGAATGTCCGTTTCAATTAATTTAGCTGATATATTTTTCTTCAAATATATAACTATACCATTTTTCTTATTCGGAGCAGAAGAAACAAAATGTTTACCTAATTTCGAATTAATCAAATATTTCTGATCTGATAATTTTATATGTGTCTCTTGCAAACATATAACATCATTTTTAAATTGTTTCAAATAATGGAATATTTTTCTTCTTTTTTGTGCTGAATTCAAACCATTAACATTCCATGTCAAAAATTTATTTGCCATCACTGGCCTCTTGAAGCTTCTGAGCAATTAGCTGAAGACTCTCACTCTTTGGCTTGGCTCCTCCCACAGCTTCAGTAGTAGAATCCCGTTCCTGTCTTTGAAGTCGTTCCTCTATCTCCTTACGCCTAATAGCTCCCCTTGTCACTCTTTGTTCTTGAGGTTGTTCTTGAGGTACTGACATCACAGGTGCAGTTTCAACTTCCCCACTCTGTTTCTCTTGAAGACTTTTATCCACTGTTTCTACATCCACTTTCAATACATTAAAAAGAAAATCTTTTGCTTTCAACTCAGTATCAATTCGATATCTCCTGCCTTGAAAAAATACTGTTAAGCCAATTGGAACCTCCCATCTATATTGAATCTGATGCTTCTTAAGCTCTTGTGTAAAAAACCTAAAGTCCCTTCTATCCTTTAACATTTTAGCAGGGATCTCTTTCAAAACCAACACCTCCTGTTCTCCTATTTGCAATTTCTTTTGGTATGTAGCTTGCAAAATCTGATTTCTTATTGTAGAAGTCAAAAAATAAATTACAATGTCACTTGGGAGCTTTTTCTGCCTCGCTACCCAAGAATTGACCCTATATGCCTTATCAATTTGAAAATCAACTTCTCGAGGGTCCATTCCTAACATTTCAGCTAAGGCTTCTGATATAACTTTTTTAAGATCTTCTTCCTTCTGATCCTGGAGATCCCTAATTCTCAAAGCCTTCTCCAACACTCTATACTGCAATACCACCACATGGTCCTCATTTTTATCCACTTTATTTTGGAACTCTCCGACTTTATTATCCAAATATTGATTTGCTTGACTAATTACTTCCACTTTATCCTCCATTACTTCCAAATTTTTTGCCAAACCTTGAAAAACCATCAATAAATCTTCTCTAATTTTTTTATTAGTCTCTTTAATTTCTTCCCTAAGTTGATCCTTCACACCATGAATATTATTCACAATTTCTTTAAATCTCTCTTCAGAAACTCTATTCTGTTCATTTAACATATCTTCTAAGTTAGTTTCAGACCCTCTTCTCGTCATGGGAGCTTTTGGTGGCTTAAAAGCCATTTTAATTTAAGTAAAGTCTCTAATTAGAATTGTAAAATCTCAAAGTCTCAAAAAGTCTCAAATTAAAGTTGTAAAATAAAAACTTTCACCTTGCCTCCTATGGAGAGCTTCTATTCAGCTAAAATCCACAAAAACGAACTTCGTTTTCTCTCACAAGCAGCCTCCAATCCACTTCCTCTCAGACGCCATTTTTTCCTTCACTAAGTTAAAGTGAGAAAAAGTTTTCCCCTTTTTTAAAAGAAGTAGAAGTCAGCTCTCTTCTTGCTTCCCCAGTAATCGATCACTTGTATTTGTCCCCGTCTGCTTCTAGTATTCAAAATGGAATCAATTGAGAAGAGGTGGGCGTCTTCCTCTTGTCCTGCCTATTTAGCAGGATCGAGCCGAGTCTGGAGTAGGGCTGGGTTAGGCAGGCACCCCTCAGAGACTCTGCACAAAGCAGAGCCCCTGGGGCAATCTTCTGCTATCCAGCCACTCTAGCTATTCTCTTTCACCCAGAGAAAAGCTTTGAAGCTGGCTAACAGCTGTTCTCCGCTGTTTCACCAGCTTTTACAGGATCTCGGTTCGGGACGCCATTCCAGACATCCTCCGGGGAAGACGGAAGCCACTGGAAGTCGGGAGAAGAGCAATCTTCATTCTGCCACTCGAATCCTGCATCTGGGCACTCAAATAGACTCCACAGAACTGATGGTTTTTCTGTTGGAGGAACGTAGACTTAGTCTCTCCTCCTTAGCTACATACTGTAGAAGACGTAGACACTCCTCTATTCTACAATTATCCCAACTTTTGGGTAAAATGGTGTCTACGTTTGGCATTGTACCATGGTCACGTCTTCATTGCAGGCTCCTGCAATGGTTTTTGCTGCCACACCAACGTCGCCACCGCAGCTCAGACCACAGGCAAGTGGTCTTACCACAGGAAGTCAGGGACTCTCTAGTGTGGTGGACTTCCGATGCCCTGGACAAGGGCAGCAGTTTCAGGGAGCCTGAAAGAATAACGATCACCACAGATGCCAGCTTGACAGGTTGGGGTGCCCACCTGGGTCAGCACATGTCTCAGGGTCATTGGTCCGAACCCGAACGCCAGATGAACATTAATCTGTTGGAACTCAGGGCCATTTATTTGGAATCCGCAGCTTCAGCAATCTAGTAATAAGTCAGGATGTCTTAATCCTGACAGACAATATGACGGCAAAGGCGCATGTCAACAAGCTGGGCGGTACTCATTCCATGTCTCTGATGCGCGAGACCCTACGCCTCGGCCTCTGGGCAGAGTCCAACCTAAATTCCCTGTCAGCGGCCCATATATCTGGGATCAACAATATCCAAGCAGACTCACTCAGCCACAACACAATAGACCCGACAGAGTGGTCTCTACACCCCTCCTTGTTCCAGCGACTTGTGACCAGATTCGGTCGGCCGTCGGTTGATCTATTTGCCTCAACCCTCAACCATCAGGTTCCGAGGTTTTTCTCCCTATACCCATCTCCGGGAGCGGAGGGGGTAGATGCCTTGAGATGCCCTTGGCCACCAGGCCTACTGTATGCATTCCCTCCTATATGATCCCAAAGGTCATTTCCAAAGTCCTGGCATGCAGAGCGGAGGTCATCATGGTGGCTCCTTATTGGCCAAAGAGGCCTTGGTACGCGGATCTTCTTTCCTTGTCAGTGGCACCACCTTGGAGAATTCCAGCCAATGAAGTGGTTCTCATTCAGGGTCCCCTCAATCATCCAGACCCACAATGGTTCCAGCTCACCGTCTGGAGCTTGAGCAGGGATTCCTAAGAGCATCGAGCCTCCCTGATGAGGTAATTGAAATTCTTCAGGCCTCCTGCAGGCCGTCTAAATCTTGTATTTACGAGAACACTTGGAGAAACTTCTGCACCTGGTGCAGTGATAATTCTGTGATACCTACTGAGGCGTCTGTTTTCCACATCTCACGATTTCTGCAAAGTGGTTTCAAAAAAGGCTTGGCACCTAACACATTGCGAAGGCAAGTGGCAGCACTCTCCTCAGCATTTACAGTGGCAGCCAAGGATCCTCTAATCTGCATCTTTCTAAGAGGCACTTCTAATCTGCGACCACCAACGGTTCACCATTTTCTGACCTGGAGGCTCAATGTGGCTTTGACAGCACTAACCAAACCTCCATTTGAACCTTTGAGAGAGGTCGCCCTACGATTCTTGTCATTCAAAGTCTCATTTCTAGTAGCAATTACGTTGGCAGAGTTTCTGAACTTGCAGCTCTTTCGGTCAGAAAAGACTTATGTGTGTTCCACTCCAACAGAGTAATTCTCAGACTAGATCCTACTGTCAAGGTTCCAGAAAAACCTCTTCTGCATAAAAAAACCTCAGAAGCCATTGTTTTCCAGAGTTCTTTACTAGCATGAGGAAACTGGCACACGATGAGTGAAATTCCAAAACTGAATTTCCGGATTCTTTTCCCAGTTATACAAACCCCAAGAGTCCCACCCCCCTGACCCCTTTGATGGTCACATGGTCCCACGTTCTTCCAGTTCATTCGAATATCTTCTTGCCACTCTTCTTGCAGATGTGAACACCATCCGACCTTGACCGCTTGAAAAATGTTACCATACCCCTCAGCCCCCCTTCCTCCCCTCAGGGGAAAAATGTGGCAGCGTCTGGAACCCTAAAGTTTAATATGATTTCCAGGCCTGACACCTACCTTCATGACCAAAGTAAATACGGTCTTTCACCGAGCACAGGAACTAGTACTTCCAGACTTCTGTCCCTCACAGACAGGAGAAAGTATTTATTTATTTATTTATTTATTATTTAAATTTGTATACCGCCCTTCTCCCGAAGGACTCAGGGCGGTTCACAGCCAAGTAAAAATACACAATACACTATAAATACAATTAAAATACAGTTAAAAAACTTATTAAATTGGCCACGATTAAAATTTAAGGCTAAAACCCATTAAAACCCATAAACTTAAAAAACTAACCCAGTCCAGCGCAGATGAATAAGTGGGTTTTAAGCTCGAAAGGTTGAGGTCCGGAAGTTGGCGAAGTCCTGGGGAGTTCGTTCCAGAGGGCGGAGCCCCACAGAGAAGGCCCTTCCTGGGCGTCGCCAGACGACACTGTCGCTGACGGCACCCTGAGGAGTCCTCTCTGTGAGAGCGCACGGGTCGGTGAGAGGTATTCGGTAGCAGCAGGCGGTCCCGTAGAACCCTATGCCATGGGCGCTTTAAAGACGTTCACCAACACCTTGAAGCGCACCCGAAGGCCACAGGTAGCCAGTGCAGCCTGCGCAGGATAGGTGTCACCGGGAGCCACGGGGCTCCTCTATCCTCCAGCTGCATTCTGGACTAACTGTAGCCTCCGGATGCCCCTCAAGGGGAGCCCCATGTAGAGAGCATTGCAGTAGTCCAGACGAGATGTCACAAGGGCGTGAGTGACTGTGCACAAGGCATCCCGGTCTAGAAAGGGGCGCAACTGGCGCACCAGGCGAACCTGGTGGAAAGCTCTCTTGGAGACGGCCGTCAAGTGGTCTTCAAAAGACAGCCGTTCATCCAGGAGAACGCCCAAATTGCGCACCCTCTCCATTGGGGCCAATGACTCGCTCCCGACGGACAGTCAGCTGACTGTACCGGGATGCCGGCATCCACAGCCACTCCGTCTTGGAGGGATTGAGCTTGAGCCTGTTTCTCCCCATCCAGACCCGTACGGCTTCCAAACACCGGGACAGCACTTCGATAGCTTCGTTGGGGTGGCCCGGTGTGGAAAAGTACAGCTGGGTGTCATCAGCATACAGCTGGTACCTCACACCGAAGCCACTGATGATCTCACCCAGCGGCTTCATATAGATGTTGAACAGAAGGGGCGAGAGAATCGACCCCCGCGGCACCCCACAAGTGAGGCACCGCGGTGACCTCTGCCCCCTGTCAACACCGCCTGCGCCCGGTCGGAGAGATAGGAGGAGAACCACCGATAAATGGTGCCCCTCACTCCCAATCCCTCCAACCGGCGCAGCAGGATACCATGGTCGATGGTATCGAAAGCCGCTGAGAGGTCTAATAGGACCAGGGCAGAGGAATAACCCCTATCCCTGGCCCTCCAGAGATCATCCACCATGACCAAAGCCGTCTCAGTGCTGTAACGGGCGGAAGCCGGACTGGAACGGGTCCAGATAGACAGTTTCCTCCAGGTGCAGGGGAACTGATATGCCACCATACTCTCTACAACCTTTGCCAAGCAAAGGTTGGAGACCGACGATAATTACCTAAAACAGCGGGTCAGGAAGGCTTCTTGAGGAGGGCCTCACCACCGCCTCTTTCAAGGCGGCGGAAGACTCCTCCAACAAGGAAGCACTCGTAATCCCTGGAGCCAGCCTCGTGTCACCTCCTGAGTGGCCAGCACCAGCCAGGAGGGGCACGGGTCCAGTAAACACGTGGTGGCATTCAATCTACCCAGCAACCTGTCCATGTCCTCGGAGTCACAGGGTCAAACTCATCCCAAACAACATCACCAAGACCGCCCTCAGATGCCCGTCCGAATCGCCACAATTTTGGTCCAGACCGTCCCTAAGCTGAACGATTTTATCGTATAGATAACGTTAAACTCCTCAGCACGTCCCTGCAACGGGTCATCCTCCCCTGGTGAAGGAGGGCGCGTCACCAAACAGGGCAGCTGGGCGGTTATCTGCCGGCGCAATGAGGAGGAGGCGTAGCCTCGCTTCCCTCAATGCCACTAGGTAAGTCCTAGTATAGGATCTAACTAGTGTCCGATCAGCCTCTGAACGGCTGGACCTCCAGGAACTCTCTAGGCGTCTTCTCCGGCGTTTCATCCCCCTCAGCTCCTCGGAGAACCAAGGAGCCGGTTGGGATCTGCGCCGGGTCAGAGGCCGCAAAGGCACGACACGGTCTAAAGCCCCAGCCGCAGCCCGTTCCCAGGCTGCAGCTAGTTCCTCTGCCATGCCGTGAGCCAGACCCTCAGGAAGGGGCCCAAGCTCCGTCCGAAACCTCTCTGGGTCCATCAGGCGCCTGGGACGGTACCAACGTAATGGTTCCGTCTCCCTGCGGTGTTGGGTAGCGGTCAGAAAGTCCAGGCGAAGGAGAGAGTGATCTGACCATGACAAAGAGTATGGCACACTCTTGATGTCCGTAGGGCATTTCTCGTACAGAGTCTTTTAGGAAGTCAGAGTCCCTGTTCATATCATACTTACCGGCCTAATTGGGCCTAAAGATAAACTCTCACACGTTAAGCAGATGGATCCGTGCTACCATTGCTGCAGCCTATCAACAACAATCATTGCCCGTCCCGGGTGTATATCAACTCATTCTACCCGAAGTGCTGCAACTTCGGCTGCATGGAACAGACACACTTTGATTCGGGAGATTTGTACTGCGGCCACCTGGTCATCCCCGACACCATTCATAAGACATTATAAATTGGACGCATACGCGTCGGCTGATGCAGCCTTTGGAAGGCGTATGCTTCAACAAGTCCTGTCAGACACATCATTGGAGAGCCAGCAGTTTCCCACCCGGTGAGGACGTCTACTTTGGTATGTCCCCATCCTGACCAGCATTCCCACTGACAGGGAGAATGGACGTTGGCTTACCTGAACACCCCTTCTTAGAGAAGTGGGAATGCCGGTCAGCCCCGCCCTGGGGTTATTCCTGCCAGCTCAAGGGATGTCGGGGTGGGGTGGCTACTAATTCTTTCTCATTTCAGGTAGACACATCAGTCTGCTACAGCGTCCTCATCAAAAAGCTGGAAGGCAAGAGAGGCAGGGCCAAAAGAATCAAGCAGACTCGGTCCTAATTGGCTAGACACGAGGGAAACCCCCATCCTGACCGGCATTCCCACTTCTCTAAGAAGGGGCGTTCAAGTAAGCCAACGCCCATTCTCTCCAAACTGGATGAGAGGGCTTTAAAACAGAAAATGCAGCTGAATGTAAGCAATAGTAGAGTGAGGCATGAGGGCATAAAAAATCTAAATTCATACATAAACACATTAGCACCAATTGTATATGTTATAAAGTAGAAGCACTTAACCACAGATGAGCCTTCGTCAACTATAGTAAAAGGAAGATAACAGTAGGGCCCCTCCCAGAATAACTTGTGCCCTTTCATTTTTGGGTAAGTGAAAAACTCAGGCACATCTTCCTGCTTATTTTAAAGACATTTGCACTATCCTTATTCTCTGATTATTCACCAGGTTGCCAGGTTTTACAGACTAACTTTACATCTCCCTACTATTCTTTTACTTTAGTTCTGCTCATAATAAATGATGTTGTCAAGTTCTGTGCAGTAGTGTGAAAAATCCAGCCAAGTATTTTGTTTCAGCTAGAACCAATGTGGCTTAACAAATCTGTTAACATTCTACTGTTGTTGTTAACAGTCATTTAATCAGTTTTTCAGGTTTTGTGACCAAGCTTATCATTTTAGCTCTTAAAGGAACACAGTATAGATATTGGTTTTATAGCAAATATATAATTTTTATCTTCATCTTTTAATATTATAGTCATTGTTATTGTAGTTTTTATGTTGCTACTTTCACCATCTATATGTGTAAATCTATATAATAATCAGTGTCTGCTGTCTTCAAGTTCTGTTCAGAAGATACAAAAAAATGAGCTAAAATCTCCATCTTCAAAGGAAGTGAAGAGGAATCCACTAGCTCTATTGCTTGCATTATAGTCTACATTTTAAAAATGACCATTTATGGCAAAGGACTATTCATAGAGGCCTCTCTTCAGTTGAAAATATTGCGGTTTCCTTAGTTGCAGAGAGAACTGCCCCAGTTAGGAACTGTTTATCACATATTATTGCTTTCTTTTCTTTTTTTTTTATAAATAATTTTTATTTCCATTTTCCAACATCATATTTATGTACAAACTATTATCCATCATTAATCATTAATTTTTATTTATTACTGATTCAGGCCTGCCCGATTGCCACTTCCTTTCTTCACAACCTCCCTCTCTACCCTCTACTACTTTCCCATCCTTCATCTCCTTCACTTTACTACTTCCTCTCCTCCTTCTCCACTCCTCCCTTCTTCCACCCTATCTAACCTTCTTATTCCCCTCCTCCTTCTCTACTCTTTCCTACCTACTTTCTTCCCTCCTTCTACTCCTCTCTCCTTTTCTTCCTGAAATGGCAGTCGAGCATCCCCAATATCATTTAAAAATTTTTAATTTCATATCTTCAAAAATTACTGTACATTAATAATCAATCCATGTATCATTTCCCCCCCCCTCCCCCTCCTCCCCCTCCCCCCCCCGGACTTCCCAGAGCAAATACCGGGTATTATGACCAACAATCACAAACTAAAGTATACAAAATATACATAACCTCCCACCTTTAAAAATTTAAAACTTTAGATCCCCTCACAATAAAAATAAAAAGATAGGAAAGAATAATAAAAAAAAGAAAAGAAAAGAAGCAATACCAACTTCACATATTACTTCTTCTTACAGTCCATTTTTAAAATTAATCCATCTTCTCAAATTCAATTTTTTTTCCCACTTGTATATTCCTTCAAATTTCATAAGTCCATTTCTCAAATTACAGTCCATCTTCTCGAACTCAAATTTTTATCACTTATATATTTCTTCAATTGCCATAACATTTAATGTCCGTTCTTCTTACAGTCCATTTTAAAAATTAGTCCATCTTTTAAAGTTCAATTTCTGAGAACTCTAGGAGTGGAATGGTCTGATATATAGTGGATTGGAAGAAATGTATTTTCTTTGTTTCTGGAAGGGGAGTTGAGGTTTTAAGGAATGATTATGGATTATGATTTGTGCTATATTTTAATTTTTGTTGTTAGTTTCATACCCTATATTCGGTTCTCGGAAGTCCCGGGGGGTGGGGGGAGGAAGGGGAAGAAAGGGGGAGGGGGTAGAAAAGGGATTGATAGTTAATGTACACAGATGATTGAAGATGTATAATTAATGTAAAATCGGAGCTGCCCGGCTACCACTTCAGAATGATGGGAAAGAAGGAAGTAGAAGAGAGAAGGAGGTAGGAAAGAGAAGAAGAGGAAGAGGAAAGGAAGGAAGAGGGATAGAAGAGGGAGAAGAAAGGAGTAGGGAGGAAGGAGGAGAGGATGTAGATAAGAGAGGGGGAGGATGGTTGTGGAAAGTAGAAGAAGGTAGAGAAGGAGAGTAAAAGGAAAAGGAAGGGGGTGGTGACCGGGCAGATCCGATTAATTGTATATGATGGTACATTAAATATGTTATTGGATATGTTATTGGATAAGAATGTTAAAATAAAAGTTTTTTAAACAATAAAGTTCAATTTTTTTTCACCCACTTGTATATTCCTTCAAATTTCATAAGTTCATTTCATTTCTTAATTTCATTTCTTAATTTACAATCCAGCTTCTCAAATTCAAATTTTCATCACTTATATATTTCTTCAATTGTCATAAGATTTAATATCCAATCTTCCAATACTACTCCATCAATCAAATATCATTTCGAATAAAATCTCTCAAATATAATATTTCCAGCTTAACTTCATAACTTTTACTATCTATAAAGGTATCATTTAAAACAAATAATCATTTAAACTACATCCACAATATAACAGTAAGCAGTTAAAATCATTACATCCACATTATCTAAATTCATAAATTTCACTTTCCATCCTTCACAATTGAATAATATCATCCCATAGATTTATACCATACAAATAGCAAATAACAAAAATCTTATAATTTATGGCTTCCGGGTGGCTCCACCTCTTCGCTGAGCCCTAATTAAAGGGGCTCCGCACTGAATATCGTAAAAGCCAGGAAAAGCCGGCTTTAATCTTTTTCCCTGGATGAAAGGGGGAAGATAAGAGCGCAGGAATGTTGGTAGACCTCCCCAGAGGCTTTGTTTTAATTAAGCAGAGCCTCGAAGGGTCGATGGGTCCCATAAATATTCCTGCCATCTCCGACTTCAGTGCGTGTCTGCAAAAGCAGGAAAAGAAGAAGGTAGAGAAGGAGAGTAAAAGGAAAAGGAAGGGGGTTGTGACCGGGCAGATCCGATTAATTGTATATGATGGTACATTAAATATGTTATTGGATATGTTATTGGATAAGAATGTTAAAATAAAAGTTTTTTAAACAATAAAGTTCAATTTTTTTCCACCCACTTGTATATTCCTTCAAATTTCATAAGTTCATTTCATTTCTTAATTTCATTTCTTAATTTACAATCCAGCTTCTCAAATTCAAATTTTCATCACTTATATATTTCTTCAATTGTCATAAGATTTAATATCCAATCTTCCAATACTACTCCATCAATCAAATATCATTTCGAATAAAATCTCTCAAATATAATATTTCCAGCTTAACTTCATAACTTTTACTATCTATAAAGGTATCATTTAAAACAAATAATCATTTAAACTACATCCACAATATAACAGTAAGCAGTTAAAATCATTACATCCACATTATCTAAATTCATAAATTTCACTTTCCATCCTTCACAATTGAATAATATCATCCCATAGATTTATACCATACAAATAGCAAATAACAAAAATCTTATAATTTATGGCTTCCGGGTGGCTCCACCTCTTCGCTGAGCCCTAATTAAAGGGGCTCCGCACTGAATATCGTAAAAGCCAGGAAAAGCCGGCTTTAATCTTTTTCCCTGGATGAAAGGGGGAAGATAAGAGCGCAGGAATGTTGGTAGACCTCCCCAGAGGCTTTGTTTTAATTAAGCAGAGCCTCGAAGGGTCGATGGGTCCCATAAATATTCCTGCCATCTCCGACTTCAGTGCGTGTCTGCAAAAGCAGGAAAAGAAGAAGGTGTCCATCTCTGCTAATTGTCTTATCTTTATGGATCTCTTTAAGCAGACGGAATGAGTGCAAGCAGACGATTATTGGATTGCAAGTATTTTTGATTTCCGGACTTCTACCTTTTAAAAAGAAATTTTTCTCCTTTGTTTTAATTGACTCTTAAAGATGGCGCCTGAACGGGAGTGAAAATGGCGAATAAGAAGATAAGAAAAGTTATGTGTGGATTTTAATGAAGTGAACTGAGCTCTCCTATACTTAAAGGGAAAAGAGAAGTTTCTAGACTTATATTTTGTGAATTTTAAAACTGAAATGGCTACTAAACCACCTAAGACTGGGGGCAGAAGGGTTCTGAACTAGCTTTAGAAGATCTGATTAAAGAGCAAGGAAAGTGTCTGAAGAAAGGTTTAAGGAGATTATGGATAATAATGAGAAAATAAGAGAAGAAATAAAGAGAATAATAAAAAATAAGAGAAGATATCCTGATGGCTTTTCAAGGTTTGGCAAAAGATTGGAGGTGGTGGAGGAGGAGGTGCAAGAAATTGTTCAGTCAAATCAACAAATAGAAAATAGAATGGGGAATGCAAATCAAATTGGATAAAATGAAGATCAAGTGGTGGTGATGCAGTATAGAATGATGGAAGGAGCTCTGAGAATTAGGGGTTTGAATGAGGAAAAAGGGGAAGATTTAAAAAAAACTTTATCAGAAGCTCTGGCTGAATTTATTGAACTTGATCCACAAGAGGTTGTTTATCAAATTGACAAAATTTATAGAGTTAATTCTTGGATTGCTAGGCAAAAGAAACTTCCTAGAGACATCGTGGTTTATTTTTTGAAAAGAACAGTGAGGAATCAAATTTTGCAAGTTGCTTTTCAGAAAAATTTGAAAATAGGGGAACAGGAGTTGAAGGTTTTGAAAGAGATCCCTCCCAAGATGTTAAGGGATAGAAAAGACTTTACATTTTTTACACAAGAACTTAAGAAATACCAGATTCAATTTAGATGGGAGGTTCCAGTTGGCTTGACAGTTTATTATCAGGGAAGAAGATATCGTATTGACACAGTGCTTAAGGCCAAAGATTTTCTTTCTACAGTGCTGAAATTTGAAATAGAAATAATAGAAAAAAGAATTCAAGAGACTCAAATGGGTGTGGAAGCTGAGGTGATTCCAGTGATGTTACCATCAGAGGAACAACCACAAGAACAAAGACTGACGAGGGGAGCCCTTAAGCGTAAAGAAAAGGAGCAACAAACTCAAAGTAAAGTTCAGGACTCTGCTACAGAAGCGGTGGGAGGAGCACGGCCGAAGATACGGGAGGACGATCTTCAGTTGATTGCCCAAAGGCTTCAGCAGCCCAGTAATGGCAAATAAAATCTTGACTTGGAATGTCAATGGTTTGAACTCAGCTCAGAAGAGAAGAAAAATATTTCATTATTTGAAACAATTTAAAAATGATGTTATTTGCTTACAAGAAACGCATATTAAATTATCAGATCAAAAGTACCTAATAAACTCAAAGTTAGGTAAACATTTTGTTGCTTCAGCTTTGGAGAAAAAACATGGCATAGTGGTTTATTTGAGAAAAGATATACCAGCCAAGTTAATAGAGGCAGATATTTATGGAAGATATATTGCTATTGAACTTACAATAGAAACAAAAAGGACTCTCTTGCTTGGTATATATGCACCCAACCAGCAACAAGAAAAATTTTATAGAATGTTATATGATAAGTTGACTCTATGGGATTATAAATCGTGTATTATATTGGGAGATTGGAATGGAGTAATAGATACACGAAAGGACAAGAGAACTTCTTCCAAGAAGATACCTGCACATGCAAAGCTGCCTAAATCCTTTTTTGATATGATAGAAGATTTTGAGTTAAGAGATGTATGGAGACTGCGGAATTTGGAGGAAAGAGACTATACTTTTTTCTCTGATAGGCATCAATCCTTCTCACGTATTGATTTTATTTTAATTTCTAATGATTTGCTTTTTAGGGTGAAGAAAACTAAGATATTTCCAAGATGTTTGTCTGATCATAGTCCTGTTTGGATGGAATTGCAATATGGAAAAGAGGGTAGAAGAACTTGGAGATTAAATGAAAATTTGTTTAGATATCAGGATAATGTAAATCAATGTAAAAAGCAGATGAAAGAATTTTTTGATTATAATTTGAATAATGAAACATCGATAGAAATGGTTTGGGACTGCAGTAAAGCTTTTATGAGAGGTGTATTAATATATCTTAATAATAGACAGAGAAATAAGCAACAAAGACAGCGTAGGTATTTAGAAGAGGAAATTTATAAGAAACAACAA
Source organism: Ahaetulla prasina (assembly GCF_028640845.1). Classification (NCBI taxonomy): domain Eukaryota; kingdom Metazoa; phylum Chordata; class Lepidosauria; order Squamata; family Colubridae; genus Ahaetulla; species Ahaetulla prasina. Next base: position 43,305,443 of record NC_080545.1, on the reverse strand, counting down.
TTATTAATACATAACCCACATGATCAAAAACTTAAAGATGCAATAAAGTTACTACAGAATCAATTTAATATGATAATGGCTGATCAGGTGGCAACAAATATACAATATGCCAAACATAATACTTTTGTAACGCAAATAGACCTGGTAGGTGGTTAGCATACACTTTAAGGAAAAGACAAAAACAACGTACTATAGAAAAATAGAATACAAAGGTAAGAGAGATATCAACAGGATAAAATTAAAAAGCTTTTTAGAATATTATACAAATTTATATCTTAAAGATAATATATTGAATAGGATATTGATAAATATTTGAAGGAATATAAGGTTAAAATTTAACTTTAGAACAAACGGATGAATTGAATCGCCTATAACCTCGGAAGAAATTATTTTGGTAATTAAACAATTAAAATGGGAAAACTCCTGGTACGGATGGGCTTACAGTTAGTTATTATAGGAATTTACAGGATGAGATGTTAGGTCCACTTAAGGAATTATTTAATCAGATACAACTAGGAGGGGGAATTCCCCTCATGGAGAACCTCTTTATTTCATTGATACCAAAGAGGAACAGGATTGTTCTAAACCTGGGAATTATAGGCCAATCTCACTTTTAAATAATGATTATAAGATTTTGTTAAAATAATAGCTAATAGATTAATGTTGATTCTGCAGCGAAGAATTCATAATGATCAATCTGGATTTATAAAAGGGAGACAGATGAGGAATAATGTTAGGCAGATTGTTAATTTACTGGAGTACTTAGAAAAGAAAATTTTTTATTCCAGCAGCATTTATTTTTCTCGATGCAGAGAAAGCTTTTGATCGATTGCATTGGGATTTTTATTTAAATTAATAGAAAAGATGCAATTTGGAGATGGTTTTTTAAGAATAATTAGGGCAATTTATGGAGAGCAAACAGCACAGATTATAATCAATGGTAGTTTAACAGAACCTTTTAAGATTGCGAAAGGAACAAGACAGGGATGTCCTTTATCACCATTATTGTTTATTTTAACTCTAGAACCATTATTGGATAAAATACGAGAAGTCAAGGAGATAGAGGGAATTAGAGTTAGACAGTATGAATATAAGTTAAGAGCTTTTGCAGATGATTTGGTGATTACTTTAACAAACCCTATAAATTCTAGTAAATCTTTGTTGGAAATAATTGATCAATATGGGAATGTCTCAGGGTTTAAGGTAAATCAGAAAAAGACAAAAGTGATAATAAAAAATATGGCCAGACAACAGAAAGAAAAACTAGAGGAAGTAACAGGATTTGAAATTGTAAAAAAGGTTAAGTACTTAGGGGTTTATATTACGTCATCAAATGTGAAATTGTATAAGAATAACTATGAGGTTTTATGGCAAAAAGTTCAGAAGGAGTTGATTGTTTGGAAAAAATTGCAATTATCTTTGCTGGGGAGAATTGCTGCTATTAAAATGAATGTTTTACCTAGATTTTTATTCCTCTTTCAGATGATACCAATAATTAAGAAAGATAAGAATCTTGAGGAATGGCAGAAGGCAATTAACAAATTTATATGGGAAGGTAAAAAGCTAGGGTTAAAATGAAAATAATTCAAGATTCTCGGAAAGGGAGGTTTAAAATGCCTAATTTTAAATTATATTATGAAGCAGCTCCTCTCTCTGCAATAAGTGATTGGTTTAATTTAACAGAGGACAGAATTTTGAATATAGAAGGTTATAATTTGTTATATGGATGGCATGCATATTTAATTTATGACAAAAAGTGGATAAGGCCTTTAAAAATCATGTGCTAAGAAATGCCCTTCTGTGTTTGGAAAAATACTCTTATAAACTAAATTATAAGGTTCCTATATGGGCAAGTCCTAGACATACAGTAGAAAATATAAACATAGAACAGAAGCAGGAAATGATTACATATAAAGATCTTTTGTATACTGAAAGAGGTAATTTGCAGTTAAAATCTCTGCAAGTATTAAGAGAGGAAGGGAAAAATTATACTTGGTTTCAATATGAGCAACTACGTGCTAGATGGAAGGAGATCAGAAATTGGTATAGAGCAGAACGAGGAAATTTGGTAAAGCAAATTAAAAATCAGTCAAGGGAGCATATAAAGAGATTGTATAATGTGTTACTTGAAATAGATTCTGAAAGGGACTTGGTAAAGGACTGTATGATAAAGTGGGCAGAAAATTTTCAGGAGCCAATATTATTGGAAACGTGGGGAAAAATTTGGGTTAGAAATGTTAAATTCACGCAGGCACAGAATCTGAGGGAAAATTTTTATAAAATGTTTTATAGATGGCATCTAGATCCTAAAAAATTATCGTGTATGTATCCAGAAATGCAAGCAAAATGTTGGAGATGTAATTGTGATGACGCTACATATTTTCACATTTGGTGGACTTGTAAGGACATAAAGGCCTTTTGGATAAAAATTTGGTGGATTTTACAAAATGTTCTGAAAAGAAGATAAAGTTCCTGCAATTTTTCTTGTTGGGAATTATTACGGATTGTACAGTAATTGAGACTAAATTGATTTTAAATCTAATAACTGCAGCAAGATTACTAATAGGGCAATATTGGAAGAAAAAAGAAGTACCAACAATACAAGAATGGATATTGAAAGTTGCCAATTTGGCTGAGATGGCGAAGATATCAGCCTTTTTGAAAGACAATACGCAAGAAAGATACTTAAAGGAATGGAAAAATGGATTGACTATATTCAACGTAGATATCAGACTAAGAGTTATCAGACTGTTTTGAATGATTATGATGTATTATGTTTGATTGCTTTGGGGAAGTTAGAATTGATGATTGTAGGGGTATAATTAAGTTGGGACGAAAATTTTTTAGCATATGTTTGTTTTACTTTTAACTATACCTTGTGCTTGTTCCGGGAAGTCGGGGGGGGGAGGGGGGTTGCGAAGGGAGGGGGGAGGAGGGGGGGAAAGGGGGGGAAAAAAATTTGTAAAACTTTTTGAATAAAAAAAAAAATCTTATAATTTATATCCTAAACAAATCAATTCCAAAAATTAACCATAAACATCATATTCACATCTTAAACATTCCTCCCCTCTCCCATTCTATTTTCCATCATTTCCAAACCAATTAACTTAGCATCTAACAACAAAGGATTCCCACTCTTTAAAACATTAATATAAAAATGTCTCACTTTCATAACTGAATTAAGAAAATACTTTCTGCCTCTAAAATTCACTGACAAACCCATTGGGACTTCCCATCTAAAATATATCTGATGTTTCTTAAACTCATCCACTAAAAAAGCAAATTCTCTTCTGTTTCTTAACATTTTAGGAGGAATTTCCTTCATCATTTTTATATCTTGTCCCAATATTTGAAATTTATTTTTATAAAAGGCTTGCAAAATTTCATACCTAACCTTTTTAGTTGTAAAATAAATAACCACATCCCTCGGTACTCTATTTTGTCTTGCCCACCAAGAATTAACACGATAAATTCTTTCAATATTAGTCTCAAAATCTTCCGGCTCTACACCTTTATCTGAGCAAAGGCTTGGGTAAAATCTCCTTTAAATTTTCCTTCCTATTTTGTTTCAACCCCTCACCCTTATAGCATATTCCATTAATCTATATTGTAATATTACTCTTTCTTCATCTGCCCTATCTACCTTTGCCTGTATATCTTCCATCTTATTATCTAAGTTCCAATTGTTTTGATTTTTTTGAATTTCTTCTATTTTCCTTTGCAACTCTAAATTAGCTTTATTAATTTCTGCAAGATCATCCTCCATCTGAATACAAGAGCTCAATATTTGCGCAATTACATCCTTTACCATTTTCATTTCCCTCTTCTGCTCTTCCACCACTTCCTTAAAATCCAACATCTCTTTCTCTATTTCATCAAATTTTTGATCTATTTCTAAAAAATGACTCTCCAAAAACTCTTGTAAAGAATTTCTTAATTCCTTTTTAATTTCTTCTTTTAATTTTTGAATCTGAGCTGAGGAAATTTCAAAGTTTTTAATGACTTTTGGCAATATTTGCTTAAAAGCCATTTTTTTAAAAAAAAATATAGCTTAATAATGGACCAAGAAAAAGAAAAAAAATTTAAAAAGAAAAATTCAAAAAACTTTTCTTCTAAATCACTATAATCCCGAAGAAGAAGAAAAAATATAAATCATAAGATTCTCGTTTCTTCCATTTAGTCAGTATCTTCCTATATATCTTCTATTTTGACACTAGCTGTTAGTAAGCATTTCTTTAACTTTTCAGTACACACATTCCACAAAACCGCCATTTGCTTTCTTCTCTCCTATCTTCACAGCAAATATATCCTCAGGGGCTTGCAGTCTTCTTACAAACAAGTGTTAAAACTCCAGTTTCTGCTCCGTCCATGTTACAGTCCATCATAAATCAACTCCAGCCGTGGAAATTGGACGCTTCGTTTGTCCGCCATAAAGGCAGAAGCCTCGCCCAGCCAGGAGCTTATCAGGCTATGGAAGAAGAACTCCCCGTAAGCCTTAGAAGCTTATTAGGGTGTCTCAACTTCAACCTGAATGCTCATCTCTCCTTCTTTGCCCGAAGGAGAGAATTCCAAGCTGTCGGACCCAGATTTATGATGTCCTGACAGCTCTACTGACTAGGGAGTTAGCAGCTAAATTATAGCTGCTTCTCCACGAAGCGGAGCCATACCGGAAGTCATATTATTGCTTTCTTCATGTGAAGAGTAATATAAAAAATAGTTCTAGGCACACATTCCTACTCCATTTTCCATTCATGAACTACATCTGATTTTCATAATGCACAATAAGGGCTTTTCTGTATATTGATGAATGTCTATGTGTGAACAAATGAATCTATAGATACATACACGGTCCAAAGCTCCAGCTGCGGCCCGTTCCCAGGCCGCAACTAGCTCTTCAGCCGTGCCGTGGGCCAGGTCCTCAGGAAACGGCCCAAGCTCCATCAGGAACCTCTCTGGGTCCATCAGGCGCATGGGACGGAACCAACGCATTGGCTCCGTCTCCCTGCAGTGGTGGATAGCGGTCCGAAAATCTAGGCGAAGGAGAAAATGATCTGACCATGACACTGGTTCCATTTCTAACTTATCTAATTCCAGATCATTTAGCCACTGACCAGAGATATAAATTAAGTCCAGTGTGCCACCCCCTGTGTGCGTGGGGCCATCAATTACTTGAATCAGGTCCAAGGCCGTCTTGGAAGCCTGGAACTCCCGAGCCGTTGTCGATGACAAGCCCGTCGATGGCAGGTTGAAATCCCCCATGACTATAAGTCTGGGGGACTCAACCGCCACTCCGGCGAGCACCTCCAACAACTCGGGTAGGGCTGTAGTCATGCAGCAAGGAGCCAGGTACGTGATCAACAAGCCCAGCTGATTCCGATGGCCCCACTTCACAAAGAGGGATTCACAGCCGGCAATCTGAGGTACAGTGGCCTCCCTCGGCTCCAGACTTTCTCTAATAACAACCGCTACCCCCCCCACCCCTGCCTTGGGCTCTCGGTTGATGAAATGCTCGGAAACCTGGCGGGCATAACTCCACAAGGGGAACCCCCCCCTCCGGACCCAACCAGGTCTCCGTAATGCCCATAAGGTCCGCGGCTTCCCCCTGGATAAGATCACCAATCAGGGGGACCTTATTGACCACAGACCGGGCATTACATAACATCAACCGGAAACCCAGTGTCAGGCTACCCCCGACGGCAAATAGGAAAGAATTCACCTTGACTCCATTTGGTATGGAAACAAGTACTTTTACTTTTACAGTCTGGTTAGCAGCCAAGCAAAGCTGGAACTGAGACAAAATATGGCAAACATATCATATCCCCCCAATTGTCCCTCCTCCTCCAGGAGGTCAGGCTGGTCTGGTCCAATGCCAACTCCTTCACGGCCCCTCGTGGTAATCTTCTTCCACAGGTCTCTGGATGTCAGTCAACTCAGGAATGCAGTGTCGGTTAGAAAGCCGCTGATAACATTCAATCATTAATCACCCTCCTCCCAGTTATGTCAGCCGACACTAATAATAAGCTCTTTCCCTTACCCGGACGGTGGTATGATACATCATCATTCCTAAAAGTTTATAATACAGAAATAAACATTTTACATTCTATCTACTGATATAATCATTTAAAAGTAAATGAAGAGTGGAGTGGAGGCTGACATTCGGCCCTCCTGCAACAAGGACGTCAGTCCTAGAAAGAAAAAAGAGAAGTTAGGGTTTGTCAGGATATTTTTTATAGAATTGTGCTATTTTTCCGAGCATGAACATCTTCTTTGTTCACCCATTCAGCTTGGGATAACGGGAAGTGTTTCCAAGAAATAAGATATTGAATTTTATTTCTATGTTTTCTTGAATCTAAAATTTCTTTTATTTCAAAGTGTTGTTCTCCCTCTATGAGAATTGGTATAGGAGGGGGTGTATGGTTAGGACGGAAAGTAGATGTGTGTTCAGGTTTCAGCAAACTCACATGGAAAACAGGGTGGATTCTCCTAAGTGTTTTTGGTAAATCTAGTTGTACCGTCACAGGGTTGATGATTTTTACTATTGGGAAAGGTCCCACATATTTGGGTCCAAGTTTTTTAGATTTCTGAGTGGTTTGAAGATATTTGGTGGAAAGATAAACTTTATCGCCCACTTGATATTTGTTCTCAGGGGACCTTTTTTTGTCTGCTTGTTTTTTATGTGCACGGTGAGCGTCGTCGATCGCCTTGCGAGTCATTTTCCATGTGCTTTGTATTTGATCTATCCATTCTGATAAAGAGGAAACAGTAGTTTCTTCCTGTGGGAGTTCCGAGATAGGAACAAAATCTTGGCCTGAAGCTATTTTAAAGGGAGTAAATCCCGTGCTACTATGAATTGAGTTGTTGTAGGCAACTTCAGCAAAAGGTAAGAGATCAGCCCAATTATCTTGCTGGTAGTTAACATAACATCGGAGATATTGTTCTAGTACAGAGTTGACGTTCACAGCTTCCATTAGTTTGAGGATGATGGGAGGAGCTTAATCCTTGGAACCAATGAGTCGTAAAATTCTTTCCAAAATTTAGAAGTGAATTGAACTCCTCGATCTGAAATGATGCGATCAGGCACTCCGTGAAGTCTATAAATGTGTTGTACAAACAACTTTGCTAGAGTCTTTGAGGAGGGTATTTTGGAACATGGAATAAAATGGACTTGTTTGGAGAAAAGGTCAGTCACTACCCATATAACAGTATTGCCGGAACTTTCAGGTGATTCCACTATAGAATCCATGGATATTTCTTTCCATGGGGTTCCTGGTCTGGCTACCGTTTGTAGTAGTCCAGGAGGTTTTCCGGAGGTCTCTTGGATGATGCACAGACCGGGCAACTTGCTACATATGCTTGAATGTCTTTTTTAAGACTTGGCCACCAAAATTGTCTTTTAAGAAGATGCAAAGTTTTCACAAATCCAAAATGCCCTGCCATCTTGGCATCATGGCATCGTTGTAGGATGGTTTCTCTGAGTGATAGAGGGACATATAGTTTTGTTCCAATCCAAGCTAGTCCATCACCGAGTGTGCATTCATGGAATGCGTTAAGTACCAGTCATCGGTGTTTAAAGCTTCTTTAAACGATTTGGTTAGTTCATCTGGGAGTGAGGGGTCAGCTTTGAGTGGCTTCTAGTTATTGCTGGCCAACTGTTGCACGGAAGTATTGGTTGAACCACCTCGGAGCGAGTGCAATTGTATTGGGGTAAACGTGAAAGAGCATCTGCTAAGAAGTTTTTCCCTCCAGGAATATACTGTAAAGTAAAATTAAAGCGGTTAAAATATTGAGTCCAACGGGCTTGTTTAGGCGAAAGTTTTCTAGGAGTCTTTAGCGCTTCTAGATTTTTGTGATCAGTCCAAACTTCAAAAGGATGATTTGAACCTTCTAAGAATTGTCTCCATGTCCGTAGAGCCCAATGAACTGCAAACGCTTCTTTTTCCCAAATAGCCCATCGTCTTTCGGTTTCAGTCAATTTTCGAGAAGTGAAAGCACAGGGTTGTAAATTACCATCAGCATTGTTTTGGAGCAAGACGGCTCCGACTGCTACATCACTTGCATCAGCTTGTATTACAAAAGGAACATCCATGTCAGGGTGCTTTAAAATAGGTTCGGGGGCAAAGAGTCGTTTCAATTTTTCAAATGCTGCTTGACATTCCATTGTCCATTCGAGGGGTAATGATGGTTTGGGTTTCGTGTCTCCTTTAGTTTTAAGAGGATAGTGATTGGTAAAGCAATTTGAGCAAAGGAGGGGATGAATTGACGATAGAAATTTGCAAATCCCAAAAAACTTTGGAGCTGTTTGCGTGTGCGTGGGGGGGCCCATTCCAAAACAGCTTTCACTTTTCCTGGATCCATTTCTAACCCATCAGCCGAGATGCGATATCCTAGGTAGTCTATTTTGGTTTGATGGAAATCACATTTGGATAGCTTGCAATACAGTTCAGCAGATAATAACTTTTTGAGAACTGCTCTTACTAGTTTAATGTGTTCTTCCATAGTTTCTGTATAGATGAGTATGTCGTCAAGGTAGACAAGAACTCCTTTGAACAAATGCTGATGGAGTATTTCATTTATCAGTTGCATAAAAACTGCAGGCGCCCCCTGCAGACCAAAAGGCAGTACTCGGAACTGGAAACACCCTAGTGGGCAGTTGAAAGCGGTTTTCCATTCATCCCCCTCCTTTATACGGACTCTGTAATAAGCTTCTCGCAGGTCCAATTTGGTGAAGAACTTCCCCTTCGCTAAGTGTGCTAACATATCTTTCATGAGCGGCATGGGGTATATGTTTTGGCACACCGCGTTCAAATTTCTATAGTCAACTATAAGACGAAATGAGCCGTCTTTCTTTTCCCGGAACATCACAGGTGCGGCCACGCGAGGCCTAGCTGGTTGGATAAAGCCCCGCTCTAGGTTTTTGTCTATGAACTTTCGCAGTTCTCCCAATTCTTTTTGGGTCATGGGGTAAGCTTTTGGTTTTGGAAGTTTTACCCCCGGTAGGATGTCGATGGCACAATCAATAGGCCTATGGGGAGGTAGAACGTCTGATGCTTTCTCACTAAAGACTTCCCGCAGGTCCCAGTACTCCTTAGGTATCCTTTCCTCCCCATCTATCAATCTTCTTCCACAGGTCTCTGGATGTCAGTCAACTCAGGAATGCAGTGTCGGTTAGGAAAGCGCGCACTGATAACATTCAATCATTAATCACCCCTCCTCCCAGTTATGTCAGCCGACACTAATAATAAGCTCTTTTCCCTTACCCCGGACGGTGGTATGATTCACCTCATGATCCTAAAAGTTTATAATACAGAAATAAACATTTTACATTCTATCTACTGATATAATCATTTAAAAATAAATGAAGAGTGGAGTGGAGGCTGACACCCAGGCTCTGAGGACCATGGCCTCCCGGGGAACGGGTAAAGACTGAGGGGCCGGAGCACGTGATCGCTTTGAGACAGCGAGCACGTGTTCCCAACACTTGATATAGCCCCCCGCTTCCGCCATATCTGCCTCTCCCACTTACCGTACAGATTGAACAATTCTCTACTCCTGGAACGAACCCATCCCCCTCTGCCTTCGGACCAGATGGTATAGTGCCGCGAACAGGCACGGGGGCTAAATCCCTCCCCGATGGGTTATTCCCCCCACCCGTCGTATCCCTCCCACCCCTTAAAAAACCCCTCTTTAAAAACCTATTTAAAAAACCCCAAAAACTCTTCTTGGCCGCATGCCACCTCTCTGGGTCCCAAGACCCTTCGTTAAGGTAAGCTCTCGATAACCTTGAGGGCCATTCCTGCGAGGCGGGGGAATCTCGCAGTCGTAATAGATCGGTGGATGAGTATCTCATGAAAAGATAACAGTTTACGACAGCAACAGTGTGCATCCCAAGCCGGCATAGATGTTAAATGGCTTCTAGACCAACCGAGTTGGCTGTTCCGACCAAGTCCAGGTGAACCCATAACCGGCCAAGTCCAGATGGTCCAGGAGACAACCGAGCGGTCCAGGGGTCCGGCCAAATCTAGTGCCCCCCCCTAACAGTTGGTACAATAATATCCTCCTCGGTTGCCGACCACGAAGATGGAGTAGTGGCCCTCGAAAACCCGGCTTTAGTCCATCCTGGGAAAAAGGGTCCTGCAGCTCAGAGGTCTGATGGAATACCGCACACTCCAGTACCGCCAGTACCGTAAATGCCGCCAAAGTCGCCGTCGTTCCAGAGGCCGCCATTAATAACTCTGGATCCTGAGTCCTACGGGAGATGGTGCGGTATATAAGTTTGATAAATAAATAAATAAAATAAATAAATAAATTCATGTTCCACCATGCCGCAGATAGAAGTCAAGGACGCTCCGCTAATGTGCCGCTGATGGAAAATGTGGCACAGAATCATGCCGCTGAGGAACATTACAGCGAAGGCCAGGCCTGGCCAAAAGGCCAACTGAGGGGGGGGGGGAGAAACGGCCGATCTTCGGACCCTCCAAAATTCCGGCCCGAGCGGCCCACCACACTGCCGCCTACCTTGTAAGCGGCCAGGGGATCGAACTAAGGCCCGTCCTGGGTGACTGCCCCCCCCAAAATGGCCATCGCCTTCCGCTGTCCCTCTGTCCCTCCGTTGATAAGAAACGCGGCTCCGAGCTCCTGTCGCTGATGAAAATCATGACCAAGGGTAAACCTACCCAAAAAGTCAGCTGGGAGGGGGAGAAGCAGCCGATCTTCAGGCCCTCTACGACTCCGGCCCGAACGGCCCACCACACTGCCGCCAGCATTTACTCACGGCCAGGGGATCTCAAAAAGCCAGTCCGGGGCGGTAACCCAACCCTAAAATGGCCGCCGCCATCCGCTGCTCTCTCCAGACTCCAGTCCCAAACTCAGCAGCCGAGAGACCATCGAGGTCCAAAGACCTCGCTCTCGGCTGCCGGTATGATGACACACCTGGGGCCGAAGTCTGTGCAGCCCGGCAAACGCCTGCACGGCATCTCGGCTGGGAAACACCAGCCATCTTCATGAGCCCTAAAAAGCCACCGCCATTACGCGCATGCGCAGAATGCGTATTCATATTCATATTCATATAACAGTAATTATATGTTATTGCTGTATATGAAAACTTTACTCATTCATGCCAAAGTGTCAGCTTTTGAGGGACAAAAATATTATACCAGTTCTATATTTAGGCAATGCAACCTAGTGGTTATTTAAAGAATGACTATAAACAAACTGCTACAACCCAAGAAATGTATTATTTTCCTTTGTTGCTAAGACTGCAACTATTTTAGTAATATGGAAGTTTGAATATTCTCTTATTATTTTAAAACTTGACAATATTTAATTAAAATGTGCATGTCATTTGAAAAAATGCAGCCCATTTCCATAGAAATAACTATGGCAAACTGAAATCTTAAATAATAAATATTTTAATCTGTCAGAAACATCATACTTCTCATTGATATCTTTGAAGAGCTTCCTTGCAGCAACTGAATATGTTTTTGCCAACTGAGATTTTCACTAGTAGATGAGATGCATGGACATATATTTTCAATGCCCCCTAATAATTAGTAAAAATTCATTAATCAATGTTTGCTTAAAATCTAGGAAAATAAGTTTGTAATATAGCTTAGAGCTAGGTAAATATTTGATCTGATGGTTGTGAATCAGCAGCTAGTGATAGAAGGGTCAACCAACCACATTTTCTTTAGCCTTTTTTTAGCCACAAGACTCATCTACCTTCCATTGTCTTCCCATACTACCAACAGATGGTACAAAATACTGTGCCAATTGGAAAGAAACACTCAGTTAAGGAATTCTCTGGGGAATGAATCTCCAAATGCAATTGTTTTAGCAAAATATTAAGAGATTATCCTATTTACAATTTCTTGGGAGATTTATTGGAGCAGAACTGAAGAATCCTAAATACAAATACAAATATTGAAGGAAATATGATACAATAGGGAAGAAAATGTGATTTTATAACATATATTTATTGCTTCTCTTACTGTGTTCTCACACAATCAGAAATAATATCATAATGGTGACGTTACATGAATGTCCTGCAGTGGATAGTTTAATAATTGAGACAAAACATATTTTTCCCCATTGGTAACTAGAAGTCCATTCCAGACTAGTTCAAGGCTATTAGAATTCAAAATGACAAATGAATGGAAGATATTATATTTTCATTAAAAGAATGTACAAAGAGTAGTTTTGTTTCTTAATGTAAGAATACATTAATACAACATACGTTACTTCTCCCCTCAGTGATGCAATTGAGTGTAAGCCTGCCCTTTAAATCTCCAACTTTGTCCTTGGTTAATTTAGACATAAGCAAATTGACAGTATGGGAATGTGGTAACAAATATAGCAATACTGGATGTAATACTGGTATCCACCAGTAAAATATTCATATGTTTTTCTCCCATATTGTGAGGAAAAACAGCCTTCATGACCATTCCTTAGGGGAATGGAGAGGCTAGTGAAGGGGGACCTGAATTCTGCTGGCTCCAAGCAGAAGGTACTTAAGCCATACTCAAATTGTACATGATGAGGAAGCCTGGGGTTCTCTCTCCCATTTGAGATGGCAGATCCCTTGGGGAATGAAGCTCTTGGAAGGAGGAAATAAATCCTAGGTCCTGGAAAATTTTCCCTGCAGGGCCTTTTTAGATGTCCCCTCCTCCCACACCTGAAGCATCTCATTCCCAACTCCCCTGTTTCTTTGTACCAGGAGCATCTGGGCTGATTATCTGATGGAGCTGTATTCAGATGCCTCCTGTTATTTCTCAGGGCTGCAAACATTTTTAAATCTTCTATTCTCTCTGTTCTTCTTTTCCTATTCCTTTCTCTTTCTTTTTCTGCTTCCTTTTTCTCTTACTCTTCCTCCCTTAGTCTTACCCTTTTGTTTATTTTGTCGAATAACTATTAAATTATATATATATATATATATATATATATATATATATATATATATATATATATATATATATATATATATATATATAATTTAATAGTTATTCGACAAAATAAACATATATGTATATGTATATGTATATATATGTATGTATAAGCATGAATTGATACGTAAAATGAATACAATTAAAGGGAACATTAGGACAGGGATGGTAGGCACGCTGGTGCTCTTATGCATGCCCCTTACAGACCTCTTAGGAATGGGGTGAAATCAACAGTAGACAGTATTAGGTTAAAGTTTTGGGGATTTTGGGATGAGACCAAAATCTGGTAGTGCATTCCAGCCATTAACAACTCTGTTACTGAAGTCATATTTTCTGCAATCGAGATTGGAGCGGTTCACATTAAGTTTGAATCTATTGTGTGCTCGTGTATTTTTTTAAAAAAGATTTTTATTTTTTAACAACAAACATAAAAAAACTCATCAAACCAGTTACAATGTGCTGGTGGGGTGTTTACATATCTTATTGTGCAATCTCAAAATAGGCATCTTTCATACATATATCTTATATTATCTAGATCTCTTATTCAATCTAGGTCTTTTCTAACATATCTTTCCTTCTAACCAGTAATAAAATAAATCCCATATTTTGTAATATTGCTTATCTTCTTGTTCTCTAATTTCAAATGTCAATTTACTCATCTCTGCACATTCCATCATCTTCCTAATGATTTCATCTTGTGAAGGTAATTTCTTGTTTTTCCAATTTTTAGCAAACACAATCCTGGCTGCTGTAATGATATTCACAATCAAGTATTTTACATCTCTAGTATATATTTCAGGTACAATTCCCAACAAAAAAACTTCTGGCTTAAAGTCAATATGTTTTTTGATCATTTTCTCAAACCACATGTGTATTTTAGTCCAATATCTTTTCGCTTCAACACATGTCCATCACATATGGTAGTATGATCCAGGTGTCTGATGACACTTCCAACATTTTTCGGATTTATCCTTGAACATTCTAGCAATTCTTGTCGGGAGTAGATGCCACCTGTAAAACATCTTATACAAATTTTCTTTATATGCTGTAGACATTGTCATTTTATAGTTATACATCCATAATTTCTGCCATGCCTCTAAATCTATCCAATTACCAAAGTTCTTCCCCCAAGCAATCATTGTTTCTTTTACTTGTTCTTCCTCCAATTTAAGCGCTAGTTAATATCCATATAATTTCCTAATCAAATTGTCATTGAACCTGTTAAGATCTTATCAAAACTCATTATATTGTTATAGAAGCCTTCTGTTTTAGAATCTTTATCATATCTGGGTTGTATTTGCAAATAAGAAAACCAATTCATTGTTATGCCTTCTGCCTCTAATTCTAGCTTAGTTTTTAACTCACCCTTTTCATTCAACAAATTGTAACAATTTGTTCCTTTCTAAATGTTATTGGATATGAGAATGCCTGAATAGATGATACCCAAATTGGAATTTTAAAAAAATAATGATAAAGAAATCTCCCAATTTGATAACAACGCCTCTCTAACTAAATGTCTTCTAAAATATCCCTGTGTTTTAGCTTGTCCATACCATAAAAAAGCATGCCATCCCAGCAACAAATCATGTCCTTCCAAGGTCAATATTCTATTATTTCTTAGAGTTATCCATTCTTTAATCCACATCAAGTTTGCTGCTTGATAATATAATTCCCAGTTAGGTAGCCCAAAGACCCCTCTCATTCTTGCATCTTGTAACAATTTTAGTTTTATCCTTTCTTTTTTCCCTTGCCAAATATATTTCAACATCATTTTATTCAGTTCCACAAAATATCCTTTCCCCAGTTTAATTGGAATGGTCTGGAACAAATACAAAATTCTAGGTAGTATATTCATCTTAATTGGTGATATTCTTCCAAGCAGTGACAATTGTAAATTGCCAAATCTGTCACAATCTGCTGTTTGAGTTTACTATAATGAGTCTCTTTCAATGTGCTACACCTTGCAGTCAAATATATCCCCAAATATTTAACTTTGTTTGTAACCTGCATCTCTGAGCATTCTACCAGTTCAATTTTTTGCTTCATTAACATATTTTTTGTCAAAATTTTCATTTTATCCTTATTAATTTTCAAACCTGCCACTTTCCCAAATTCACCTATTTTATCTATCAAGCAAGTTATAGATTCTAATGGATCCCCAATAATGAAAACCAAATCATCAGCAAAAGCTTGGAGTTTATATTCTTCCTTTTGGATTTTCATACCTTTTATCTCTCTTTCCTCCTAACATTTAACATAACATAATAACAGAGTTGGAAGGGACCTTGGAGGTCTTCTAGTCCAACCGCCTGCCCAGGCAGGAAACCCTACACCATTTCAGACAAATGGCTATCCAACATTTTCTTAAAAATTTCCAGTGTTGGAGCATTCACAACTTCTGCAGGCAAGTTGTTCCACTTATCGATTGTTCTAACTGTCAGGAAATTCCTCCTTAGTTCTAAGTTGCCTCTCTCCTTGATTAGTTTCCACCCATTTCTTCTTGTTCTACCTTCAGGTGCTTTGGAGAATAGTTTGACTCCCTCTTCTTTGTGGCAACCCCTAAGATATTGGAAGATTGCTATCATGTCTCCCCTAGTCCTTTTTTTCATTAAACTAGACATACCCAATTCCTGCAATCATTCTTCATATGTTTTAGCCTCCAGTCCGCTAATCATCTTTGTTGCTCTTCTCTGCACTCTTCTAGAGTCTCAAAATCTTTTTTACATCGTGGTGACCAAAACTGAATGCAATATTCCAAGTGTGGCCTTACCAAGGCATTATAAAGTGGTATTAACACTTCACGTGATCTTGATTCTATCCCTCTGTTTATGCAGCCCAGAACAGTGTTGGCTTTTTTGGCAGCTGCTGCACACTGCTGGCTCATATCTAAATGGTTGTTCACCAGGACTCCAAGATCCCTTCACAGTTACTTCTATTGAGCAAGGTACCACATATATGGTACCTGTGCATTTTGTTTTTTTGGCCTAAATGTAGAACCTTACTTTTTTCACTGTTGAATTTCATTTTGTTAGATAGAGCCCAATGTTCTAGTCTGTCAAGATCTTTCTGTATCTTGAGCCTATCTTCTGGAGTGTTGGCTATTCCTGCCAGCTTGGTGTCATCTGCAAATTTGATGAGTTCCCCATCTATCCCCTTGTCCAAGTTATTGATGAAGATGTTGAAGAGTACTGCACCTAAAACAGAGCCTTGGGATACTTCACTGCATACTTCCCTCCATGTGGATGTAGTTCCATTGAGGACTACACGTTGAGTGCGGTTGGTCAGCCAATTACGAATCCATCTGGTGATGGTGCTGTCTAACCCACATTTTTCTACTTTATCTAGTAGTAGGTTATGGTCTACTTTATCAAATGCTTTACTGAAATCCTAATTAACAGAAAATTAATTTCTATTTAATACTTCCAGTGTCAGCACAAACAGCAGTGGTGACAGTGGGCAACCTTGTCTAGTGCCTTTTTTCATTTGGATCGCTTCAGTCAGTTCACCATTTATCATAATCTTAGCTGATTGTTTATGGGCCGCGGTGTGGCTCAGGCTGTAAGAAGCCTGTTATTAAACACAGCTGCTTGCAATTACTGCAGGTTCTAGTCCCACCAGGCCCAAGGTTGACTCAGCCTTCCATCCTTTATAAGATAGGTAAAATGAGGACCCAGATTGTTGGGGGGGGGCAATAAGTTGACTTTGTATATAAATATACAAATAGAATGAGACTATTGCCTTACACAATGTAAGCCGCCCTGAGTCTTCGGAGAAGGGCGGGATATAAATGTAAATTTTAAAAAAATGGTATATGGTTTCTATTGCCTTAATAAACATTTCACCAAAACCCATTTGTTTCAGTTGTAGAAGAATAAAATGCCAATTAATGTTATCAAAAGCTTTTTGTGCATTCAGAAAGATCAACGCCATCTGTTTTTCGGGATGGGCCTCATAATATTCTAAAGTGTCCAATATTATTCTCATATTATTTTTAATTATGTCTTTTGGGCAGAAATCCATTTTGATCAGAATCTATAAACTCATTCAAGTATCATTTAAGTCATTCTGCCAATATTAAAGCAAAGATTTTATAATCCAAATTTAACAGAGATATTGGTCTATAGTTTTTAACTTGTTTTAAGTCAGTATCCTCTTTTGGGATAAGCATTCTATAAACCTCTGTCCAGGTCTCAGGTATTTTCCCCTTTTGCATCACTTCATTCATAACCTCTAATAGTGGAAGGCCCAATTATTCTTGAAAAGTCACATAATATTCAACTGGCAGTCCGTCTGGGCCTGGTACTTTTCCACATTTCTGTTTTTTAAGTGCTTGCATTAGTTCCATCATTGCTATGTTTCCCTCCAACATCATTTCCATGTCTTTTGGAATCTAGGGTAAATTCACTTTATATAGATAATGTTTCACATTTTCCCCATCATTTCCTCTTTTCCATATAATTGCCTATAAATATTAAAAGTTGTTCAAAATTTTTATAGGCAATTATATGGAAAAGTGTGCTTCTGTATTGTTGTGATTGAAGCTGAAGTAGTCATTGAAGGACATTTATTATTATTTTTATTTATTTATTTTGTCACAACAGTATATATAAGCATAAGCATGAAAATAACTATATAATATATAAGCATATATATAAGCATAAGTATGTAATAACTATATTAATTCAATATAATGAAAGGAAACAATAGGACAGGAACGGTAGGCACGTTTGTGCTCTTATGCACGCCCCTTATAGACCTCTTAGGAATGGAGTGAGGTCAATTGTAGACAGTTTTTGGTTAAAGCTTTGGGAATTTTGAGAAGAGACCACAGAATCAGGTAGTGTGTTCCAAATATTAATAACTCTGTTACAGTAGTCATATTTTCTGCAATCAAGATTGAAGTGGTTAACATTAAGTTTAAATCTGTTTGCTCTTGTATTGTTGTGATTGAAGCTGAAGTAGTCTTCAACATTGACATTGTAGCAGATGATTTTATGAGCTATGCTCAGATCATACCGAAGGCGGCGTAGTTCTAAATTTTCTAAACCCAGAATTTCAAGTCTGGTAGCATAAGGTATTTTGTTGCGAGTAGAGGAGTGGAAGACTCTTCTTGTGAAATATTTCTGGATGCACTCAATTGTATTTATATCCGATATGCAGTGTGGGTTCCAGAGAGATCAGCTGTATTCAAGAATTTTTTTTACTACGAATAATTATGGATTGTACAGCTATAGAGACTAAATTGATTTTGAACTTAATAACAGCCGCAAGACTTTTGATTGCTCAATATTGGAAGAAAGAAGAATTACCTACAATTGAAGAATGGACTCTTAAAGTATCAAATCTGGCAGAAATGGCAAAAATCTCTGCTTACTTGAAAGACTATACACAAGAAAAATATATTTTAGAATGGAAAATGTGGATTGATTATATTCAAAATAAGTATCAGATAAAAAAATATCGAATAGCATATGAGTAAATTTAGGAAATATTTTGTATTAGATATATTTCTGAAGGAGAGGGGAATTGAGAGTGTGATTAAGTGTGGAGAGACTAGAGATTATAATTTAGGAATTATTTTAGATTATGATTGTTAGTTTTGATACCATGCATTTTGTTCTGGGAAGTCGGGGTGGGGGTAGGGGTAAGGGGATGGGGGGGGTTGAGGCAAGAGATGGAGTGATGGTTAATGTACAGGGATTATTGAAGATGTATAAATATAATTAATGTAGGGTCGGGTCTGCCCAGTTACCATTTTAGAATGGTGGGGAGGGAGAAAAGAGAGAGTAGGAGGTAGGAAAGAGGAGAAGAGGAAGGAAGAGGGGTAGAAGAGGGAGAAGGAAGGTGTAGGGTGGAGGGAGGAGAGGATGTAGATAAGAGAAGGAGAGGAAGGTCTGGAAAGTAAAAGAAGGTAGAAGAGGGAAGAGTGTTAAAAAGGGGGGTGGTGACTGGGCAGGCCCGACTAAATGTATATAACTGTACATTGAATGAGTTGTTTGACATGATTGTAAAAATAAAACTTTTTTACTAAAAAAAAAAAGAAAAAAAGAATTGGACTAGCAAATTTTTTGTATGCTCTGGTTAGTAGTGTAATCTTACCGGAGAAGAAGCTACGCAAGATTAGGTTTACAACTCTCAATGCCTTTTTGGCAATGTTGTTACAGTGGGTTTTGGCATTTAGATCATTTAATATGAGTACTCCAAGGTCCTTGACAGAGTGAGGGTCCTAGCTTGTATTTTGTGTTTTGATTCTTTTTGCCAATGTGTAAGACAGAGAATTTGTTGGTTGAGATTTGAAGTTGCCAATTTTTTGCTCATTCCAACACAAAGTCAAGGTCTTTTTGAAGGGTAGCAGCATTGTTGATGGTGTTAAATAGTTTAATATCATCGGTGAAGAGAATGCAGTTACTTATAATATGATCACAAAGGTCATTTATGTATAGTATGAAGAGTGTTGGTCCTAGAACGCTGCCGGTGCAGGATTTGATAGGGCACTGCCTATTTTGACCAATTGTTGCCTGTTTGACAGGAACGCAGTTATCCAATTATGGAGGGGTCCAGAGATGCCATAGGATTTTAATTTTAGAAGTAGTTTGTCATGTACTACCTAATCAAAGGCTTTACAGAAGTCTATGTAAATCACATCTATTGCTTTGCCCTGATCAAGATTTGTAGTCCATATGTTTTTGCAGTGAAGAAGTTGTAGATTACAGGATAATTTTTTTCTGAAACCAAATTGTTTATTAGAGAGTAGGTTGTTTGTTTCTAGGTGGAGGGTAATGGATTGGTTGATGATTGATTCCATGACTTTGCAGGTGACGCAGCATAAAGAGATTGGTCTGTAATTTTCAACTAGGCTGGGGTCTCCCTTTTTGAAGATAGGGATGACCGTGGCTACTGACCATAGATTGGGAAGGGAGCTGGTCCTGAAAGATTTGTCAAAGATTATGCTTAGGGTTTCTGCTTTAACAGTAGAAATCTTTTTTAAGAAGTATGCACATAGTCCATCAGGTCCAATAGATAGAGTTGGTTTCAGTCTACATAGTGCCTTTTAACATTATCTTCTGTGAAATCTATTTGTGTTAAATCATTGTAGTCATTATTGGTACAACTAGGGAATATTGGGCATGAGCCATTGCTGTTAACAAAGACTGAGCCGAAGAATGTGTTAAAGAGGTTTGCTTTAACTGCTTCATCATTGCATTCTTTATCATTAGATCCTTTTAGGGGTGGGATGGATCTCGAGTCTTTAAGTTTGTTGTTTACAAAATTATAGAAAGCACGATTGGATTTTGTGCGCAGAAGGTTTTCTTCTTGTTTAATGTGGTAATTGGTACATTCAATCTTTATTTGGTGGCATATATTCTTGTAGTGGCTTTTAAAGTTAGCTACATAGCCAGTTTTGTTTTTTTGCCAGAGGGAATTTTTTGGGATTGGAGCTTTCTTATTGATATGGGTAATTTGTTTTTCCTGGTTTTGGTGATGATTTGTGGTACTTATAGTTTTATAACTCTATTGAGAAAATAGAAAATGTTATAGTAGTCTTCGGCAGTAATACAGTTAGAGAATACAGTTAGAGAATAGAATTTGCCAGTTAAGAGATGAGAGGTCTGTGTCTATGAGATCATATTTGGCTTTTTTGAAGTTGTAGTTTGGTAGCCCATTATTATGGAGATTTTTGTAAGGGCGTATATTGAGACAAAAGTCTATCATGCTGTGGTCACTATTGGAAAAGGGTTTTTTTATTTGTAGTCCATAAATTGAGTTTAAGTTGTTGCAGAAAATGAGGTTGAGGCAGTTGTTGAGTCTAATGTTGTTAGTTACTAGTTCTTCTAGACCTAGATTTGTAACAGCATTGTATAGGGTTGTATGGATGGGTTCAGTTGTACATTCATTTATTTTCCAATTAATAAGAGGTAGGTTGAGGTCACCCAGAAAGATGAGAGGATAAGGGCAAGAAGCTACCCATGTTAGTAGTGTGGTTAACTTGTTTGCATGTGCGATGTCATAGGGAGCTCTGTAACATAGTAAGAAGCGAAGCTTGATGTTAAAAGACAGTTCGCAGACAATAGTTTCTGGAAGAGCAAGTTTATGTGCAACTTGAATATTTTTTAGGTTTAGTGACTTTTTGTAAAAGATAGCTACTCCACCTCCTCTGCGGGTTTCGTGATCCGACCAGAAAACATGATATTCTCTTACTGAGATGATGGAGTCAGGGAGGGATGAGTTTAGCCATGTTTCACAGACAAATATAATGTCAAATGTACCAGTATTTAATAAGAGGAGAAATACAGGCATTTTGTTTACGATGCTTCTTGCATTTATTAGTTTGAATTCAGTAGTGTTTGGTATTGAGGAAATAAGAGACCTGCATACCTAGCTTTGGATGACGGCTGGTTGAAAGTTCTGTACGAGGGATGGTTGGATGTTTTGGGTGATGGAGGGTTGGATGTTGGACAATTGATTGTAGGTTTGATCAAATACAAATTTTGTTATTTGACATAATTCTGATATCTCCAAACTAGACCAGTTGGATAAAAGTTAGTAGAAATGTTCCTGGATATCATTGGCCAACTAGTCAATGAATGTCAAGGCAAGGATCTGCTGGTCCTTAAGGATATTCATATCTAAGTGGGCAAAATCAACCTCCACCTCTAGGAGGTGGATCCAGAAGGCATCTGATATTTTTCTTTCCCTCTGCATTGTGTGCTGAAACTCAGGCCAGTTTTGCCACTTTTGCCCTATCTCATTTAGTGCTTCTAACAAGTTCTCCTTTGCCCTGTCATATTCATACCAATGGGTATGAATCCCAGGAGGGAGCCTTAGGGGCCAGGCAACTCTCCCTAGGGCTATCTCTCCCAGTGTGGTAACAATTGGCTGTTTTGCAATTTCTTCAGTTTTCTCAAATAATTAATTTAACATCTCATCTTTTATGAGAAAAATATGAAACAGTTGGATCATATCTCCTTAGGAGGGATTATGGCTCTCAATAATGGACTGGAGAGTTTTGATAATAGTTTGGGGATCCAATCAGAAGGAAGGGTTTTTTTAAATATAATATAATATAACAACGGAGTTGGAAGGGACCTTGGAGGCCTTCTAGTCCAACCCCCTGCCCAGGTAGGAAACCCTACACCATCTCAGTCAGATGGTTATCCAACATTTTCTTAAAAATTTCCAGTGTTGGAGCATTCACAACTTCTGCAGGCAAGTCGTTCCACTTATTAATTGTTCTAACTGTCAGGAAATTTCGAATCCATCTGGTGGTGGTGCTGTCTAACTCACATTTTTCTACTTTATCTAGTAGTAGGTTATGGTCTACTTTATCAAATGCTTTACTGAAGTCCAAATAAATTATATCGACAGCATTCCTCTGGTCTACTAATTTTGTCATTTTGTCAAAGAATGCAATGAGATTAGTCTGGCATGATCTGTTTTTGACAAACCCATGTTGGCTTTTGGTCATTACTTTGCTTGCTTCTAGGTGTTCGGTGATTCGTTGCTTTTTCCCCCTCCCCCCTCCCTCCAAAACCCCCTCCCCCCCCGGACTTCCCGGAGCAAACACAAGGTATAGTTCATTAAACAAAACAGTCATACATTAAATTTTTAAAATCTAACACAATTATAATCCTTCTCTCTCTTATACAATTTTACATTTGATGAAGTAAGAAAGACTCCTAAATATTTAACCTTTTTTACAATTTCAAATCCTGTTATTTCCTCTAGTTTTTCTTTCTGGTTCTTAATCATATTTTTGGTTAACACTTTTGTTTTATTTTGATTCACTTTAAACCCTGAGACCCTTCCATATTGATTAATTACTTCCAACAAATATACACTCGAATTTATAGGCTGAGTCAACATAACAACTAAATCATCTGCAAATACTCTGACTTTATATTCATGTCTTCTAATTCTAACACCCTCTATCTCCCTTAACTCTCTTATCTTATCCAATAAAGGTTCCAAAGATAAAATAAACAATAAAGGTGATAAAGGACACCCCTGCCTTGTTCCTTTCGCAATTTTAAAACTATCTGTCAAACTACCATTAATTATTATCTGAGCTGTTTGCTCTCCATAAATTGCCCTAAGTATTCGTATAAAACCATTTCCAAATTGCATTTTGTCTGTTAATTTAAATAAAAATTCCCAATGCAAATGATCAAAAGCTTTCTCTGCATCCAAGAATATAAACGCTGCCGGAATCTGATTTTTCTTTTCCAAATATTCCAATAAATTCACTATCTGCCTAACGTTATTCCTCATTTGTCTCCCTTTTATAAAACCAGACTGGTCAGTGTGAATCCTTTGTTGTACAATTTCCATTAACCTATTTGCCATTATTTTTGCAAAAATCTTATAATCATTATTCAAGAGTGAAATCGGTCTATAATTCCCAGGCTTAGTACAATCCTGATCCTCTTTTGGTATCAATTAAATAAAAGTAGTCCTCCATGATGGTGGTACTCCTCCTCCCATCAATATCTGATTAAATAACTCCATAAGTGGACCAACTATCTCATCCTGTAACTTTTTATAATATATTGCTGTAAGTCCATCTGTGCCCGGGGATTTCCCTATTTTTAATTGCTTTATTACCAAAATAATTTCCTCAGAAGTTATAGGCCGATTCAACTCTTCCCTTTGTTCATTAGTTAAACCTTTAACCTTATATTCTTTCAAATATTTATCAATATCCATATTCAATATTGTATCTCTGGCATATAAATTTGTATAATATTCCAAGAAAGCTTTCTTAATTTTATCCTGTTGAAATCGCACTTTACCCTTGTATTCAATTCTTTCAATAGTACGTGCTTTCTGTCTTTTCCTTAACATATAAGCCAACCACCTCCCTGATTTATTGGCATTACAAAAAGTATTATGTTTAGCGTATTGTATATTGGTTGCCACCTGATCTGCCATTAACATATTAAATTGACTCTGTAATATCTTTATCGCCTCAATAGTTTTTAAATCATGTGGATTATATACCAATAATTGTTGTTTCCTCTGAATTTCCTCTTCTAAATCCCTACGCTGTTTCTGTAGTTTTCTCCTCTGTCTACTATTAATATATATCAAATTTCCTCTCATAAAGGCCTTGCTTGCGTCCCACACCATTTCTATCGAAGTTCCCTTACCCAAATTATAATAAAAAAATTCTTTCATTTGTTTTTTACATTGATTTACATTATCCTCATATCTAAACAAATTTTCATTTATTCTCCATGATCTTCTTCCACCTTCATATTGCAACTCCATCCATACCGGACTATGATCAGTTAAACACCTTGGAAAAATCTTTGTTTTCGTAACCCTAGAAAGCAAGTCATTGGTAATTAATATAAAATCAATACGTGAAAAAGATTGATGCCTATCCGAAAAATAAGTATAATCTCTATCATCAAAATTCTGCCTTCTCCATATATCTTTCAACTCAAAATCTTCCATCAAATCAAAAAAAGATTTAGGCAATTTTGCATGCATAGGAATTTTCTTAGAAAGAGTTCTTTTATCTTTTCTAATGTCCATTACACCATTCCAATCCCCTAATATAATAAATGTTTTATAGTCCCAAAGAGTCAATTTTTCATGTAACAGTTTATAAAATTTTTCTTGTTGTTGATTAGGTGCATATATGCCAATCACAAGTGTCTTTTTTCCTTCTAAAATCAATTCAATAGCAATATATCTTCCTTGAATGTCCGTTTCAATCAATTTACTTGATATATTTTTCTTCAAATATATAACTATACCATTTTTCTTATTCAGAGCAGAAGAAACAAAATGTTTACCTAATTTCGAATTAATCAAATATTTCTGATCTGATAATTTTATATGTGTCTCTTGCAAACATATCACATCATTTTTAAATTGTTTCAAATAATGGAATATTTTTCTTCTTTTCTGTGCTGAATTTAAACCATTAACATTCCATGTCAAAAACGTCATCCTCCTGCTGGGTGCTCTAACAGAGCACTCCGTGTTAGAAGATTGTAAAAGTCAGTGAAACAGAAAAAAAAATCACTGTTCACTGATCTTAGCATACCCTTCGGGCGAAAGAGGGTTATCAGAGTTGTGGAAAAGTGGCAGGTCTGACAGGGGGTTTGCTCTTAAGAGCGAATTTTCCTGGATTTATGACCCCACCGAATTCCACTCCCTCCAACTTCAACACGCTCCTGTTTTTATCAGGAAAAAGGAGTGGGAAAGTCGCTTCTGCTCAAAAGGACTTATTAAATTGATTGATTTTCTAAGCAGACGGGAATTTCACAAGCGTTCGATCTTTGATGTAGAATCAGCACGGCAAGTACTGACTCCCTTTTTGAAACTTGAAACCTTTCTTTGTCTTTGATTAATTGACTTTTAAAATGGCGTCTGAAAGTGAAAGTAAATTTTTTTAGTACGATAAAGTAGCGTTATTTGTGGATTGTTACAAACGGGGTTTTTTTATACTGAAAGGAGGGAAGGAAAGTTATTAAGTTTGAATTCCTGATCCTTTTGAAGACAGAATGGCAGCTAAACCTTTAAAGCCTTCTGGAAGAAGGGGATCTGAACCAAGTCTTGAGGAAATATTGAAAGAACAATTAAAACTTTCTGAAGATAGGCAAAAAGAGATGATGGAGAATTTTAATGCAAAAATAAGAGAAGATATTCTCATGGCAGTTCAAGGACTAAAAAAATTGAGGGATTGGAAGTGGAAATGCAACAGATCTCTCAGTCAAATAAGCACTTAGAAGACAAAATGAAAGGTGTTCAGAAAAAAGTGGATCAAAATGAAGATCAGGTTGTGATATTACAATATAAACTTATGGAAGGAGCTCTTAGAATTCGTGGTATGCAAGAAGAGCGAGGAGAAGACTTAAGAAAAATTATATCAGAAGCATTGGCTGAATTTATTGAAGTGGAACCCCAAGAGGTAGCTTACCAAATTGATAAAATATATAGAGTTAATTCCTGGATTGCAAGACAGAGAAAGCTTCCTCGGGACATTGTGGTTTATTTTGTGAAAAGGACTATGAGAAATCAGATTCTGCAAGTTTCATATCAGACAACTTTAAAAATTGGAGAACAGGAGCTGAAGGTGTTGAAAGAGATTCCTTCAAAGATGTTAAGAGATAGGAAGGAATTTGCTTTTTTCACACAAGAACTTAAAAAACATCAGATTCAATTCAGATGGGAGGTGCCAGTTGGACTGACAGTATTCTATCAAGGAAGGAGATATAGAATTGACACTGTTTTAAAGGCAAAGGATTTTCTTTCTACAGTTTTGAAAGAAGTGATAGAAAAACTTCAAGAGATTCAAGAAGGCGTGGTGATCCAAGAGCCTTCATTGCTGCCAGTATTAGAGGAACCACAAGAGCAAAGGGTGACAAGAGGAGCCCTTAAGTGTAAAGAAGAGCAACAGTCTCAAAGTAAAAGCCAGGATCCCAGTATGGAAGCTGTGGGAGGAGCTAGACGGAAGATACCGGAGGAGGAGCTTCCGTTGTCTGCTTCAAAGCTTCAGGAGGCCAGTAATGGCAAATAGAATTTTGTCATGGAATGTTAATGGCTTGAATTCAGCTCAGAAAAGAAGGAAAATATTTCACTACTTGAAACAATTTAAAAATGATGTGATTTGTTTGCAAGAGACACATATAAAATTATCAGACCAAAAATATTTAATTAATTCAAAATTGGGTAACCATTTTGTTGCATCAGCTTTGGAAAAGAAGCATGGAATTGTTGTATATATCAGGAAGGATATACCAGCTAAGTTAATTGAGGCAGATATTCAAGGAAGATTTATTGCTATTGAACTGGTGATAGATGCAAAAAAGACTTTGTTGATAGGTATTTATGCACCTAATCAGCAACAAGAAAAGTTTTACAAAATGTTACATGAGAGGTTGACCCTCTGGGATTATAGTTCGTTTATTTTATTAGGAGACTGGAATGGAGTAATTGATACAAGAAGGGATAAGAGAACCTCCTCCAAGAAGATACCTATACATGCAAAACTACCAAAATCCTTTTTTGAAATGATGGAAGACTTTGAGTTTAGAGATATATGGAGGTTACGGAATCCAGATGAGAGAGATTTTTTTTTTTTTCTGATAGGCATCAATCTTTTTCACGTATTGATTTTATTTTAATTTCTAATGACTTGCTTTCTAGGGTGAAGAAAACGAAGATATTTCCGAGGTGTTTAACTGACCATAGCCCAGTATGGATGGAATTATTACAAGGGAAAAAAGGTGGTAGAACATGGAGGTTGAATGAAAATCTGTTTAGATATGAGGATAATGTAACTTATTGTAAGAAACAGTTGAAAGAATTTTTTGATTTTAATATGTACAAAGGGACACCTATAGGAACTGTGTGGGAGGCGAGCAAAGCGTTTATTAGAGGGATATTGATTTACTTGGACAATAGGCAAAGGAATAATAAACAAAGGCAGCGTAGGTATTTGGAAGAAGAAATTCAAAGGAAGCAACAGTTATTAATTCAAAACCCACAAGATCACAAACTTAAAGAGGCTATAAAATATTACAGAGTCAATTTAATATGTTAATGGCAGACCAGGTGGCAACGAATATACAATATGCTAAACATAATACCTTTTGTAATGCAAATAAACCTGGGAGATGGTTGGCATATAACTTAAGGAAAAAACAGAAAGCACGTGTCATACAAAAAATAGAATATAAAGGTAAAGAGATATATCAACAGGATAAAATTAAAAAGGCATTCTCAGAATTTTATACTGCACTATATGCAAAAGACAAAATATTGAATAGGGACATTTATGATTATTTGAAAGATTATAAGGTTAATATTCTAACATTAGAACAGAGGGAGGAGCTGAATCGGCCGATAGCTACTGGAGAAATAGTGGAGGCAATTAAACAATTAAAAATGGGGAAAACCCCTGGTACAGATGGTCTTACAGCAACTTATTATAAAAAAACACAGGATGAAATATTAGGCCCACTTAAAGAATTATTTAATCAGATACAATTAGGAGTGGGAATACCCCCGTCATGGAAAACATCTTTATTTCACTGATACCAAAAGAGGAGCAAGATTGCTCTAAACCTGGTAACTACAGGCCGATTTCACTTTTAAATAATGATTATAAGATTTTTGTAAAAATAATAGCAAATAGATTAATGTTAGTTTTACAACAAAGAATTCATACTGATCAATCTGGTTTTATAAAAGGGAGGCAGATGAGGAATAATGTTAGACAGATTATTAATATATTGGAATATTTGGAAAAGAAGAATACTTCAGCAGCACTTATTTTTTTGGATGCAGAGAAAGCCTTTGATCGATTGCATTGGGATTTTTTATTTAAATTAATAGAGAAAATGCAATTTGGAGATTGTTTTGTTAGAATAATTAAAGCGATTTATGGAGAGCAAACAGCACAGATTATAATAAATGGTAGCTTGACAGAAGTTATTAAGATTGCGAAAGGAACGAGACAGGGATGTCCCTTATCACCATTATTGTTTGTTTTGACTCTGGAACCATTATTAGCTAAAATACGAGAATTAACGAAAATAGAGGGAATTAAGATTAGACAATATGAGTATAAAGTTAGAGCTTTTGCAGATGATGTAGTGGTTACGTTAACGAATCCTATAAATTCAAGTAGATTTTTGCTGGAAGTAATTGATAAATATGGAAAAGTATCAGGATTTAAAATAAATCAGAATAAAACAAAAGTGATAATTAAAAATATGTCTATACAACAGAAACAAAAACTAGAGGAAATGACAGGATTTGAGGTAGTAAAAAAGGTTAAATACTTAGGGGTCTATATTAGCTCTTCAAACAAGAAACTTTATAAGAATAATTATGACTTGCTATGGCAAAAAGTTCAGAATGATATGAGTGTCTGGAAGAAATTGCAGTTATCCCTATTGGGAAGGATTGCGGCTATTAAAATGAATGTGTTACCTAGATTTTTGTTTCTGTTCCAGATGATACTAAATGATATTAAAAAGGATAAAAATTTGGAAGATTGGCAGATTGGGATTAACAAATTTATATGGCAGGGTAAAAAGGCGAGGGTTAAAATGAAAATAATACAGGACTCACGGGAAAGAGGTGGTTTAAGAATGCCTAACTTTAAATTATATTATGAAGCAGTAGCCCTTTCAGTAATAAGTGATTGGTTTAACTTAACAGAGGAAAGAATTTTGAATATAGAAGGTTATGACTTGTTATATGGATGGCATGCGTACTTATTTTATGAAAAAAAAATGGATAGGGCTTTTAAGAATCATGTGTTGAGAAGTGCTCTTTTGCGGGTCTGGAAAAAATATTCCTATAAATTAGAATACAAGATTCCTATATGGGCGAGCCCTAGACATGCAATAGAGAATATAAATATAGAACAGAAACAGGAAATGATTACTTATAAAGAACTTTTGTATGCTGAAGGAGGTAGATTGCAATTAAAATCATTACAGGTATTAAATGAAATGGTTTCAATATGGGCAAATACGTGCTAGATGGAAAGAAGATCAAAAAATTGGTATAATGCAAAGGGAGGAAAATTTAATAAAGCAAATTAGAAATCAGACCCAGGAGCATATAAAGAGATTGTATAATGTGTTGCTTGAAATAGATTCGGAAAAGGATTTGGTAAAGGATTGTATGATAAAATGGGCACAGAATATTCAGGAACCAATAATGTTGGAAACATGGGAGAAAATTTGGGTTAGAAATGTTAAGTTTACACAAGCACAGAATTTAAGGGAAAATTTTTATAAGATGTTTTATAGATGGCACTTAGATCCCAAAAAATTATCATGTATGTATCCTAATATCCAAGCGAAATGTTGGAGGTGTGATTGTGATGACGCTACATATTTTCATATTTGGTGGACTTGCAAGAAAATTAAGGTCTTTTGGATAAGAATTTGGTGGATTATTCAAAATGTACTGAAGAAGAAGATAAAGTTCCTGCCACAATTTTTCCTTTTGGGAATTATAACGGATTGTACAGGGATTGAGACTAAATTGATTTTGAATTTAATAACAGCAGCAAGACTGTTGATTGGACAATACTAGAAGAAAGAAGAGGTACCTACAATAGAAGAATGGATATTGAAAGTCATTAATTTGGCTGAGATGGCTAAAATCTCAGCTTTTTAAAAGACAATACGCAGGAAAGATATTTAATTGAATGGAAAAAATGGATTGATTATCTACAAAACAGATATCAGATTAAGAAATATCAGATTGCCTTTGAATAATTAGAAAGTTATTTTATGTAATGGGGAGGGGGTTGGGAGATGAAAAGCTTTGGATGTGGTTATTTGGATTGGAAGGGAAAATTTTATTCTATGTTTGGTTTATGTATAACAATACCTTGTGATTGACCCGGGAAGCCGGGGAGGAGGGGAAGGGTTTTGGGAGGAGGGGAAAAAGGGGGAAAATGTTTTTGTTTTTTAAAACTCTTTCAATAAAAAAAAAATTTATTTGCCATCAATTGCCTCTTGAAGCTTCTGAGCAATTAGCTGAAGACCCTCACTCTTCGGCTTGGCTCCTCCCACAGCTTCAGTAGTAGAATCCCGTTCCTGTCTTTGAAGTCGTTCCTCCATCTCCTTACGCCTAATAGCTCCCCTTGTCACTCTTTGTTCTTGAGGTTGTTCTTGAGGTACTGATATCACAGGTGCAGTTTCAGCTTCCCCACTGTGTTTCTCTTGAAGACTTTTATCCACTGTTTCTACATCCACTTTCAATACATTAAAAAGAAAATCTTTTGCTTTCAATTCAGTATCAATTCGATATCTCCTGCCTTGAAAAAATACTGTTAAACCAATTGGAACCTCCCAACTATATTGAATCTGATGCTTCTTAAGCTCTTGTGTAAAAAACCTAAAATCCCTTCTATCCTTTAACATTTTAGCAGGGATCTCTTTCAAAACCAACACCTCCTGTTCTGCTATTTGCAGTTTCTTTTGGTATGTAGCTTGCAAAATCTGATTTCTTATTGTAGAAGTCAAAAAATAAATTACAATATCTCTTGGGAGCTTTTTCTGCCTCGCTACCCAAGAATTAACCCTATATGCCTTATCAATTTGAAAATCAACTTCTCGAGGGTCCATTCCTAACATTTCAGCTAAGGCTTCTAATATAACTTTTTTAAGATCTTCTTCCTTCCGGTCTTGAAGACCCCTAATTCTCAAAGCCTTCTCCAACGCTCTATATTGCAATACCACCACATGATCCTCATTTTTTCCACTTTATTTTGGAGCTCTCCAACTTTATTATCCAAATACTGATTTGCTTGACTAATTACTTCCACTTTATCCTCCATTACTTCCAAATTTTTTGCCAAACCTTGAAAAACCATCAATAAATCTTCTCTAATTTTTTTATTAGTCTCTTTAATTTCTTCCCTGAGTTGATCCTTCACACCATGAATATTATTCATAATTTCTTTAAATCGCTCTTCAGAAACTCTGTTCTGTTCCTTTAATATATCTTCTAAATTAGTTTCAGACCCCCTTCTCGTCATGGGAGCTTTTGGTGGCTTAGAAGCCATTTTATTTTAAGTAAAGTCTCTAATTAGAATTGTAAATCTGACTTCCGGGTGGCTCCACCTCTTCGCTGAGCCCTAATTAAAGGGGCTCCGCACTGAACATCGTAAAGCCAGGAAAAGCCGGCTTTAATCTTTTTCCCTGGATGAAAGGGGAAGATAAGAGCAGCAGGAAATGTTGGTAGACCTCCCCAGAGGCTTTGTTTTAATTAAGCAGAACTTCGAAGGGTCAACGGGTCCCATAAATATTCCTGCCATAAGCTCCGACTTCAGTGCGCTCCTGCAAAAGCAGGGAAAGAAGAAAGTGTCCATCTCTGCTAATTGTCTTATCTTTATGGATCTCTTTAAGCAGACGGAATGAGTGCCAGCGGACAATTATTGGATTGCAAGTATTTTTGATTTCCTGACGTCTACCTTCTAAAAAAGAGAAAAATTTTTTTCCTTTGTTTTAATTGACTCTTAAAGATGGCGCCTGAACGGGAGTGAAAGTGACGAATGGAATTTCAAACAGTCTGTGCAACTAAGAAGATAAGAAATGTTATGTGTGGATTTTAATGAAGTGAACTGAGCTCTCCTATACTTAAAGGGGAAAAGAGAAGTTTCTAGACTTATATTTTGTGAATTTTAAAACTGAAATGGCTACTAAACCACCTAAGACTGGGGGCAGAAGGGGTTCTGAACCAGCTTTAGAAGATCTGATTAAAGAGCAAGGGAAAGTGTCTGAAGAAAGGTTTAAGGAGATTATGGATAATAATGAGAAAATAAGAGAAGAAATAAAAGAGAATAATAAAAAAATAAGAGAAGATATCTTGATGGCTTTTCAAGGTTTGGCAAAAAGACTGGAGGAAGTGGAGGAGGAGGTGCAAGAAATTGTTCAGTCAAATCAACAAATAGAAAATAGAATGGGGGGAATGCAAATCAAATTGGATAAAAATGAAGATCAAGTGGTGGTGATGCAGTATAGAATGATGGAAGGAGCTCTGAGAATTAGAGGTTTGAATGAGGAGAAAGGGGAAGATTTAAAAAAATTTTTATCAGAAGCTCTGGCTGAATTTATTGAACTTGATCCACAAGAGGTTGCTTATCAAATTGACAAAATTTATAGAGTTAATTCTTGGATTGCTAGGCAAAAGAAACTTCCTAGAGACATTGTGGTTTATTTTTTGAAAAGAACAGTGAGGAATCAAATTTTGCAAGTTGCTTTTCAGAAAAACTTGAAAATAGGGGAACAGGAGTTGAAGGTTTTGAAAGAGATTCCTCCCAAGATGTTAAGGGATAGAAAGGACTTTACATTTTTCACTCAAGAACTTAAGAAATACCAGATTCAATTTAGATGGGAGGTTCCAGTTGGCTTGACAGTGTATTATCAAGGAAGGAGACATCGTATTGACACAGTGCTTAAGGCCAAAGATTTTCTTTCTACAGTGTTGAAATTTGAAATAGAAATAATAGAAAAAAGAATTCAAGAGACTCAAATGGGTGTGGAAGCTGAGGTGATTCCAGTGATGTTACCATCAGAGGAACAACCACAAGAACAAAGACTGACGAGGAGCACTTAAGCGTAAAGAAAAGGAGCAACAAACTCAAAGTAAAGTTCAGGATTCTGCTACAGAAGCGGTGGGAGGAGCACGGCCGAAGATACGGGAGGACGATCTTCAGTTGATTGCTCAAAGGCTTCAGCAGCCCAGTAATGGCAAATAAAATCTTGACTTGGAATGTCAATGGTTTGAACTCAGCTCAGAAGAGAAGAAAAATATTTCATTATTTGAAACAATTTAAAAATGATGTTATTTGCTTACAAGAAACGCTATTAAATTATCAGATCAAAAGTACCTAATAAACTCAAAGTTAGGTAAACATTTTGTTGCTTCAGCTTTGGAGAAAAAACATGGCATAGTGGTTTATTTGAGAAAAGATATACCAGCCAAGTTAATAGAGGCAGATATTCATGGAAGATATATTGCTATTGAACTTACAATAGAAACAAAAAGGACTCTCTTGCTTGGTATATATGCACCCAATCAGCAACAAGAAAAATTTTATAGAATGTTATATGATAAGTTGAATCTATGGGATTATAAATCGTGCATTATATTGGGAGATTGGAATGGAGTAATAGATACACGAAAGGACAAGAGAATTTCTTCCAAGAAGATACCTGCACATGCAAAGCTGCCTAAATCCTTTTTTGATATGATAGAAGATTTTGAGTTAAGAGATGTATGGAGACTGGAATTTGGAGGAAAGAGACTATACTTTTTTCTGATAGGCATCAATCCTTCTCACGTATTGATTTTATTTTAATTTCTAATGATTTGCTTTTTAGGGTGAAGAAAACTAAGATATTTCCAAGATGTTTGTCTGATCATAGTCCTGTTTGGATGGAATTGCAATATGGAAAAGAGGGTAGAAGAACTTGGAGATTAAATGAAAATTTGTTTAGATATCAGGATAATGTAAATCAATGTAAAAAGCAGATGAAAGAATTTTTTGATTATAATTTGAATAATGAAACATCGATAGAAATGGTTTGGGACTCCAGTAAAGCTTTTATGAGAGGTGTGTTAATATATCTTAATAATAGACAGAGAAATAAGCAACAAAGACAGCGTAGGTATTTAGAAGAGGAAATTTATAAGAAACAACAATTATTAATACATAATTCACATGATCAAAAACTTAAAGATGCAATAAAGTTACTACAGAATCAATTTAATATGATAATGGCTGATCAGGTGGCAACAAATATACAATATGCCAAACATAATACTTTTTGTAATGCAAATAGGCCTGGTAGGTGGTTAGCATATACTTTAAGGAAAAGACAAAAACAACGTACTATAGAAAAAATAGAATATAAAGGTAAAGAGAGATATCAACAGGATAAAATTAAAAAAGCTTTTTTAGAATATTATACAAATTTATATCTTAAAGATAATATATTGAATAGGGATATTGATAATTATTTGAAGGAATATAAGGTTAAAAATTTAACTTTAGAACAAACGGATGAACTGAATCGGCCTATAACTTCGGAAGAAATTATTTTGGTAATTAAACAATTAAAAATGGGGAAAACTCCTGGTACGGATGGGCTCACAGTTAGTTATTATAGGAATTTACAGGATGAGATGTTAGGTCCACTTAAGGAATTATTTAATCAGATACAACTAGGAGGGGGAATTCCCCCCTCATGGAGAACCTCTTTATTTCATTGATACCAAAAGAGGAACAGGATTGTTCTAAACCTGGGAATTATAGGCCAATCTCACTTTTAAATAATGATTATAAGATTTTTGTTAAAATAATAGCTAATAGATTAATGTTGATTCTGCAGCGAAGAATTCATAATGATCAATCTGGATTTATAAAGAGGAGACAGATGAGGAATAATGTTAGGCAGATTGTTAATTTATTGGAGTACTTAGAAAAGAAAAATTTTATTCCAGCAGCATTTATTCTCGATGCAGAGAAAGCTTTTGATCGATTGCATTGGGAATTTTTATTTAAATTAATAGAAAAGATGCAATTTGGAGATGGTTTTTTAAGAATAATTAAGGCAATTTATGGAGAGCAAACAGCACAGATTATAATCAATGGTAGCTTAACAGAACCTTTTAAGATTGCGAAAGGAACAAGACAGGGATGTCCTTTATCACCATTATTGTTTATTTTAACTCTAGAACCATTATTGGATAAAATACGCGAAGTAAAGGAGATAGAGGGAATTAGAGTTAGACAGTATGAATATAAGTTAAGAGCTTTTGCAGATGATTTGGTGATTACTTTAACAAACCCTATAAATTCTAGTAAATCTTTGTTGGAAATAATTGATCAATATGGGAATGTCTCAGGGTTTAAGGTAAATCAGAAAAGACAAAAGTGATAATAAAAATATGGCCAGACAACAGAAAGAAAAACTAGAGGAAGTAACAGGATTTGAAATTGTAAAGAAGGTTAAGTACTTAGGGGTTTATATTACGTCATCAAATGTGAAATTGTATAAGAATAACTATGAGGTTTTATGGCAAAAAGTTCAGAAGGAGTTGATTGTTTGGAAAAAATTGCAATTATCTTTGTTGGGGAGAATTGCTGCTATTAAAATGAATGTTTTACCTAGATTTTTATTCCTCTTTCAGATGATACCAATAATTAAGAAAGATAAGAATCTTGAGGAATGGCAGAAGGGAATTAACAAATTTATATGGGAAGGTAAAAAAGCTAGGGTTAAAATGAAAATAATTCAAGATTCTAGAAAGGGAGGTTTAAAATGCCTAATTTTAAATTATATTATGAAGCAGCTCTCTCTGCAATAAGTGATTGGTTTAATTTAACAGAGGATAGAATTTTGAATATAGAAGGTTATGATTTGCTATATGGATGGCATGCATATTTAATTTATGACAAAAAAGTGGATAAGGCCTTTAAAAATCATGTGCTAAGAAATGCCCTTCATGTGTTTGGAAAAAATACTCTTATAAATTAAATTATAAGGTTCCTATATGGGCAAGTCCTAGACATACAGTAGAAAATATAAACATAGAACAGAATCAGGAAATGATTACATATAAAGATCTTTTGTATACTGAAAGAGGTAATTTGCAGTTAAAATCTCTGCAAGTATTAAGAGAGGAAGGGAAAAATTATACTTGGTTTCAATATGAGCAACTACATGCTAGATGGAAGGAGATCAGAAAATTGGTATAGAGCAGAACGAGGAAATTTGGTAAAGCAAATTAGAAATCAGTCTCAGGAGCATATAAAGAGATTGTATAATGTGTTACTTGAAATAGATTCTGAAAGGGACTTGGTAAAGGACTGTATGATAAAGTGGGCACAAAATTTTCAGGAGCCAATATTATTGGAAACGTGGGAAACGTGGGTTAGAAATGTTAAATTCACGCAGGCACAGAATCTGAGGGAAAATTTTTATAAAATGTTTTATAGATGGCATCTAGATCCTAAAAAATTATCGTGTATGTATCCAGAAATGCAAGCAAAATGTTGGAGATGTAATTGTGATGACGCTACATATTTTCACATTTGGTGGACTTGTAAGGACATAAAGGCCTTTTGGATAAAAATTTGGTGGATTTTACAAAATGTTCTGAAAAAGAAGATAAAGTTCCTGCCGCAATTTTTCTTGTTGGGAATTATTACGGATTGTACAGTAATTGAGACTAAATTGATTTTAAATCTAATAACTGCAGCAAGATTACTAATAGGACAATATTGGAAGAAAAAAGAAGTACCAACAATAGAAGAATGGATATTGAAAGTTGCCAATTTGGCTGAGATGGCGAAGATATCAGCCTTTTTGAAAGACAATACGCAAGAAAGATACTTAAAGGAATGGAAAAAATGGATTGACTATATTCAACGTAGATATCAGACTAAGAGTTATCAGACTGTTTTGAATGATTATGATGTATTATTTTGATTGCTTTTGGGGAAGTTAGGAATTGATGATTGTAGGGTACAATTAAGTTGGGATGAAAATTTTTAGCATATGTTTGTTTTATTTTTAATTATACCTTGTGCTCGTTCCGGGAAGTCGGGGGGGGGAGGGGGGTTGCGAAGGGAGGGGGGAGGAGGGGGGGGAAAGGGGGAAAAAATTTTTTGTAAAACTTTTTGAATTAAAAAAAAAAAAAAGAATTGTAAATCTCAACGTCTCAAAAAGTCTCAAATTAAAATTGTAAAATAAAAACTTTCACCTTGCCTCCTATGGAGAGTTTCTATTCAGCCAAAATCCACAAAATCCACAAAAACGAACTTCCTTTCTCTCACAATCAGTCTCCAATCCACTTCCTCTCAGACGCCATTTCTTCCTTTACTAAGTTCAAGTGAGAAAAAGTTTTCCCCTTTTTTAAAAAGAAGTAGAAGTCAGCTCTCTTCTTGCTTCCCCAGAAATCGATCACTTGTATTTGTCCCGTCTGCTTTTAGTTATTCAAAACGGAATCAATTGAGCAGAAGTGGGCGTTTTCCTCTTGTCCTGCCTAATTAGCAGGATCGAGCCGAGTCTGGAGTAGGGCTGGGTTAGGCAGGCACCCCTCCGAGACTCTGCATAAGAAAGCAGAGCCCCTGGGGCAATCTTCTGCTATCCAGCCGCTCTTGCTAATCTCTTTCACCCAGAGAAAAGCTTTGAAGCTGGCTAACAGCTGTTCTCCGCTGTTTCAACAGCTTTTACAGAATCTCAGTTCGGGACGCCATTCCAGACGTCCTCCGGGGAAAACGAAACCACCGGAAGTCTGTTTTTTTCCTTTTTTGAAGATGGGAATGACATCAGCTCTTTTCCAGTCCTCTGGTAGCTCCCCTGTGCTCCAGGATCTTTGAAATAGTTCTTTATGCATCCATGCTGGTTTCTTTTGAGATCTATTATTTTTCTTCTTCAGTGGTTCTGAGATCACGTCTGCCAGTTCCTTCAGAACCTTGGGGTGTAATCCATCCGGTCCTGGTGATTTGAAGTCGTCTAGGGTAGACAGGTGTTCATTTACCATTTTCTTCCCTATTTTAACTTGTGTTTCTAATCTGTTTTTTGTAGTGCTGTTTTTGATAGGTTGGATTGTTTTTTCCTTTTGTGTAAAGACATGCAAAAAATGAGTTAAGTAGATCTGCTTTCTCCCTGTTGCTTGTCATCTTCTTGCCACTTTATCCCAGAAATAGGCCAATTGTTTCCTTGACTTTTTTCTTGTTTTTAACATGTTGGAAGAAGCTTTTTTTGTTATTTTTTACTTTTGTCGCTAGCCTTTGTTCATTGTGAGCCTTAGCTTTCCTCACTTCATCTTTACAGGCTCGGGCTATTTGCTGATATTCTGCCTTAGTTATTTGCCCCTCTTTCCACTTTTTATATTTATCCTTTTTGTCTTTCAATTTGTCAAATAGTTCTTTATGCATCCATGCTGGTTTCTTTTGAGATCTATTATTTTTCTTCTTCATTGGTATTGTGTTAGACTGCGCTTCATTGTAGACCTAAATGTTTTTAGGACTTTACAATCAAAAGTACCATCTTTAGGCCAAATTTGCTTTCTGGCTTCATCACTGAGCAGAGTCCACTTTTCACATAATCTGCATGCATGCCTCTTTTTCATTCCTGGCTAGATGGGCAATTTCTCCCATTGCCAGGCTTCCATCAATCTCTCTAATGGAGATCTCGGTGGGATACTTGATTCTGAGCTCCCCATATTTTGGTGGTTCTCTTCTTACTGTCCATGATGAAACTCCAAGATTCCTTTCTTGGGTTTCCCACAATCTGTGAATTTTTTGGCACCATAAGGTCACAGTACCTTTCACCCTAAGATCTGCCGCCTTTGGGTTTTCAGGTAAATAGCCCGGGAGGATTCTGTTAGCTGAAATTTCTCACTACGGACTTTTAGACATGCCTCCATTCAAAACCCAAGAAAGGAAACCCCCAATTCCATGTTTGTAGAGAAGAGGTACTTTTACTGAGTTTGGAATGATAGAAATGAAAGAAAAGCAAGATCTGAAGCAAAAGGCATGAAAGTTACATATCCCCAAATCCCCAAAGTATCCCCAAATCCCTCCCATAAGGACCCAAGGTAAATGTCCAATCCTCAAACCATATGGTGTCATTTGGAGCACATCTTCTGGTGTTTTCGCCCATAAAAATCTAATAAAAAAAATCTGATATTCCGGGATGGTTGACTTTGACTGAGTATAAACAAGTCCATTCAGCTGCACAGTAGATCATGGGAGCAATCCTCCCTTTTCATTCACACAGGGCATCTCTCTCCAGCTCACATCCCCCCACCCAAATGTCAATCCTTCCCCCCCTCCGTTACTATGGCAGCTGATAGCAAGCAAGCATCATAAAGGCTGACAAAACCTCTCCTTTTTGTTTAGGACTCTGCCCCATGATTCCCAGCTGACCAACCAGGGTTAGGGTTAGGGTTAGGGTTAGGGTTAGGGTTGAGAGTGAAGTTCTCACTCACTTTATCAGTGTCCCTTCCACTCAGTCCCTGTCTTTCCCTCATAGAAGGTCTTGTGCTCTAACCAACCCCCCTTGCTTTCCAGACCCCTTTGTCCGGTGGGACTAGCAACAGGTCTGGGTGTGATTAGGAAAGACATGAAGACAGAAAGATCCAGCTGTGGTTGGGTTTTTTTCTTTCTTTCATACACACACACACACAGTTTCCCCTCACTATCTCTGGGTCTCAGAAAATTTTAACCAATTAATTGTCAAGGGTCCAAGCTCTGGACCAACACCAGTAGGAGAAAAACGCCACATGCTTGAATTCAAATTGTGTTTATTCAGCTGGACTCTGGCACACAGTGAGTTCATTCAGCAGCAAAACAGCAGTTTGTAAAGTCTGTTTGAAGCAAGTCTGTTAGATGCAAAGTCAGTGCTGGGAGCGTCCGCCACCCAGTGCCCTTAAATAGGCAAGCCATGCCTGTGCTGGCCTTGCCCTGGTGGTTATCATGTACTGAAGCTCCGGCCCAGCTGATTTTCAGGCCAGAACAGCTGCTCAGTGTGTTTCTTGCTTGGCCACACCTCTGTGCCTTTCAGCTGAGCTCGACTGCAGCCTATGTCACCACTGTGGCTGCTAAGCCAAGCCAAGCCAAGCTGACCATGGTAAGGCCTCCTCTATTGCTGCTGCAGCCATCCCAGCACCAGTGGTGAGTTGCTACTGGTTCTGTCTGGATCTTGCGAACCGGTAGCGAAGGTAGTGGAATCTACCTGGCACCCCCCATCACTGGTGCTCCATGGTCACTCCTATGGCGTTCCCCACACCCCCTTCACTCGTGCTCCTTCCCGCCCTGATGTGGCAAGCCCTGGCCTCGTGGCTTGACAGGTGGCTCCCCTCTACCCAGGGCCACACCTGGAAAACAGTAAGCAGAGGCAGTGAGTCATCGTTATCACATCCAGTTCCCTGTGTTCCCACCCTCAGTTTGCTGGGAGGCTTTCTGTGAAACCGTCCATGTAGCCGGTCTGCATGCACATGTCTCTCTGCTACCCAGGAGGCTTCTGTGAGGGAGTAGCCTTTCCAGTGAACCAGGTATTGTACCCAGCCCCAATGTAACCCGGAATCCAATACCTCATCAATTTCGTAATGGGTCTCCCCACTCACATCTATTGGAGCAAGTGGTGCACCTGCAGGCATTTGTATACGGGCTTCTCTTACCGGCTTTAGCAAACTGCTATGGAAGATAGGGTGAATCTTCCCCAGCAATTGGGGTAACTTTAGCTCCACCATTAGTGGGTTGATCAGCCACACAATGGGGAATGGTTCCAGGTACTTTGAGCCCAGCTTCCAGCAGGGGACTTCAGTTTCAGATATTTGGTTGACAGAAACACCTTCTCTCCCACCTGGAAAGGCTTCTGTGGACTCTGGTTTTTATCTGCCTGTATCTTTTGATACAGGCAGATAAAACAGCTTTCCACAGGACCTCTTTCATTGCTCCTCACACCCCCAGCAAGGTGTCTACCCATTCCTTCGGACTGGTCAGAGTAGGGGCCTCTTTTGGGTACTCAGGTATGGGAATGAAGTCCCGTCCGTGCACCATATGGAAGGGGGTATACCCAGTGGTGCTATGGACCAGTGTATGCTACCTTCTACAACCTGCCCAGTTAGACTGCTGGTAGGTGACATACCACCTCAGATAGTGCTCCACCATGGCATTGCTTCTCTCTGAGGCCCCATTGGTACTCGGGTGGAATGCCAAGCTTAACCCTTGAGATGACCCTAGCATCCTGACGAAGTCTTACCAAAACCTGGCCATGAACTGGACCCCCCGATCCGATATTATCCTCCGTGGTACACCGTGAAGGCGATATATGTGTACAAGGAACAGTTTGGCCAGTTTCTGTGCTGGTGGCAAGCTGGGGCAGGGTATAAAATGAGCCTGTTTTGAGAACAGGTCAACAACTGTCCATATGATGGTTTGGCCATTACCCTCCGGTAACTCCACAATGAAGTCCATGGCTATCTCCTCCCACAGCCAAGTGAGGTCGGCCACGGATTGTGCCAGGAATCTGTTGGTCAAGGGACCTCCCTATGTGGTGTTTTGTGGTCAGGCAGACTCAGGCAGATTTTTATGTACTCCTCCATGTCATGTGGTATTCTTGGCCACCAGAACTGTCATTTGGCTAAATGCTGGGTTTTGAGGAATCCGAAATGTCTGGCCTGTTTTACATCGTGATACCTCTGCGGTAGTTGTGGTCTCAAGGATTGGGCTATATACAGCTCACTGCCTTTCCATGCAATCCCATCTCAGTGGGTGAGCAGGGTTTGGTGCTCTAAGAACCAAAGGTCCATTGTGAGTTTGATTTGTAAAGGATGGGTCAGGTTGTTGGCATTTATGACCAGTTGCCGGGCAGAAAGCTGTGCAGCTTGTTGCTGTGCTGGCATGTACCACTTCCTCCCTGTGACTATTGCATTGTGGCATCTGAGACAATGCATCCACCAGGAAGTTCTTTTCCCCAGGGATGTATTTCAAAATAAACCGAAAACATTGGATGTACTGTGCCCACTGCACCTGTTTGGGTGACAACCACCATGGGGCCTGGAGGGCCTCGTAGTTTTTATGATCTGTCCATACCTCAAATGGCTCATTACTACCCTCCAGGAGATGGTGCCATGTCATGAGAGCCCACCAGATGGCGAAAGCCTCTTTTTCCCAGATAGCTCACTGATGTTCGGATTCAGTCAGTTTGCGCAAGGTGTACACACACAGCTGTAACGCTCCCCAATCACCGTCCTGGAGAAGAACATCAGCTACTGCAACATTACTGCCATCGGTGTCATGTGTGCCTCCTTTCAAAACTCAAGGAAGAAAACCCCAACTCCATGTATTGCAGAGAAAGGTATCTTTTACTAAGCATGAACTGATGGCATGAAAGAAAAGCAAGATCTGAATAGTAGTAGGCTTCACGTGGCGTTCTTCTTCCGGTGGCTTCCATTTGTCTGGTATGCAGAGTTTG
Source organism: Ahaetulla prasina (assembly GCF_028640845.1). Lineage (NCBI taxonomy): Eukaryota > Metazoa > Chordata > Lepidosauria > Squamata > Colubridae > Ahaetulla > Ahaetulla prasina. Next base: position 43,263,022 of record NC_080545.1, on the reverse strand, counting down.
TTGGCATAAACCCGCTTGTTGTGTCTTGCCCGCCCTCAGAGCAGCCGGGGCCTTCTTACCTGCTCCCGAACACTGAGGAATGTATGCCTCCCGGCCCCAGTCCTGGCTCCATGCCCACACAAACTGCAGAAGAAGGAGCATCTCCCTGCCCCAGCCCTGACTCCATGCCCAGGCAAACGGAGCAGCTAGACCCCTCCCCCTCCTCCACAGCAGGTGAGCCTGAGGAGGGTTTACTCCCAACAACAGCTGATTGGAGTGACCCTCGCATCAGAAGATTGGAGAGGCGGAGGCAACAGAAGGAAGGGAGGGGCAGGCCTTAATGAGTGCTGAGTCATGGAGCCACACCCCATGGCCTATATAAAGGATCTACTTTCTGGCAGTCTCTGAGTCAGGCAAAAGTCTTGCTGAAGTCACTTTCTGGTCTCCTGCCTGCTCTGAGGACTTTGCTAGGACTTTGGGCAGAGCTGCAGAGGCAAGCCTGATTCGGATTTCCCTGACCCAGCCGTCAGCGGAGAGTGGGACACGACACCGCTCTTGGACTTTGAATAAAACTCCTCTCCCCCATTATGGCAGCCGAAGCAGCTTTAAAGGCACATTACTCCATTCCCAATACTTAACACTAAAGAAAATAATATAACAATCAACTTAGCAGTAAAAAAAATTAACTAAGTAATAAAACAATTAAAGTAGCATGTGGAGGCTGACATTCAGCCCTCCTGCTGAAAGGACGTTAGTCCTAGAAGGAAAAGAGAGATTAGTTAAGGTTTGTCAGGATACTTCCAATAGAATTGTGTTAGTTTTCTGGGGGCCCGAATATCCTCCTTGTTCACCCATTCTGCTTTGGACAAAGGGAAATGTTTCCAGGCCACTAGGTATTGGACTTTACCCCTGTGTTTTCTAGAGTCTAGAATCTCTTTAACTTCAAAATGTTGTTCTCCTTCAATAAGAATTGGCACTGGAGGAATAGTAACTAAGGATCTAATAGAGGATGTGTGTTCAGGTTTCACTAAACTAACATGAAAAACAGGGTGAATTTTTCGCAAAGTTTTTGGTAGCTCCAGTTGAACGGTAACCATCACAATGGGGAAAGGACCAACATATTTATGTCCAAGTTTCTTTGATTTCTGAGTTGTTTGTAAATATTTGGTCAAGAGGAAAACTTTATCTCCCACTTGGAACTTTTTCTACGGAGCTCTTTTCTTATCCACTTGTTTCTTATGCGCTCAATGTGCATCATCTAAAGCTTTGCGAGTAATTTTCCAGGTGCTTTGTAATTGTACTATCCAGTCAGCCAACGATGGAATAGATGGTTTATCTTCAGACAGTCCTGGGATTGGAACAAAATCTTGACCAGAAGTCACTTTGAATGGAGTGAAATCGGTGCTGCTGTGTATAGAATTATTGTAGGCCACCTCCACAAAAGGTAGTACGTCCGCCCAATTATCTTGTTGATAATTAATATAACACCTCAAATATTGCTCCAGCACAGAATTTGATCTCTCACAAGATCCATTAGTCTCAGGATGGTGGGTGGAGCTTAATCTCTGGGCGGAGCCTAAGAGTCGTAAAAATTCCTTCCAGAACTGGAAAATGAACTGAACCCCCCGGTCTGAAATTATTCGCTCAGGAACCCAATGTAGCCTGTAGATTTGTTGGACAAACAGCTTGGCCAGGGTTTTTGCTGAGGGTATTTTTGAACACGGGATGATATGCACTTGTTTGGAGAACAAGTCGGTTACCACCCATATTACTGTATTTCCTCCAGTTTCGGGCAACTCTACTATAAAGTTCATGGATATCTCTTTCCATAGCGGGCAACTGTTTGTAGCAATCCTGGGGGTTTACCTGGCGGTCTTTTAGCTGCTGCACACACATGACAGCTTGATATGTAAGACTCAATGTCCTTCTTAAGACCCGGCCACCAAAATGGTCTTTTCAGGAGGTGCAAGGTTTTTACAAATCCAAAATGTCCAGCCATCTTGGCATCATGGCAATGCTGAAGTATGGTCTCCCTTGCACGCACTGGGACATACAACTTAGCCCCCACCCAGGCCAGACCATCGCGGAGAGTACATTCATGTGAATGGGCTAAAAACCAGTCATCTGTATTTAAGGCCTCCTTCAACAACTTGGTGAGGTCATCTGGTAGTGATGCATCAGTCTTTGATTGGGTCCGGGTCACTGCCGGGGCTGCAAGTTGCTGCACCGGGATGATTGGCCGAGCCACGTCCGTGCGAGCGCTATTATATTGAGGCAATCGAAAAAGAGCATCTGCCAGGAAGTTTTTTCCTCCCGGAATGTAACACAAGGAGAAGTTAAAACAGTTAAAGTATTGGGCCCATTGAGCTTGTTTGGCGACAGTTTCCTGGGTGCTTTCAGGGCCTCTAAGTTCTTGTGATCAGTCCAGACCTCAAAAGGGTGTTTAGCTCCTTCTAAGAACTGTCTCCAAGTTAAAAGCACCCAGTGAATCGCGAACGCTTCCTTTTCCCAGATAGCCCACCTCCTCTCAGTTTCAGTCAGTTTCCGAGATGTATACGCACAAGGCTGCAACTTCCTTTCAGCGTTGGTTTGGAGCAGGACGGCCCCCACCGCCATGTCACTGGCATCTGCTTGAACCACAAAAGGGATCTCCATGTCAGGGTGCTTGAGGACTGGTTTGGCTGCAAATAGCCGTTTCAGTTTTTCAAATGCCGCTTGGCACTCCATCGACCATTCTAGTGGCAAGGACGGTTTAGGTTTTTCATTTCCTTTTGTTTTCAAGAGGTTTGTGATCAGCAGGGCTATCTTTGCAAATGAAGGAATGAACTGGTAATTAGCAAATCCCAAAAAACTCTGCAGCTGTTTGCAAGTGTGCGGGGGTGCCCATTCCAGTACAGCTTGAACCTTCCCTGGATCCATTTCCAAACCCTTAGGGGAGATATGGTATCCCAAATAGTCAATTTTTGTTTGATGAAATTCACATTTAGGTATGTAGTTCTGCAGCCAGCAGTTTTTTGAGTACCGCTCTTACTAGTCTTACTAGTTTCACATATTCATCCATGGTCTCCATGTAGATAAGGATATCATCAAGATAAACCAGGACCCCGTTAAACAGATGGTCATGGAGCACTTCATTTATCAATTGCATGAACACTGCAGGGGTTCCTTGTACTCCAAATGGGAGCGCTCAAAATTGGAAACAGCCCAGGGACAATTGAAAGCAGTTTTCCACTCATCTCCTTCCTTAATGTGCACCCTGTAGTAAGCCTCTCGTAAGTCCAATTTGGTGAAAAATTTCCCCTAACAAATGAGCCAGCATATCCTTCATAAGTGGCATAGGATACACATTTTCTACACACACCACATTCAGATTTCTATAGTCCACTATCAGACTAAAGGACCCATCCTTTTTTTCTCGGAACATCACCAGAGCCGCTACCCGAGGCCTGGCCGGTTGAATAAATCCTCGCTCCAAATTTTTGTCAATAAAGTTCTGCAATTAGCTTTACCCCTGGAAGGATTTCAATACCACAGTCCGTAGACCAATCAGGGGGTAGCACGTCAGAGACCTTCTCACTAAAGACCTCCTGGAGGTCCCAGTACTCCTTGGGAATTTTTTCCTCCCCCTCCAGCCACTTTGTCACTGATCCCAGTAGTTCTGCAGATATAGGTGCCTCTCCTTTGGCAACTCTTTTTCCCACCCTCTGCGACTTGGAGCACAATCATATTACTCCCTTTTTCCAATATATTCACGGGTTCCATTTCCGGAGCCAAGACAGTCCCAGCAAGACAGGCTGGTCCATCCCCAGGGTCACGATAAAGTTCAGGGTTTCTTGGTGGTCTCCTATGGGCATCTCTATTGGTTCCATTATAAAATGGGCAGGGTCCCCTCCTGCCACTGGGTCCATCTAACTGGCAAAAGGCTATGGGCCTTCTTAAGGTTTTTAATTTAAGTTCCATTTTCTCCACCACCTCGGGGCTGATGACACACCTGGTATACCCTGAGTCTAAGAGGGCTAGCATTTCCCCCTGTGTTCCTGAGGATGGGACATGTAGCTTAACTGGGATAGTCAGGGGGGCCCCCTTCCAACTCACCAGAAGATCTTCATCAGATTTGGATGCAGACTAGCTGTCTTCAGAACTGGTCGGAGTCCCCAGCTCCTCCTCGGTGGGAGGAGCAATCTTGATGACGTCCGCTCCTCTTTTGGTGACCTCTTGGGTCTTGGCTACCGGCTTCATGACTCCCTTTCCACCACCAGGGGTTGTCTTCGGGACCAGCTTGACCACACAGTCAGCTGCTCTATGGCCCTCCTTTCCGCATCTGAAACAAACCGTGGATCTCTGCTTCCTGCTTACAGTTGCAGCAGGGCACTTTGGGGGTCCTTTCTGGGGCGGGGATGGGGTCTGCTTCCAGGCACGGCTGCCTGGGATGTGATCCTTGGCCACCTCAATCTCCATCTCCGCTGCCAGCATAAACCAACCATACAGCATAGCAGGGAATGCTCGCGCCCGGCACACTGCGTATATGTCTCCATTTAAGCCATCTTTGTAATAATTTATTTATTTATTTATTTATTTATTTTGTCACAACATCATACAAAAAGATTATATAGTATATACACATATAAACATATATAGGAAGAGAAAAGAAAAACAATAGGACAGGAACGGTAGGCACGTTTGTGCGCTTATGCACGCCCCTTATGGTCCTCTTAGGAATGGGGTGAGGTCAATAGTAGAAAGTTTTTGGTTAAAGCTATTAGGATTATGGGAAGAGACCACAGAGTCAGGTAAAGTATTCCAAGCACTGATGATTCTGTTGCAGAAGTCATATTTTCTGCAATCTAGATTAAAGCGGTTTACATTAAGTTTAAATCTATTGGTTGCCCTTGTATTATTGCAATTAAAGCTGAAGTAGTCTTTGACAGGAAGGACATTACAATAGATGATTCTGTGAGTTAAACTTAGGTCTTGTCGAAGGCGACGGAGTTCCAAGTTTTCTAAGCCTAGGATTTCAAGTCTGGTGGGATAAGGTATTTTGTTGTTTTCAGAGGAATGGAGAACTCTTCTTGTAAAATATTTCTGGACACGTTCAATTGTATTGATGTCAGAGATGTGGTGAGGGTTCCAAACAGGTGAGCTGTATTCTAGAATTGGTCTAGCAAATGTTTTATATGCTCTGGTTAGTAGTGTGGTGTTTTTGGAAAAGAAGCTACGCAAAATTAGGTTTACAACTCTTAGAGCTTTTTTAGCCACTTCCGACCACCCTCTCATGTGGGGCACCAGATCACGAAACTCTTGGTTGTATTCGGCCACTGGTCTTCTCCCCTGCTTGATGGATTTCATCCGAATCCTGGCTTTCTGCTCAGCCAAAGGGTCCTCAAATCTCGCTCTTAGGGTGGCCATGAAATGGTCATAATTTCTCAGCAGCAGAGAGTTATCATTGTGTAGGGTCACAAACCAGTCGGCTGCCATTCCTCCCAAAACTTGAGTCACACCCCTCACTTGAGCTGCATCAGACAAATAGTCCTCCCCCCAGTCCTCCATGCGATTACACACCAGGGCCAAGAAATGCCCAAGCTCCTTAGGGTCTCCATTAAATTTCCCAGGTAACGGGGGTGGGGGTGGGGGTGGATTTTTGGTTTTTTCCTCCTGCGTGGCAACATTTGACCAGCAGAGGGCCTCCAGCCTCTATCGGAATCTGGAGGCCCAGGGGATCATATTTCTTGCTCCTGGTCTCCTGGAATCTCTGCGCCAAAAGTCGCCCCTCCAATAGCTCCTAAGTCTGACTCTTCCTCACCCAGCCCCAAGGTGATCTGGGTTGATAGCTCATACCTTTCACGAGCCTGTCGTCCTTGGATAGCATTTTTATAAAGTCTGACAGCTTCTGCAATTTGGAGATCCTCCTTGGTCTTCTCCTCCTGCTGCCAGTTAGAAAGTCCTCCTTTACGTTTTCTTTTTGTAACACCTGAAGGAAGATCCCCTGGTTCTAGTAATCTGCCCACTCCTATGGACCATTTGGGTTTCTCACGTTGGTCCTCTATTTTCAGTTTCTCCAGCCAGACTGCTGAATCCTCTTCAAGCTGAGAAGTGTGCGATGTCGCAGCTTGCCCCATCTCTTCCACTTGACATTCTAGGTCTGACATTATTTTCTTTTCAGCCTTCTAGGCAGGTTCCTGGATGGCTGAAGAGGTGAGATCTTGCTTAATGTCACGTGAGCTTCCTTTCAAAACTCAAGAAAGAAAACCCCAACTCCATGTATTGCAGAGAAAGCTATCTTTTACTAAGCATGAACTGATGGCATAAAAGAAAAGCAAGATCTGAATAGTAGGAGTGACTTACACATACATATCCCTCATACATCCCTCCTCCCTCCAGAGGTCAAACAGTCTAGTCCAATCCATTTCTCCTTTGACTTCACGTGGCGTTCTTCTTCCGGTGGCTTCCACTTGTCTGGTATGCAGAGTTCGTTGGCATAAACCCGCTCTTGGACTTTGAATAAAACTCCTCTCCCCCATTATGGCAGCCGAAGCAGCTTTAAAGGCCCATTACTCCATTCCCAATACTTAACACTAAAGAAAACAATATAAAAATTAACTAAGCAATAAAACAATTAACTAAGTAATAAAACAATTAGAGTAGCACATGGAGGCTGACAATCGGCTTGAACTACAAAGGCCTGTGCGAGGTTCGTATATTTCAGCACCAGCTCCTTGGTGAACAGGGCTTTGAGGGCATTGAATGCTTGCTGGCAGTCCACCATCCAGGGGAGCAGTTGACCCAGTCAGGGCTTTATCTGTGTGTGCTTTGTCTTAAAAAGGTCCGTTAACAGCAGGGCAACTGTAGCAAACAAGGGATAAATTGCAGGTAAAAATTGGCAAACCCCAGGAAGCTCTGCAACTGTTTGCGCGTTGTCGGTGCCTGCCAGCCCAAAACTGCCTGGACTTTAATCGGGTCCATCTCCACCCCAGTTCTGGACACACAATACCCCAGATAATCCAGTCGTTTTTGATGAAAGTCGCACTTCGTCAACTTCACATATGGTTTGGCAGTCAGTAACTTCTTCAAGACTCCTGAACCAGCTGGATGTGCTCTTCCACCCTTGATATAAGTGCTCGTGTAACATGAGCTCTCATGATCAGCTGCATTAACACAGCTGGTGCTCCTTGCAAGCCAAAGTTTCCAATCTTGGAATTGGAAACTACCCAGGGGACAGTTGAAAGTGGTCTTCCACTCATCCCTCTCCCTGATTCTTTCATGGTAATATGTGTCGTGTCCCACTCCTCCGCTGACGCTCCCACTTCCCGCCGGGTCAGGGAAATCCGAATCAGGCTTGCCTCTGCAGCTCTGCCCAAAGTCCTAGCAAAGTCCTCAGAGCAGGCAGGAGACCAGAAAGTGACTTCAGCAAGATAAGTTCGACTTTGCCTGACTCAGAGACTGCCAGAAAGCAGATCCTTTATATAGGCCATGGGGTGTGGCTCCATGACTCAGCACTCATTAAGGCCTGCCCCTCCCTTCCTTCTGTTGCCTCCACCTATCCAGTCTTTTGATGCGAGGGTCACTCCAATCAGCAGCTGTTGGAAATAAACTTTCCTCAGGCTCACATGCTGTGGAGGAGGGGGAGGGGTCTAGCTGCTCCGTTTGCCTGGGCATGGAGCCAGGGCTGGGGCCGGGGGGTGCTCCCTCCTCTGCAGCCTGCTTGGGCATGGAGCCAGGGCTGGGACCGGGAGGTGCCCCCTCCTCTTCAGCTTGTCTGGGCATGGAGCCAGGACTGGGGCCAGGATGCATACATTCCTCCGTGTTCGGGAGCAGATAAGAAAGCCCCGGCTGCTGTGAGAGCGGGCAAGACACAACAATATGCCTCCAGTAGGTTCAGTTTTGTGAATATCCACTCTTTTGCCAGGTGAGATAACATGGCTTTCATAAGGGGTAGAGAGTACATGTTTTCTCCGCACACCCCATTGATCCCCCTGAAGTCCACAAAAAAGTGCATTGTAGCATCCTTCTTTTCTTTAAAGAGTACAGGGGGTGTGATCTGTGAGCGAGAGAGTTGAATGAAACTCCGGACTAAGTTCTTATCTATGTATTTCCTCAGTTCGTCCATCAGTGTCTTGGCATACATTTTGGGTTTCGGTAACTAAGCCCCAGAAAGAATCTCAATAACACAGTCTGTGGAGTGATGTGGGGTAGCATGTTGCACTCCTTCTCATCAAAGACCTCTGCTGAGTCGTTGTAGACCTGTGGAAATGCGGCTCAGGGTGGGGACTGGTCAGAGGTGGATTGGTCATGTCCCACCCTCAGCTGTTCATGTGGGGGTGGCCTAGGACCCCGTTCCTATCCTTAACTTCCAGTACCCACCTTTCCACCAGATGGTAGGACCCCATTTGTCCCACCAGGCTAACCCCAGGATTACTGATTCTGTCATTGTTGGTACCATGATAAACCATATCATCTCTCAATGCTGGGCCATGTCTAACCTCAGCAGCTCGATGACATGGGTTGCTCGGACTCCCCCCAACAAGGAGCTATCAACCTGTTCAAATGTAACGGTCTTTGCCAATGCCTTAACCTGTATCCCCAATCCTGTGGCTACCGCTTGGTTCATTAAAGACCCAGAATCAATTAGTGCCCTGTACCTACCCCCTTTTCCTGACTGGACTGACGTGATGGTCACAGGGATGACAAAGGGCTGCACGGGTGCACTCACCATTGGATCCCCATCCCTGCTATCATTGCTGTCATCAGGGTTTTGGTACTCGTCTGCTGGTATGTTATCTCCTGCCTGGGTTAGGGACGGCGGTACCACCACTGCCTGGGTTACTGTTCTGGACTTCTTGGGGGTTCTTCGGGGGGGAGTATTCTTCAGCTGGCTCAACTGGGGAGGACCTGATTTGGCCTAGGAGGTAGAAGCCGGACATTTGGTCACATGATGGCCTGGATGGCTGCACTAGAAACATTTCATGGGAGGCTGGGTATTTCCTTTCTGGGTCTCACCACAGGCTGGGGAACAATTCTACTACTGTTGGGTGGTTGTTCCCCCATCCTCCATTGGCCCATACAATACCATACTCCCCCATGGGCCATGGGCCAGCACTGAACTCTCCCCTGAAATGGCACTCCTGCAATTCAGCATCCAGTTCCACAACCGCCTGGTAACACTTGGCCAACCGGTGCTGTAAGCCCTGATAGGCATAAGCCTGGCATAGGTTCTGGTCCAGGCCCGCCTTACAGTGATGGACCAGTAGGCGTTCAGGCTAACCTCTCACCTTACCAGTGGTCCTGCAGAAGTCCTGAATGTAGTCTCCTGCTGACTGGCTTTGTTGTCGTAGCGCAAAGAATTCACCTTCTGCCCAATGTACTCTGGTCATATTCTCAAACTGACCCCAGAGCACATCCAGAAAGAAGCCAATGTCTGCTACTACAACGGCATGCTCATTATGAAGGGTCATTACCCACTCAACCGTTTACCGCCACCACCATTACCCACTGTGATGGGTAGGCATGGCCATAGCAGTTGAGGTGGTTTATCATCTGGCTGAGGAAAAGAGCCAAACACTCCAGATCCCCATCAAACAAGGCCTTCAGGGTAGGAGGTTCCGGTGGGTAAGGTTTGTAGCCCATAGGCCACCAGGGGCCCCAAAGACTCTGGTCAGCCTGGCTCTGTCCCAAAACCCTGGAAACCATCAAAAGCCCCTGGTTGCCTGGGGCTGGGGCTGCCTGTTGCTGGACCTGGTATTGAGCCCCTTCCCCTGCTTTGTTGGTTACACCAGTTGGCAACCCCTGTGTTTCCAGCCTGGACCTCACAGACAAGCCCCACTCTTAATCATTCAACAATGGGGCCTCCAGTGCTTGGTACTGGGCGGTATCCACTCGGAGCTTTGGGCAGGCCAAGCAAAACCTGGTTTGTGTACAATGCTGGGCCTTGGCTCCTGCTGCCATGCAGGCCAGGTAGCTGCCTTGGTCCCCTGAACCCATGGCTGTCTGGTGAAGGCTTCCCAGAAGCTGGCCTCCCAGAAGCACTCTCACAGTATCTCCATAGTTAAGTTGCCTGGTGCGGTTGAGTAACTGACCTTGTCATCATCATCCCAGTCAATTTCTGTTCCCGCCACAAATACATATGTGTCCTGGAAGCACTGAGCTCCACTGCAGCCTTCGCCACTGCTGCAGTCGCCAAGCCAAGCCAATCATGGTAAGGCCTTCTCCGTTGCTGCTGCAGCCATCCCCACATCCCCCGGAATCAATGCTCCTCAGTTGCCACTATGGTATTCCCGACACTCCCTTCACCTGTGCTCCTTTCTCCCTCAATGTGGCAAGCCCCAAGCCTTGTGGTACTTACCTCCTTTCGAGCAGCCATTAAGTTCAAAGTCCCACAATTCCTTTTACTACCCTTATCCAATTGGGCAGAGTCCAAGGAGCACCCACAGACAAAGAAGCCTGTTGTCAGCTAGGTGAAGGCTTACCTGCACCCAGTCCATCAGCTAATTAGCTGGAAGTCCCTTTGTGGTCACCAAAATTGTTGGAAATTGAATTTTGGGCTCATCCTTCCAGGCAGGAAATGTGCGACAGAAATATTGCCTTAGTAGAAATAAAGAGATTGAAGCCAGATGATTGAAAGGAGGTTCAGTTTATTCAGAAGTGAAGTGACAGCATTCAGTTCTTGGACAGCTGACAAAAGGATCTGATGAGTGGATGGATTTTTATGTGGTTGTGGGAGATTGAGATATCTGGATCCATTGTAACATAGAATTGAATGCATGTCTTTTACTATTCTAATTGTGCTCAGTTGGCTCCTTTTGTGATTAGGGATCACATTCTGCCCTTCAAGTTAGGTGGGGGAATGTAGATTTAAGGGTTATTGTTTACGTTTTAATTCATTTAGTCTTTGGTTTCGTGAGAAACCTTCAACCAGCAATGTTCTGTTTATAAATAGGCTATATCTGGCAGCACTTTCTCCTCCTGAATGGAACTGTTCCAGATACTTGGTATCCGCTCTCAATAAGAGAGCTATGTGAATAGATACAAGGTATCTCATTCATGGATATTTGACTTGTGAAAACCACTTTGGGCTGCTTTCTTAGTCAGTGGGAGAGTGCAGCTTGATTTTTATTTTGTGGGAAGTTTTTCTGTTTCATGGGGTGACTTTCTTCCCACCTGATTTCCTTTGGGGAGGAGAGGATCTCTACACTACCATAACCTCACAATGACTTTTCACTAAAGAATAACCCCCAACTACACCAAAGTGTTATAAAATATTAACATACACTTTTGAATATCATTTTAATTCTTACTGTGAATTGTGTCACATATTTCAGTGACTAAATATTGAAATAAAAAGACAAGGCAATGCCTTCCCTTCCTCCAAAGTAAGACTCATATCTATAGACTAGATTTCAAAAGAGTGGATTTTCATGATCTCCAAGGAAAGGTAGAACAGATTCAAAGGCTTGAAATTCTGGAGGAAAAAAAAAATCATGAGAAGAATGGAAATGCTATGAAATAAGACATTGAAGGTACAATTGTAAACAATCCCTCAATACTGTAAGTCAAATGAGAGAAATCTTGGCACAGTTTTCCAGGGTAGTTTGGGTAGCAGTTTTCTGGTTTTGGTTTGGGTAGCAAATGTATTCAGTTCTTCTCCTGCCTCCCTTGCAAGGACTGGCATCTCTCTTTGCCAGACCTGTAGTTTGGCTGGATAGGAGTTGACAAGGCACTGAAGAGGGAATATGCTAAAATGTGAGATAAACCTGCTCACCACAAAGACCTCAAAGCTTGTCAGATCTTTACTGAACTGCTTTTAAACACAAGTTGACTTGCATTTTGGAACCACACTAGATCAATGTTTTAAAATAATGTAAAGCCACTGGCAGATGGGTGGGCAGGGGCTTGATGATCATTGCAAAATGCCCATCGGTTGGTTACCAAGATCCCTCATCCCATAGATCAGATTTTGACAGATAATTTATGTATTTAGCCATCTATTAAAACTTGTCTGCTTCCCCACATTAGGGAAATTCATCATTTTCCTTAATTTGTTCCATATTAAAGCACCACTTGCAAACCTTGTTACTGAGGCAAATTAGAGCTTAGCCATCAAAGCAATGAATTTATCCTGGCATACTATTCTGGCAACGCAGGGACTGCAGGATGGCATATTAATGCAGCCATGAGTGAGAGCCCATAGAAGTGAGATGTGTTACCCGATATCAATTTTAATTTTTCTGATGACTTTAAAGAAAAAAAGGATGAAAGCAAAAGGTTTATAGATTATTTTTTTCTTTCTACAGTCAAAGAAAATAGCTATGGTAAAAAGATATTTTTAAGACCAGCTGTGCAATCATATCTTTTGATTCAGGAATAACTTTAATTCAATTGACAAGAAAAGTCTACTCAAAAACCCATTGTTTTAGGTTAATTGGAATCATTCTCCAGTCCAAAATGACAGATTTGTTTATTTTAGTAAATGATTTTGTATGCTTTGTTAAGACCAGTTTTCTTTAAGCATCCCTTAAAAGATGAATGTTCCCTTCTATGTTTAAATTGGTCATGATTTAATTCTGTGGAGTTATGCATTATACATAAAACATTCATTTACTAGCAAGTACCCTCTGTAATCAGTGTGATAGTTAGGATTGGCAAGACATGGATTTATGAAGGATGGCATTGCTATTAGCAATACTGTTTACCTGCATGACACTGCATGTCACTTTTGAACTTCAGCTTGACATCCTTAAAAGTATTTTCATCAATCTAAGAGATCAAGCTTCCTCAACTGACTCACTTGGGTCAACATTTTACAAGTGATTGGATTTACCATTTGAACCATAAACCTTTTGTGAATAATTTTATGTACTGATGTATGATAGCCCTAGGACACAAATCATGGTTTTGAAGCCAAAGAAGAGAACTCAGAGCAACATGATGTCTCCTTTTGCATACACAATCAGTTATCCCAATGGCTGATTTTTAGTTTGCCTGCTGAAGAATTGAGCTGTTGAATTTTAGGCACCTTCAACAACATACTGGGAATATTTCCATACTTTATTCTTCATAATTCATAATTTTAAAATTTCAAGCTTCAACTGTCTGAGCTTCCTAACAAGTTTAATTGATACCAGGGATAATTTTTCAGTGAGGAAGTTTCAGGACTGATTCCCAGGTATCATCATTTATATGCTCAGCTGTGACAGTAATTTCAGAAGAAACAGTATATAAAAATACTGTTGCTACAGATCACTGTGGTGATTAGTGAGTTTCACATGTTGTAATACCTGCTGCTTAAAGATGGATAGGAGGAAGACACAGTTGGATATTTCATTTTGAAAACCATGATACTGACATGCTGAGCTGGAACTTGTTATAGAAGTTTTTGCTGGAGATAGTGCTTTGAATCAAAACTACTCTACAGTTAGTCAGACAAGACTCAAGGTAGTTTATTGCCAGAAACATCATTTTCCCAGTTCAAATACAGTTACTGACTGGACTGGAATTTAAATCTTTCTTCAATATGGGCATTGGGATAATATATTCTGCCACAGCCATAGCAATAAATTCATTTAGGGAAGGCTGAAAAAAAAGGTGGCATTACTATCACTACTATCACTACAAATATTACTAACATACCTTTCATTCAGAATTTCAAGGGGATTTATAGGGGGCTGTCCTCTAAATTATCTGTCCCTTCCAACTCTGCTAATCTGTTAAATTTGTTAAATCTTAAATTTATTAATTTAAGATTTAACAAATCTTAAATTAATAAATTTAAGTGGTGCAGTGGTTAAGAATGCAGAATTTCAGGCTACTGCCAGACTGCCAGGACCCAGATTGTTGGGGGAAATATGCTGACTCTGTAAACTGCTTAGAGAGGGCTGTAGAGCAGGGGTCTCCAACCTTGGTCCCTTTAAGACTTGTGGACTTCAACTCCCAGAGTCCCTCAGCCAGCAAAGCTGAGTAGAGCACAGTAGAGCACAGCAGAGCACTGTGAAGCAGCATTTGTCTAAGTGCTATTGCTAAGTGTTAATGACAACATTGAGCTTATTATTATTAAGCTGAGAAATCACCACATTAAATTTTCAATAACTTAACGTAGACTTGAGCCCAGTTTTCCCAAGCTTAGCTCAACACTGTATAAAGTACACCAATATACTATGTTCTCCGCTATTGTTGTGACCCAGGTTCCTGGACCTGGACTCCTGGACTCGGATGATTCAGAAAGTGAGGGAGAAGACCTGGCAAGCCCTGCTTCTTTTGGGCCCTCTCCCTCCCTGGCACCCACTCAAAGGGAGGAGGAGGGGCCGGCAAGGCCTGATTCTCTCGAGCCTTCTTCTGATTTGGCAATGCCCCAAGAACAGTTTTGGAGTGATGCAAGACTGCGCAGACGTGACCGGCGCGCGCAGCAGAAGCAGCGTTGGGATAAAGCCAAGGAATGATGGTCATGTAGTGACATCTGCAGAGACTATAAATAGGAGGTGGGACTTCCTGGTTTTTTGTCTTGGACAAAGCAATGAATTTGTGCGGGCAAACTGTATCAATGGAGGGAAGAATATATTCGTGAGTAATTCTGGCCTTATCTATAATTTCCTCGTTATCTCCAGAAACTTGGCAGGCCCGTGGGTAGACGTGGCCAGGACATTTATCTATGTAAATAAAGAAGAAGAGGAGGCCTTTGACGGACTCTTTGTTGGGAGTATTGGGGGAGGGAAACAGAACATTTTGTCCAAGACCCCGACTAAACCATCTTCCACCAAAGATGGACCAGCAGCAGGTACAGCAGCAGTTACAGCAGCTACAAGCGGCTAATCAACAGCTCCAGCAGCAAGTGGCTCACTTGGAAGGCCAACTTGCTGCCAGGAATGTGCCTGCAGCCCCCACCCCCGTCCTCCCACTCCTCCTCCTCGTCACAAGTGCCCGATAACCGTGCCGGATAAGTTTTCTGGGCAGCCTGAGATATTCCCGACCTTCTTGGGACAGTGCCAGCTCTACATGGCTATGCGGCCAGAGGATTTCCCAGACGACCGGGCTAAGGTGGCCTTCATGATTAACCTTCTTTCCGGCTCGGCTGCTCGATGGGCCATGCCCCTCTTGCTCCAGGACAGCCCCCTGCTGGCGGACTAACAGCGTTTTTGGCAGCACCTGCGCAACATGTACGAGGACCCCGTTCGGATGCTGACGGCAACTAGGTGCCTTAAGGAACTCCGTCAAGGGAAACGCCCCCTGCAGGAGTACATCGCCGAATTTCGTCTTTTGTGCCAGGACTCTGACTAGTGGACGCGTTCCAGGAGGGACTCTCAGAGGAATTGCAAGATGAGCTGGCTCGGGTGGAGGCGCTGCGGACCCTCGACAACTTGGTGCCCCTTTGTCTCCACCTCGACGCCCGTCTGCAACGGAGACCGTCCCGTCGCACCCCCCGGGATCCGCCGTTGACATCTGTACCCCCACTTCCTGCGCCACCAGCACCCCAGGTTGCTCCACGTTTTGTAACCGCTGCGGAAGAGCCCATGGAGTTGGGAGCAGCCAGACCTCGCCTGACAGCCCAGGAGCGGAACCGGAGGTGCCAAGGGGGATTGTGCCTGTACTGTGGGGAGCCCGGCCACTTTGCCGCTTCCTGCCCCAGAAGTCCCGCCTCCTATTTATAGTCTCCCAGATGAAAGATTATAATTTTTTTATTATAATTTGAATAAGGAAACATCGATAGAAATGGTTTGGGATGCCAGTAAAGCCTTTATGAGAGGTGTGTTAATCTATATTAACAATAGACAGAGAAATAAACAACAAAGACAGCATAGGTATCTAGAAGAGGAAATTTATAAGAAACAACAATTATTAATATATAATCCGCATGATCAAAAACTTAAAGATGTAATAAAGTTATTACAGAGTCAATTTAATATGATAATGGCTGACCAGGTGGCAACAAATATACAATATGCCAAATATAATACCTTTTGTAATGCAAATAGACCTGGTAGGTGGTTAGCATATATTTTAAGGAAAAAACAGAAACAACGTATTATAGAAAAAATAGAATATAAAGGTAAAGAGAGATATCAACAGGATATAATTAAGAAAGCTTTCTTAGAATATTACACAAATTTATATGCTAAAGATAAAATATTGAATATGGATATTGATAATTATTTGAAAGATTATAAGGTTAAAAGTTTAACTCTAGAAGAAAGGGAAGAATTAAATTGGCCTATAACTTCTGAAGAAATTATTTTGGTAATTAAACAATTAAAAATGGGGAAAACTCCTGGTACAGATGGGCTTACAGTAAGTTATTATAGGAATCTACAGGATGAGACGTTAGGTCCACTTAAGGAATTATTTAATCAAATACAAATAGGAGGGGGAATTCCCCCTTCATGGAGAACTTCTTTTATTTCATTGATACCAAAAGAGGATCAGGATTGTCCTAAACCTGGGAATTATAGGCCAATTTCACTTTTAAATAATGATTATAAGATTTTTGTTAAAATAATAGCAAATAGATTAATGTTACTTTTACAACATAGAATTCATACTGATCAATCTGGATTTATAAAAGGGAGACAGATGAGGAATAACGTTAGGCAGATTGTTAACCTATTGGAATATTTAGAAAAGAAAATTTTTACATCAGCAGCATTTATTTTTTTGGATGCAGAAAAAGCTTTTGATCGATTGCATTGGGATTTTTTATTTAAATTAATAGAAAAGATGCAATTTGGAGATGGTTTTGTAAGAATAATTAGAGCAATTTATGGAGAGCAAACAGCCCAGATAATAATTAATGGTAACCTAACAGAAGCTTTTAAGATTGCGAAAGGAACAAGTCAGGGAAGTCCTTTATCACCATTATTGTTTATCTTAACTTTGGAGCCATTATTGGATAAAATACGAGAATCTAAGGAGATAAAGGGTATTAAAGTTAGACAACATGAATATAAACTGAGAGCTTTTGCAGATGACTTGGTGATTACTTTAACAAATCCTATAAATTCAAGTGTATCTCTGTTGGAAATAATTGATCTATATGGAAAGGTCTCAGGGTTTAAGGTAAACCCCCTTGTAGGGGGTCCTCCCACCCCTCCTGTTGAAGGAGAGAACGGGTCACCCGAAACAGGGCGGCCGGGTGGTTATCTGCCAACGCAATGAGGGAGGAAACGTAGGAACGTTTCGCATCCCTCAGTGCCACTAGGTAGGTCCTGCTATAGGACCTAACTAGTGTCCGG
The DNA here is from genome assembly GCF_028640845.1 of Ahaetulla prasina. Classification (NCBI taxonomy): domain Eukaryota; kingdom Metazoa; phylum Chordata; class Lepidosauria; order Squamata; family Colubridae; genus Ahaetulla; species Ahaetulla prasina. The sequence goes on along the minus strand of NC_080545.1, from coordinate 43,245,833 downwards.
TCAGCCTCAGAACGGCTGGATCTCCAGACACTCTCTAGGCGTCTTCTCCGGCGTTTCATCTCCCTCAGCTCCTCGGAGAACCAAGGAGCTGGTTGAGACCGACGTCGGGTCAGAGGCCGCAAAGGCACGACACGGTCCAAAGCTCCAGCCGTGGCCTGTTCCCAGGCCGTGACCAGCTCTTCAGTCGTGCCGTGGGCCAGATTCTCGGGAAGCGGCCCAAGCTCCGTCAGGAACCTCTCAGGGTCCATCAGGCGCCTGGGACAGAACCAACGCATTGGTTCCGTCTCCCTGCGGCGGTGGGTAGCGGTCTGAAAGTCCAGACGAAGGAGAAAATGATCTGACCATGACAAAGGATCGATAACTAAATCTTTTAAAATCAGATCATTCAACCACAGGCCAGAGATGAAAACCAAGTCCAGGGTGCCTCCCCCAATGTGAGTAGGGCCATCAATTAATTGAGTTAGGTCCATGGCCGTCATAGAAGCCATGAACTCCCGAGCGGTCGAGGATGCCGTGCCAGTTGATGGCAAGTTGAAATCCCCCATGACCAACAGTCTAGGGGTCTCAACTGCCAACCCAGCTAGCAACTCCAACAGCTCGGGCAGGGCTGTTGTCACGCAGCAAGGAGCCAGGTACGTGATCAACAAGCCCACCTGAGTCCTACGACCCCACTTCACATAGAGGGTTTCACACCCAACTATCTGAGGCACAGTGGTCTCCCTCGGTTCCAGACTCTCCCTAATAATAACCGCCACCCCGCCACCCCTACCTTGGGCCCTCGGCTGATGGAATGCTCGGAAACCTGGTGGGCACATCTCTACTAGGGGAACCCCCCCTTCTGTGCCCAACCAGGTTTCCGTAATGCCCATAACGTCCGTGGTCCCTTCCTGAATTAGATCTAAAATCAGGGGAGCTTTATTAACCACGGATCTTGCATTACATAACATCAGCCGAAGGCCCAAGCCCTGGGTATTCTGGCCACTCGGGGAACGGGAAAATTCTCCCCACCCTCCCCACCCTCCCCCCCACCCCCCCAACCCGAACCCGTCAGTTCCCACCCACCCCTTAAAATTCCCATTAAAACTCCCTTTAAAAAGCCGATTAAAACAGTTAATTAAAAATCTGAGTCTCCTATTTTTGGCATGCCACCTCTCGGGGTTCCAAAACCCGTCCCCAAGATGGGCCCTCGATAATGTGGAGGGCCAAACCCGTGAGAGAGGGGAATCTCGCAGGGCAAGAAGGTCGGCTGCTGTGAATGTTCGCATAACAATAGTCTGGTAAACCAAAGGGTTGCGTCCACAAATATGTCATATCATAGAAATCACGAGAAATGGTGGAAAAGCAGTCCTGGTCGGTCAAGTTGTTCAAAAAGATGGTATAGTACACGGGACAGAAATTGGCTGAAAGGAATCCTTGATGACAAAAAAGGTAGGCAACGGCCCAGGTGGTGGGGGAAGGGCCAGATGATTCAATGTTTATGTGGAGGTAGAGGGTCATCCCCACAGTCGTCGCCCTCATTACGACGTCAACTGCCGTCGGGAAACCATCACCCCCAGAAAGCTGTCCAAAGAGACCCGTGGGCCGGCAAGCTATCTGTTCCGCCGAAGAGGGGGCAATGACATCGAAATGCCCCCCCCCCCACCGGCTGCCGTCATCTGCTGGTCGCTTCTGGTCAGTTCTGCTGTTTCAATTCGGCTGAAAAGAGGGCGAGAGGAGGGCGAGAGTGACAAACGCCCCCTCCGTCCCCTCCAAGGGCGAGAGGAGGGCGAGTGAGAGGAGGGCGAGTATGTCAAACCCCAAGGGGCGAAAGGAGGGCGAGAATGTCAAACGCCCCCTCCGTCCCCTCCGCCCACCGCCCCCTCCGCCGACCACCGCCGCCATCGTCAAAAAACGGCGAAAGAAAACGCCGGCGGCTGGCCGCCGCCCCAAAACAAGCCGGCCAAGCTGGCAGAACATGCCGGCAGCATTTGGGCTCGTCCTGCCGGCCCAGCTCTTCCCGAGGGCAAAAAACCCTCTCCCTGGGTCGGCAGGAAATCAGTTCAACCAGGAAGGGGGGGGCAGCGATATCAAAACGCCCCTCACTTCTGTCCGGACCGCCGGACAAGAGAGACCACCATCGCCCCGCGAAATCAACGCAGCGCCATCTTGCGCATGCTCCTATAAAAGGCTGTTTTAATTATTCTACGGTGCATCATCTCAAACTTACTTTCTTTTTCTTTTGTATATATATTACATTTCATCTTCTGGCTTCCTTTTATCTTTTTTTGTTGTTTGAACTTCCCTCACCATAGTTTTCCCTTGTCTCTTCCCAATATTTCCATTTTTCCCTATTAGCTGATTTTTTTTTTAAGGGAGATTTTCCCTCTTTCCTCTCTGCTCTTTTTACATTCTCAAAGATTTCTATAATATTCTCTATCTGATTACACATACTTTTGAACATCAAAAGTAACTCTTCATACATCTGCAACTCCATTTTGTGACAATTTAAAAAGTTATTAATGCCTCCCCCCTCATTATATCTCTGTGCAATTAGCCAAAATTTAAAGTCTATGTAATTTTCTTATATCTCCTCTTCTTTTTTTCTTAAAATATTCCTTGTTCTTCAACATTAAAATATTCTCCTTGATTATTAATTATTGTCCAAATTCAACAACAGTCAAATCCAATTGTAAAGCTATCTTTCAGAAGAGAAGGGAAATGAAACCAACACTCTATTTATTTATTTATTTATTTATTTATTTATTTATTTATTTATTTATTTATTTATTTATTTTGTCACACAGTATATATAAGCATAAGCATGAAATGTCTAAACAATATATAAGCATATATATAAGCATGAGTATGTAATAACTATATTAATTGGATATAACAAAAGGAAACAATAAGACAGGAACGGTAGGCACGCTTGTGCTCTTATGCACGCCCCTTACTCTATTGAAACACAGTCACTCCTTAAAAGTTTTCACCCTGTCCAAAAACAAATCTTGCGAGTTTACTAGATGGATGACATAGGGAACAAAGCTGTTGTTACAGAATCTGGTAGTCCTGCTAGAAATACTTCGAAACCTCTTCCCAGAGGAAGCAACAGAAACAGACCATAAAGTACCCACTTTATGTGTGGGGTCTCTAACAATTCTTTGAGCTCTAAGCACATAATGCTTATATGCAGTATCTTGAATAGCAGGAAGCAAGCTTCCTATAATCTTCTCAGATGTCCTTACCACTCTCTGTATTACACCACTGTTCATATTTTTATTTGAAAATTGTAGGAAAGAGGTTAAAATCAGATTTGTCATTATTTCTCGTTCTCTGATTTCTCAACAAATAATGACTAGCATAGCATTATTTCACCGCCCTGAGTCCTTCGGGAGAAGGGCGGTATAAAAATTAAATTATTATTATTATTATTATTATTATTATTATTATTATTATTATTATTGTTATTGTTATTGTTATTGTTATTGTTATTGTTATTGTTATTGTTATTGTTATTGTTATTGTTATTGTTATTGTTATTGTTATTACATAGCATGATTAGCTTTAAATAAAGATGAAATAAAAGCGCATTTGTATTTTATAATGATGCTCCTATTCCATAAGCTAACTTTCTTAGTAGGGCACTGAGGAAATAAACTGAGTCCAGTAAACTAAAAAGTTGTTTAAAAGTGAAGTTAGCTGAATAGATTCAAAGTAAATGACAGCAACAGTTTTCTAACAAGATCTTAGAAAATCAATTCTGGAGATGCTGTAGGATTTTAGTTTTAGGAGAAGTTTGTCATGTACCACAGAGTCAAAAGCTTTACAGAAGTCTATGTAAATTGCATCTATTGCTTTGCCCTGATCAAGATTTATAGTCCATATGTTTTTGCAGTGCAGAAGTTATAAATTACAGGATAATTTTTTTCTGAAACCAAATTGTTTATTAGAGAGTAGGTTGTGTGTTTCTAGGTGGAGGGTGATGGATTGGTTGATGATTGATGATTGATTCCATGACTTTGCAGGTGATGCAGCATAAAGAAATTGGTCTGTAATTTTCAACTAGGCTGGGGTCTCCTTTTTTGAAGACCGTGACTAGTGACCAAAGTTTGGGAAGGGAGCTGGTTGTGAAAGCTTTTTCAAAGATTAGGGTTCTGCTATATTAGTGGAGAGCTTTTTTAAGAAGTATGCACATAGGCCATCAGGTCCAATAGATAGAGATGGTTTCAGTTTGCGAAGGGCCTTTTCAACATTATCTTCTGTGAAATCCATTTGTGTTAGGTCATTTTACTCATTGTTGGTACGACTGGGGAATGTTGGGTGTGAGCCATTACTGTTAAGAAAGACTGAGCTGAAGAATGGGTTAAAGAGGTTTGCTTTAACTGTTTCATCATTATATTCTTTGCCGTTAGATCCTTTTAGTGGTGAGATGGATCTTGAGTCTTTAAGTTTGTTGTTCACAAAATTATAAAAAGCACGATTGGATTTTGTGTGCAGAAGGTCTTCTTCTTGTTTGTTGTGGTAATTGGTGCATTCAATTTTTATTTGGTTGCATATATTTTTGTAGCAGTTTCTGAAGTTGGCTATATAGCCCATTTTGTTTCTTTTCCAGAGGGATTTTTTTTTTTGGATTGGAGCTTTTTTATTGATATGGGTAATTTGTTTTTTCTGATTTTGGTGGTGGTTTGTGGTACGTATAGTTTAATGACTCTATTGACTTCAAGTAGGAAAACTCTATAGTGGTCTTCAGCAGTGATACACGTTGAGAATAGATTTTGCCAGTCAAGAGATGAGAGGTAGGTGTTTATTAGGTCATAGTTGGCTTTTTTGAAACTGTAGTTTGGAATACCATTATTATGAAGATTTTTGTAAGGGCGTATATTGAGACAAAAGTCTATCATGCTGAGGTCACTGTTGGAAAAGGGTTCTTTTATTTGTAGCCCATAAATTGAATTTGCGTTGTTGCAGAAGATGAGTTCAAGACAGTTGTTGAGTCTTGTGTTGTTAGTTACTAGTTGATCAAGACCTAGATTTGCAACAGCATTGTACAGGGTAGTATGGATGGGTTCAGTTGTGCATTCGTTTGTTATCCAGTTAATAAGAGGTAGATTGAGGTCACCCAGGAAGATGAGAGGATATGGGGAAGAGATAGCCCATGTTAGTAGTGTGGTTAACATTTTCGCATGTGCAATGTCGTAGTCAGGGGCTCTGTAGCATAGCAAGATGTGAAGTGTGATGTTAAGGGACAGTTTGCATACAATAGTTTCAGGAAGAGCGAGTTTATGTGCAACTTGAATATTTTTTAGATTAAGTGATTTTTTGTAAAAGATAGCCACTCCACCTCCTCTGCGGGTTTCGCGATCTGACCGAAAGACATGATACTCTTTTTTCTGAAATAATGGAGTCAGGGAGGGATGAGTTCAGCCATGTTTCGCATACAAATATAATGTCAAATGTACTAGTATTTAACAAGAGGAGAAATTCAGGCAATTTGTTTACAACGCTTCTTGTATTTATCAATTTGCATTTAAGATCTGCAGTATTTGGTGTAGAGGAAATAAGGGGTGTGCGTACCTAGTTTTGGATGAAAATTGGTTGGAGGTTCTGAACGAACAATTGCCTTTTATTGGGAGGCACTGGTGTACCACTTCTTTAAAAATAGAGGCACTTCTTTAAAAATAGAGGCACCAGTCTACCAATTGCCTTTTTTTTGGAAGGCACCGGTGTACCTTCTTTAAAAATAGAGGCACCGGTCTACTAGCCGCCTACAGCACTGATCAGCTGTAGTGCGGCCCTTTGAAGTGCCACGGCAGTCATTTAAATCTGTTTGCAGCTATATCACCACCGAAAGCTTCAGGGACAGAGAAGAGGAACAGAGAGGTGTGGGCGGTGGAGGGGACAGGGATTTTTGCTACTGGTTCTCCAAAATACCCACCCCCACCGCTACCGGATCACGCGATCCAGTCCAAACCAGAAGCATTTCACTCCTGGAGTAGACTCAAAAGGCAAAATTGGAGGAAATGATAAACATCACAGAAGAATGCAATAGAAAATTATACCTTGCCAATAAAACTACTTGACTTATGACCACTATTGAGACCAATATTTCTGTTGCTAAGCAAGGTGGTTCTCAAGTGAGTCATGTCCAATTTTACAAACTGTTATGCCACAGTTGTTAAATGAATCACTGCAGACATTAAGTGAATTATGCAGTTGTTAAATGATTCCAACTTTCCACATTTTTTTTGAACAAGTTTTTATTGATTTTTTAATTTTCCCCCCTACACACATACATGGTTTATGAACAGAGTATTGGCCATATCATGTCTTATACAATTCAATACATTCAAATATATTTTACTTAGTTACAAGTTTTGGCAAAATATTCTTTTTTTCCAATTTTTATTCATATCCTAATATTTCCTTGCTCATTTCACTAAGTCACATCTTCTTTCGCCCTCAAATTCTAATTTCTCCATTTTTATTGGTATGCATTCTGTTTTATTTGTTTTTTTAACTTTCAATTTTTATCCTAATATATTCAAATATAGAGTTGCCTTTCTTCCATTTCATCTTTTCCTTTTCACAGCAATCCCTTCTTCTCCCTCTCACTCCTTTCCCTCCCTCCTTTCATCCTACCTACTTTCTTCTCTCATCTCCTGTTCCTTCTCTACTTCCCCTTCCTTTCTCCCCCTCCTCCCCACTTCCTCCCTTTCTAACTTTCTCTCCTACTCTTATTTCCCCTACCTTTCCTCCTCTCCTCTTCCCTTTCTTCTTTCTCCCTCCCTCCTTCTCCCTTTCCATCTCTCTTCTTCTTCTTATCTCTTTCCATTGCTGTATTTATTTTCATTTCAATATTTCTGGTGTCCAGGGAACTCCAATTTTCTCATTTATTAGGTATACTTCTCAAATCTCCCCTCATATATTTTAGTTATTAACATTGTCTTCATCTTATTCCATTTGTATCTTACAATCAATTATTACAACCTTCTACCTCTTTGTTTCTTAGAGTTTTTTGTTCCCAAATCAATAGTTATTATTCTCTTCCAATATTTATTATTTATTTATTTATTTATTTGATTTCTATACCCTTCTCCCGGAGGACTCAGGGCGGTTTACAGCCAGAATAAAACAACATAGACAAAAATTAAAACATTTTAAAAATCTGATTCTAATATGGCCAAAATAAGTTAAAACTATGATAAAACCCTAATAAAACCCCCACATTTAAAATTATGTTAGGCCAGGCCCGCACGGCGAAATAAAAAGGTCTTAAGCTCGCGTTTGAAGGTATGGAGGTCAGGGAGTTGCCGCAACCCCGAAGGCAGCTCATTCCAAAGGGCAGGAGCCCCCACAGAGAAGGCCCTCCCCCTGGGGGCCACCAGTCGACATTGTTTGACTGATGGCACCCTGAGGAGGCCCTCGCTATGGAAGCGCACAGGTCGGTGGGAGGCTATTGGTGGCAGTAGGCGGTCTCGTAAATAACCCGGTCCTATGCTATGGAGTGCTTTAAAGGTGATAACCAACACCTTGAACTGCACCCGGAAGACCACCGGCAACCAGTGCAGCTTGCGCAGGAGAGGTGTTACATGGGAGCCTCGAGTTGCTCCCTCTATTACCCATGCAGCCGCATTCTGGACCAGCTGGAGACTTCCAGTGCTCTTCAAGGGGAGCCCCATGTAGAGAGCATTGCAGTAATCCAGGCAGGAAGTGACAAGGGCATGAGTGAGCATGCATAGAGAATCCCGGTCTAGGGGGACGCTACTGGCGTATCAGGCGAACCTGATAAAAAGCTCCCCTGGCGACGGCCATCATCTGCTCTTCTAAAGACAGCCGTACATCCAGGAGAATGCCTAAGTTGCGGACCCCCTCCCTAGGGGCCAATGATTCTCCCCCAACAGTCAGCAATGGAATCAGCTGACTGTACTGGGATGCCGGCATCCACAGCCACTCGGTCTTGGAAGGGTTGAGTCGAAGCCTGTTCTTCCCCATCCAGACCCACACGGCCTCCAAACACCAGGACTTCACTTCAATGGCCTCGTTGGGGTGGTTAGGGGTGGAAATGTACAGCTGAGTGTCATCAGCATACAGGTGGCACTGCACCCCAAAACCACGGATAATCTCGCCCAGTGGCTTCATGTAGATGTTGAACAGGAGAGGTGAGAGAACCGACCCCTGTGGCACCCCATACATGAGGTACCTTGCGGCTGATCTCTGCCCCCCTGCCAACACCGTCTGCGATAGGTCAGAGAGATAGGAGGAGAACTACTGAAAAACACCCCCCCACTCCTAAACCCCCCAGCCGTCGCAGCAAGATACCATGATCAATGGTATCAAAAGCTGCTGAAAGATCTAATAGGACCAGGACAGAGGAACAACCCCAGTCCCGAGACCTCCAGAGATCATCTACCAACGCGACCAAAGTCGTCTCCGTGCTGTACCCAGACTGGAAACCAGACTGGAACGGGTCTAGATAGACAGTTTCATCCAGGTACTGGGGGAGCTGTCATGCCAGTAGTAAATGTAAATTATTTACTAACATTTCAATTTTATTTCCTTTTACATCTCAATAACAATCATTTTCACTTATAAACCATACTATCTTTCACATTCCATCTGCTGAATGATGATGATGATGATGATGATGATGATGATTTTAAAACAATATATTTCTTCTTTTTTACCTTCTTTACCATTTTATATCTTAACTTCAATTAATTTTTCCATTCTTTTATATATTTAAAGTTTATTTTCTTACCATCAATTATAATTCTCTCTCATTCCATGCATTCTCAGACACACACAAAAAAAGAAAACATATATCCCATTATATCTTCCACATTTCATTTACTTCTCCCTTTTACATTAAACAATATATTCCTTCTTTTCTATTCCCTTCATTCTCTTCATTTCAACCCTTTTTAACCATCCTTTTACAATAATCTATATATTTCTATATCTATATCATTTATATATATATATATATTTATTATTTATATATATATATATATATATATATATATATATATATATATATATATATATATATATATATATAGGTCTTTGGTTATTCGGGTTTTCTCCGTAAAATTGGAAGTGTCTTGGCGACGTTTTGAAGTCTCATTCATCATCTTCAGGCTTCAGCTTCGTGCTTCTGGGAGCAATGTGTGATCGCAGCTGTTTCTTCCTTTTAACTGCTAGTGGGGTTTGAACTGATTGGGTGGGAGCTTGGCTGTGCTCTGATTGGATGGGGTTTTTTTGTGCTCTGATTGGCTGGGGGTGTGTCCTGTGTTGGTGGGGGCTTGGTTGTGCTCAGATTAGTCTGAGTTGCAGGGGGATTTGAGCTGGTGAGCTGCATTGCTGTTGTTTGGCTTCGTGTTTGTGGTCGTGCTACATCTTCATAGTGGGTGTCAGTCTGCTGCATGTATGGATTGGAGGGGTTTGAAATGGCTAATGTTGCAGCTGCGGTCTGGCTTCTGGTCCTTGGTCGTGCTTCCTGATCAGTGTGGGTTTGGGTCTGCTTTCTGGGTGGATGTGTGGTGGTGACATCCTGTGTGGACCTCGTGAGTGTGGGTCTGGTGTCATTCCTCGTGTTAGGGACTTGTTTGTCAATAAGGCGGGTTTCCAAATGGCTGGTAGGCGGAGGTATCATCTCGTTTGTTCATGCTGTGTGGGCGTTTTTCTATCTCAATGGCTTCTCTGATTATTCTGTTGTTAAAGTGTTCAGTTTTGGCGATAGTTCTGGTCTTTTTAAAGTCAATATCGTGTCCTGTGACTTTAAAGTGTTGGACCAGGAAGAAGTTGGTTCCTCTTTTGACTGAGTTCTTGTGTTCTTCAATGCGTGCACTTATTCTTCTGTTGGTTTTTCCGATGTATATGGTGGGGCAGGCGGTGCATGGGATTTCATATACTCCTTGATTTTCTAACTCAATTTTGTCTTTGGGGTTTCTTAGGATGGTGGATATTTTTGGTTTGTGCAGAATGCTGTCCTGATGTTATGTTTGTGGAGGATCTTGCTGATTCTGTCTGTGGTGCCTTTTATATATGGGAGGAGGGCTGTGCCGTTTTCTTGTTCTCTGTCTTGGGTTTTAGTGGGGGTTCTTTTGGATTAGTTTGGTAATCTTATTTCTCTGGAATCCATTGGATGTTAGTACGTTTGTGAGAGTGTGTAGTTCGGTTTTAGGTGTTGTTCATCAGCTAAGCATTTTGTTCTAGAGATGAGTGTCTTGGCTACGGAGTTGATCTGTGCTGGGTGGTGGTGTGAGAGTGCATGCAGATAGCGGTTTGTGTGTGTTTTCTTCTGGTAGATGGTGTGTCCTAGGAGCCATTGGGTTTCTGTAGACTAAGACATCTAGGAAGGAAGTTGTTGTTAACTCCTGTTTCCATGGTGAACTGTATTTTGGGGTGTAGGCTATTGAGGTGTGTGAGGAAGTTGTCAAGTTTTTCTTTCCCGTGTGGCCAGATTATGAAGGTGTCGTCTACATATCTGAGCCAGAGTTTGGGTTTGTGATCAGATTTTTCTAGTGCTTGGGTTTCAAAGTGTTCCATGTAGAGGTTGGCAATGACAGGTGAGAGGGGTGATCCCATGGGTGCTCCTTCTATTTGTTTGTATTTTTGTCCATTATAGATGAAGTATGTGTTGGATAGGCAGTGGTTGGTCAGATCTAGGATGTGCTTGGGGGGGTTATATTTGTTTTGGATAGCTGTCAAGGCTTCTTTGATTGGCACTTGGGTGAAGAGGGATATGACATCAAAGCTCACGAGTAGGTCGCTGGGCTGTAAGTTTTGTTTCTTTATGATCTCTATGAACTGGAATGAGTTTTTTACGTGTGAGGTGATGGATTCTGCATAGGGCTGTAGTTGTTTGGCGAGAAATTTGGCTAGGTATTGTAGAGGTGAGCCTATGGAGCTGACTATGGGTCTGAATGGGGGTTCCTTCTTTGTGTATCTTGGGAGGCCATAGAGCTTAGGGCATCTGGATGATTTCTCTCTGGGAATGATTCTTTGTTGGATTTCTTCGCTGATGGGGAGGCTTTTATTTTGGATCTAGTGGTTTTTTTCTAGGTAGGTGGTGGGGTCTGTTTTTAGGGGCTTGTATGCAGGGTCTTGGAGTAGGTTGGTTAATTTGGTTTGGTAGTCAGATGTGTTCATAACCACCGTGGCATTGCCCTTGTCTGCTGGTAGGATTATTATGCTGGTGTCTTTTTTCAGGTTAAGTAGTGCTGTCTGTTCCTCTTTGGGTAAGTTGCTTTTGGGTGGCTTGCTGCTGCAGAGGATGTTGGTGATTTCGAGTCTGATTTTGTTAGCGTCATCGGGGTTGATTTTGGTCAGGCTGGTTTCAACTCCGCATATAATGGTTTCAGTGGGGATGTATTTGGGAGTGACTGCAAAGTTGAATCCTTTGGAAAGGACATCGGTTTCAGCTTTGGTGAGGATCCTATCTGAGATGTTATGCACTGTTTGTTTCATGTGTGGCTGTGAGGAGGGAGGAGTTTGTTTCTGGCGTTCTTGTAGTCTTCGGAGTTTGTTGGTGTGTGTGTCTGTCTTGAGGGTGGTCTGTGTTTCGGCTCTCCAGACAGCGAGTTGTTTGGATTTGTCCCAAAGTGCAGGGTGGATCTTGTTGCTGAGTTTGAGGTGAAGTGTGAGGAGATCTTTGTTGATTTGATCTAGGAGGAATCTTTTTGTGTGAAGTTCATTTCTGATTAGGGCCAATTCTGTTCTTTTTAGGATGCGTTTGGCGGCTGCAGAGTTGGAGTGGAATTTCAATTGGAAGCATGTGGGGATTAAATTTTGATCTCGGCAGTTTCGTAGGAATGCAAGGTCACATAAAATGGAAGCTCTTTGGACTTTTCTTAGGTCCTGGTCAGATGGTGGATTTCCTCCCCGTAGAGGTGCAATATTTGTTTTCTGAGGTTTTCGCGGGTGTTTGTATGTAGGTCTTTGGTTATTCGGGTTTTCTCCCGCGTAAAATTGGAAGTGTCTTGGCCAAGACACTTCCAATTTTACGCGGGAGAAAACCCGAATAACCAAAGACCTACATATATATATAAATCTATATCACTGCAGATCGGGACTGCAGACAAGAAATTAAAAGACGCTTGCTCCTGGGGAGAAAAGCTATGGCAAATCTAGACAGCGTACTAAAAAGCAGAGACATTACCCTGCCAACAAAAGTGTGTATAGTCAAGGCTATGGTTTCCCCAGTTGCAATGTATGGCTGTGAAGGTTGGACCATAAGAAAGGCCAAGCACCGAAGAATCAAGGCCTTTGAACTCTGGTGATGAAGAAGACTCTTGCGAATCCCTTGGACTGCAAGGTGAACAAACCAGTCAGTCCTAGAGGAGATCAACCCTGATTGCTCCTTTGAAAGCCAGATCCTGAAGATGAAACTGAAATACTTTGACCACCTAATGAGAAGGAAGGGCTCACTAGAGAAGAGCCTAATGCTGGGAAAGATTGAGGGCAAAAGAAGAACGGGACGACAGAGAACGAGGTGGCTGGATGGAGTCACTGAAGCAGTAGGCATGAGCTTAAATGGACTCCAGAAGATGGTAGAGGACAGGAAGGCCTGGAGGAACATTGTCCATGGGGTTGTGATGGGTCAGAAATGACTTTGCAACTAACAACAACAACATATATTTCTTCTAATTTCCATCATTCCTAAAAATTTCTACCACTATTTTAATTTCTTTTCTACTATTCATTTTTCCCTCCTTTTAACTATTTTCTTTCGGTCTCTCCACAATCCCATCTCTTAATATTTTTCTTTCTTTCTCTCGTTCTTTTATCTTCTTCTTTCTCTCTTTCTTATATCTTCTTTTCCACCTCCTTTCTCTAGCTTTTACTCTTTTAATTTTCAGATTTTTTCCATCTCCTTCTCTTTATTCTGTCACTTCTAATCCCAGTGAAATCATCTATTTTTTTCACTCTTTTAGTTTTTCCCTTCAGTCTTTTCTTTTTTTTCTTTTTCCCCTTTCTTTTTCAAGGTATCCTTCCCCCTCTCCATTTTTATTCTTTCACTATCAATCCCTATATGATCATCTATATTTTTGTCTTCACTCATTTCTTTTTCAGCATTGGGGCCTCTGGTGGCTCAGCAGACTAAGGCTGTCTGTTATTAACACAGCTGCTTGCAATTACTGCAAGTTCAAGTCCCACCAGGCCCAAGGTTGACTCAGCCTTCCATCCTTTATAAGGTAGGTAAAATGAGGACCCAGATTGTTGGGGGCAATAAAAGTTGACTTTGTATATAATATGCAAATGGATGAAGACTATTGCTTAACACAATGTAAGCCGCCCTGAGTCTTCGGAGAAGGGAGGGATATAAATTCAAATTTTAAAAAATTGTATTTTTGTTACTCTTATTTCCTCATAATTTCTTCATAATTTCTTTTTTTATTTTTAAGCTACAGCTCTGCTTGTTTATTCCCTTTAAAGGATTCTTACACCATTTGAAGCATCTCCCATAATTCCTCCCAATTCTCCATATTTTCAGTATAAGGAGAAAAACTTTTAAAATTTATTTATTTTAACTTTTGTATAGTCCACATTCAAGTCCAAAATATTGTTTCTTTCCCCCGCTCCTTTTTTCTATTTCCAAATGCAAGTCAGTTCAAATGTTTGGGGGGTTTTTTCTCTTTTTTTCTGGGTTGTCCTAGTTCCAATCTTAGTCAGTCTTTTGAAGCTATGACACAACTGTTTAAACAAGTACTCCTTCAGTGTTCCTTTTTTCTCTTAACAGTCTAAACAATGCAATGTTGTCTTTTTCCCTCTTCAGTAATGTTCCTTTCCAATCCACAACTCCCAGCAACAAAATATCACACATTAATCCACAAAGCCAATTCCTTTGTCTTCCTCAATTTAATCCTTTTGTTAGCAAAAGATGTTTTCTCTCAATTTTCTCCTCCTTTTAATATTTATTTTTTCTTCCAAAACCAATTTTGAGTCCAGATGGAACATTAGTACTTTTAGGGCTTTTATCTTAAAAATCCTCTTTGCTGTTTGTTTCGTCTCATTTTAAATTTCTGCATGCCAATTAGCTGCTAATTCAAGCTGTAAAAATCTCTTGAGCTTTTAAAAAAAAATCTTCTTACCTGTGAGTTGACCAATCGCTTGCCTGGTAACAATACTCTGCTCTGATCTTCACTCCTGGTCAATCTTGTGTGGCCATCCCAACTTCGGCAGCTTCTTTGCTTTTTTTCATTGCTGGGTCAAAGGCGGGGTACCAGTGCTGCAGGGAATTCGCAACTTCCCTATTCACACCAGCCAGTGCCTTCTCTATTCACTGTCCCTCCAGTACATCTATGGCCCATTAAGGACCCCCAAATCGATAGAAATTTTGGCACTCTCCCCGGAGCTCCTGGGGTTTGCGTAGTCTTGTTGCGACACTGGTCACGCCTCCTCCATCTTCCCACATTGACTTTGCTTGTTGAATACAAGCTGGAAAGGTCAAAAATGATGACCATAGGCTTCTGGGATCACTGCAACCATCATAAATTCATGATGGCTGCCACACACACAAATTTTCATCATGTGATTGTGGGGATGCCACAATGATTGCAAGAGGAGGGATAGATCATGAGTACTTTTTCAGTGTTCTGTAACTTCAAAAGATTGCTAAACAAATGGCTATAAGTCATTCATTTATTTGGTCTGTGTAATCATCAGAAGTTAAATTGAAATTGAAGAAAGCTTTATTTTAATTTAGTTAAGGACAGTATGCACTTCCTAGATGTTTAGACATGTAGGTGACACAGTTCTTAAAAGAATATACAAATCCAGATCAGATCAGATCAGTATACCCATTATAGTAAAGGTGTATTAAATAAAAATAAAAAGAAGATAAGACAGAAACATAAAATTCTGTGCAAAAATTCCCTCTAACTAAATCAGTATTTTGCTGGATCTATTTTATCCCTTGAAATTTACTTTAAGTATATATCTCACATAATTGGATGGTGCAGTAAGGAGCCAAGAAGAACCAAGAAGAAAAGATACTTCATGCTTGCACCCTCCCTCAGAAACAATTTGAAGGCAATCATGATTGTCTTCAGTTCTGCTGGGTTGAAATAGAAAAACAAAAAACTATAATCAACCGGGGCCGGTTTAGCTCACGCTGGTAAAGCCTGTTATTAAGAACACAGTAGCCTGCAATTACTGCAGGTTCGAGCCCGGCCCAAGGTTGACTCAGCCTTCCATCCTTTATAAGGTAGGTAAAATGAGGACCCAGATTGTTGGGGGGGGCAATAAGTTGACTTTGTAAAAATATACAAATAGAATGAGACTATTGCCTTATACACTGTAAGCCGCCCTGAGTCTTCGGAGAAGGGCGGGGTATAAATGTAAACAAAAAAAAAAAAAAAACTTTCCAGAATTGAGTAATTACAAGGAATATCATCTGTTCAAAATTACAGAAATTAAGAAGATAAACTTCCTGATAATTGTCATAGTTGCAGTGATCAGTCTGGAAGATATCCAGATTGGAGAATGCTGCCAAAGAAGACCTTATCTCAGTAAGAGTCTGGTCTCAGTCCTCTTTTCCATCTTATCATAGTATCTTATATTTTTAAAATTGCCTACCAAAAAATCTTTAAGGTAGAATACCTTTATTCTGGCTGAATCAGAATTTAAAGTTTGGGTCTTGAAAATTTAGATCTAGATAATTATGTAATTAATATATGTCCCTAGAATGTATAATGAAGTGCAATATAAGATCATCTGGACTATCCAAAAGTGAATGTTATGTTCCTAGAATTTGTCCAGTGATCTGAATTTAAAATAAGAACAAACCGATTCATTCAATTTCTTTAATCCCACTAGCTCAGAGAAGTGATTGCAAACGTTTGTACTTTTATCAATATCTATGAACAGTTCTCATTCTCTGAATCTGGAAAAACCTTGCTGTAGAAAAAAAAAATCCCCTCCACAAAGAGGGAATTAACATTTTTCTTCAAATCTGTGAATTCATGCTATGAGAAAACTTAGTAGTTTGCAAATAGTTTTTTAATGTCACATTTCAGTTACAGAGTTATGGAACAAAGTTAATTGCTTTCTGTAGAGGATGCAATTTTATTCACAGTAAGATAAATTGGATTTCTAAGCTGTGATTTCCATTGTATTACCTCCATGTATCACAAGAGCATTCTGAGGCGCACAGCAGTAGAGCTGTAGTACAGCTTTATCTTGAATTCATCATCTTGCTCTGTGATCCAGGATAATCAGAAGAAAAATCTAAATTTAATTACAGTATACACTGCCACCTACTTGAAGGGGTTAATGATTACACCAGCTATTTCAGGTTCAAGTTCATGGTATCAGAAACTGGGAGTAACCTTTCGTTATATGGGAAATGAAAATAAAACATCCCCTTAAAAAAATGGGTTTTTTAAAAAAGTAATCCATGTGTGGTTTTTTTTTTAGTTTATTCTATGATAGGTTTTGACTGCTAATTTGGAAGAATATGAAATAAAAGAAACCTTTCAGCTCAAATTCTTGTAATTCTTATTTTATAATATCATCCAGAAAACAAATTGAAGAGCAATTTGTGCCCATACATGTTTCTCAGAATGCAAAAAAAATGTTACAATGTCTCATTCATTTTTTTCTTTTATAGCACACATTACTCATAAAGACCACTTCTTTCAAACCCACTCCAAAACCCAATATGAGATGGGATGAATTTGACCCTGTGGCTCCCGAGGACATGGACAGGTTGCTGGGTAGGTTGAATGCCACCACATGTTTACTGGAGCCGTGTCCCTCTTGGTTGGTGCTGGCCGCACAGGATGTGACACGAGGCTGGCTCCAGGGTCTTACAAATGCTTCTTTGTTGGAGGGGGTCTTTCCGGCCGCCTTGAAAGAGGCGGTGGTGAGGCCTCTTCTCAAGAAGCCTTCCCTGTTCAACATCTATATGAAGCCGCTGGGTGAGATCATCAGTGGCTTCGGTGTGAGGTACCAGCTGTACGCTGATGACACTCAGCTGTACTTTTCCACACCGGACCACCCCAATGAAGCTATCGAGGTGTTGTCCCGGTGTCTGGAAGCCGTACGGGTCTGGATGGGGAGAAACAGGCTCAAGCTCAATCCCTCCAAGACGGAGTGGCTGTGGATGCCGGCATCCCGGTACAGTCAGCTGCAGCCTCGGCTGACTGTTGGGGGCGAGTCATTGGCCCCAATGGAGAGGGTACGCAACTTGGGCGTTCTCCTGGATGAACGGCTGTCTTTTGAAGACCACTTGACGGCCGTCTCCAGGAGAGCTTTTTACCAGGTTCGCCTGGTTCGCCAGTTGCGCCCCTTTCTAGACCGGGACGCCTTATGCACGGTCACTCATGCTCTCGTGACATCTCGCCTGGACTACTGCAATGCTCTCATGGGGCTCCCTTGAGGAGCACCGGAGACTCAGGTAGTTCAGAATGCAGCTGCTGGTGATAGAGGAGCCCTCATCGCTCCCTTGTAACACCTCTCCTGCGCAGACTGCACTGGCTGCCTGTGGTTTTCCAGGTGCGCTTCAAGGTTTTGGTAATGATCTTCAAAGCGCTCCATGGCATAGGGCCGGGTTACTTACGGGACCGTCTACTGCCACCGAATGCCTCCCACCGGCCCGTGCGCTCTCACAGGGAGGGACTCCTCAGGGTGCTGTCGGCCAGGCAGTGCCGACTGGCGACACCCAGAGGAAGGGCCTTTTCTGTGGGGGCTCCCACCCTCTGGAACGAGCTCCCCCCAGGACTTCGTCAACTTCCCGACCTTCGGACCTTCCGCCGCGAGCTTAAGACACACTTATTCATTTGCGCAGGGCTGGACTAGATTTTTAAGTTTTTTAAATTTTTAAATGCTTAAATTTTAGATTTGGTTTTAAACTGGGTTTTATTATTTATATGTCTATTTTAATTATTTGGCGGATATAATAAGTTTTTTAGATGAATGTTTTACTTTGTATATTTATGTGTTTTTATATGGCTGTACACCGCCCTGAGTCCCTAGGGAGATAGGGCGGTATAAAAATATGAATAAATAAAATAAATAAATAATAAATAAATACCAAATTTCCCTTGTTCTGCTCTATACCAATTTTCTGATCTTCCTTCCATCCAGCACGTAGTTGCTCATATTGAAACCAAGTATAATTTTTCCCTTCTTCTTTTAGTACGTGCAGAGATTTTAATTGCAAATTACCTCTTTCAGTATACAAAAGATCTTTATATGTAATCATTTCCTGATTCTGTTCTATGATGGTTATGTAGCTGGAAAGGAAGACATTGAAAATTAACCATAATCATAACATTCAAAGGATTATAATACATGTTTAGGGTCATGTAACAGAAGTCTGAAGTGTTGTGTATGCAACACACAACATGGTGGGAATTTCCAGTGGGAAAAAATTCAAATCCTATTGGTTGGCATCTGACCCAGATGTGTATAAAAGGAGAGCATCCTGCCTGTATCTTTTGCTGAAGTCCCACTCTAAATAAAAGAGCTTTGGTCACTGGTCTGGTCTCCGTTTTCCTGCACATCCCAATCTAACATTGGTGACGAAGGTGGGATTAAATGGCCCAAGACCATCCAAATAGACCAGCCACCAGAACGAAGGAAGAGTTCCGTCATGTCGAAAGCTGCCAGCAACCTGAAGCCATTGGATCCGGCAGAAGAATCATGGGAGATGTTCATGACTAGATTTGACTGTTTTCTCAAGGCAAATGACAACCACGGGCTGCTGGACAACAGGAAAAGAGCTTTGTTCCTCCATAACTGCAGGCAGACCGTTTTCTGAGTAGCGGTGGCCCTAACGTCCCCATCGCCGGTACAGACAGTCAATTGGTCTACTCTGAAGGACATCCTATGCACCCATTACATGCCAACCTCCTCAAAATTCGCCCAGAGGTATGAATTCTGGCAGCGGTTCCAGCTGGAAGGATAGTCTATAAGCGATTTCATCGCCGCACTCAGACAAGTGGCATCTCTGGGTGACTACAAGGCATCCCTAGACGATGCCCTATTAGAACAGTTCCTATGCGGAATCAGAGACATCACCCTGCGGCAGAGATTTCTGTTGAAACAAGACCTCACATGGCAAGTCGCAAGCGAGGAAGCCAAAGGGTATGAGCTGTCCAACAAAGCCATAGCGAACATGCAGCAGCCCAGAATCAGCAGAGCTCTGATGGCCGCAACTGCCCCGATTCACCACGGGACAGCTCAAAGCAAAATTCCAGAAGTAAGCTCAGCGGAGGCTGGGGGCGACGAAAGCAAGGAAGCGGAGGTATTCCAAACAGAGCACCTCCCCAGAAACCGTGGGTTCGTGGGTGCCAGTTGCGGGGGGGAACTGTCAGCCTCCACTCCAATCTTCGTATACTTTTGTACAATTTATATCAGTAGATAGAATGTGAAATGTTTATTTCTGTATTATAAAACAGTTAAGGAAATGAGATGTATCATAGCACCATACAGGGTAAGGGAAAGGGGCCTATTAAGAGTGTCGGCTGACATAACAGTGTGGGAGGGGTGATTAACGGCTGAGTGTTAAGAGCGCGGGCTTTTCCAACAGAAACTGCATTCCTAAGATGATTGACAACTAGAGACCTGTGGAAGAAGGTTACCACGAGGGGCCAAGAAGGAGCTGGCATTGGACCAGACCAGCCTGACCTCCTGAAGGAGGAGGGACAATTGGGGGGATATGATATGTTAGCCATATTTTGTCTCAGATCCAACTTTACTAAGCTGCTATCAAGACTGTAACTAGTAAAAGTACTTTTCTTTATTGCAAATGAAGTCAAGGTGATTTCTTTCCTAGTTATAATCAGAGGCAGTCTGACAGGAATATCACAGGAACAACTGCCGTTTCTGTGATGCAACTTGCCTCTGTTGTGGGAAGAAAGGCCATTTGGCCCACGTTTGCCAGGCCACGCTGCCAATTCAACCTTCCCGCCATAGAGATCAAATAGAGAGGAAGCCTAATGGCCAGCAGACTCCCCCCCCGCGCATGCACAAACAAAATGGCCACCACAAAAAGAGCACGAATTTAAATCTAGTCACTATCGGCAGCACCAATGCAAAGCCCGAAGACAAAACATTCACAGAAGTCAGTGTGGATGGACAACCGATAAGAATGGAGGGTGACACAGGATCACCCATCACAATTATATCCTGGGACACAGTCCGAAAATCGCTACCACATATCAAGAAAAACCAACTACAAATGCAGAGAATGCAAGTATGCGATGTTCTGGCCGTAGAAGGCATCGCCGGAGAAGACGCCTAGAGAGTTCTTGGAGGTCCAGCCATTCAGAGGCTGATCGGACACTAGTTAGATCCTATACTAGGACCTACCTAGTGGCACTGAGGGAAGCGAGGCGTTGCTATGCCTCCTCCCTCATTGCGTCGGCAGATAACCACCCAGCTGCCCTGTTTCGGGTGACCCGCTCCCTCCTTCACCAGGGGCGGGATGACCCGCTGCAGGGACGTGCTGAGGAGTTTAACGTTATCTATACGATAAAATCGTTCAACGGACGGTCTGGACCAAAATTGTGGCGATTCGGACGGGCGCCTGAGGCGGTCTTGGTGATATTGTCTGGGATGAGTTTGACCCTGTGGCTCCCGAGGACATGGACAGGTTGCTGGGTAGATTGAATGCCACCACGTGTTTACTGGACCCGTGCCCCTCCTGGCTGGTGCTGGCCACTCAGGAGGTGACACGAGGCTGGCTCAGGCGATTCTGGCGCTTCCTTGTTGGAGGAGTCTTTCCGGCCGCCTTGAAAGAGGCGGTGGTGAAACCCCTCCTCAAGAAGCCTTCCCTGGACCCGGCTGTTTTAGGTAATTATCGTCCGGTCTCCAACCTTCGCGGCGAAGGTTGTAGAAATATGGTGGCATATCAGTTTCCCCTGCACCTGGAGGAAACTGTCTATCTGGACCCGTTCCAGTCCGGCTTCCGCCCGGTTACAGCACTGAGGCGGCTTTGGTCGCGTTGGTGGATGATCTCTGGAGGGCCAGGGATGAGGGTTGTTCCTCTGCCCTGGTCCTATTAGACCTCTCAGCGGCTTTCGATACCATCGACCATGGTATCCTGCTGCGCGGTTGGAGGATTGGGAGTGAGGCACCGTTTATCGGTGGTTCTCCTCCTATCTCTCCGACCGGTTGCAGACGGTGTTGACGGGGGCAGAGGTCGGCCCGGCGCCTCACTTGTGGGGTGCCGCGGGGTCGATCTCTCGCCTTCTGTTCAACATCTATATGAAGCCGCTGGGTGAGATCATCAGTGGCTTCGTGTGAGGTACCAGCTGTCGCTGATGACACTCAGCTGTACTTTTCACACGGGCCACCCCAATGAAGCTATCGAAGTGCTGTCCCGGTGTTTGGAAGCCGTACGGGTCTGGATGGGGAGAAACAGGCTCAAGCTCAATCCCTCCAAGACGGAGTGGCTGTGGATGCCGGCATCCCGGTACAGTCAGCTGAGTCCACGGCTGACTGTTGGGAGCGAGTCATTGGCCCCAATGGAGAGGGTGCGCAACTTGGGCGTTCTCCTGGATGAACGGCTGTCTTTTGAAGACCATCTGACGGCCGTCTCCAGGAGAGCTTTCCACCAGGTTCGCCTGGTGAAGGAGGAGGGACAATTGGGGGGATATGATATGTTAGCCATATTTTGTCTCAGATCCAACTTTACTAAGCTGCTATCAAGACTGTAACTAGTAAAAGTACTTTTCTTTATTGCAAATGAAGTCAAGGTGATTTCTTTCCTAGTTATAATCAGAGGCAGTCTGACAGGAATATCACAGGAACAACTGCCGTTTCTGTGATGCAACTTGCCTCTGTTGTGGGAAGAAAGGCCATTTGGCCCACGTTTGCCAGGCCACGCTGCCAATTCAACCTTCCCGCCATAGAGATCAAATAGAGAGGAAGCCTAATGGCCAGCAGACTCCCCCCCCGCGCATGCACAAACAAAATGGCCACCACAAAAAGAGCACGAATTTAAATCTAGTCACTATCGGCAGCACCAATGCAAAGCCCGAAGACAAAACATTCACAGAAGTCAGTGTGGATGGACAACCGATAAGAATGGAGGGTGACACAGGATCACCCATCACAATTATATCCTGGGACACAGTCCGAAAATCGCTACCACATATCAAGAAAAACCAACTACAAATGCAGAGAATGCAAGTATGCGATGTTCTGGCTGTAGAAGGCATCGCCGGAGAAGACGCCTAGAGAGTTCTTGGAGGTCCAGCCATTCAGAGGCTGATCGGACACTAGTTAGATCCTATACTAGGACCTACCTAGTGGCACTGAGGGAAGCGAGGCGTTGCTATGCCTCCTCCCTCATTGCGTCGGCAGATAACCACCCAGCTGCCCTGTTTCGGGTGACCCGCTCCCTCCTTCACCAGGGGGAGCGGGATGACCCGTTGCAGGGACGTGCTGAGGAGTTTAACGGTTATCTATACGATAAAATCGTTCAGCTTCGGGACGGTCTGGACCAAAATTGTGGCGATTCGGACGGGGCGTCTGAGGGCGGTCTTGGTGATATTGTCTGGGATGAGTTTGACCCTGTGGCTCCCGAGGACATGGACAGGTTGCTGGGTAGATTGAATGCCACCACGTGTTTACTGGACCCGTGCCCCTCCTGGCTGGTGCTGGCCACTCAGGAGGTGACACGAGGCTGGCTCCAGGCGATTACGAGCGCTTCATTGTTGGAGGGAGTCTTTCCGGCCGCCTTGAAAGAGGCGGTGGTGAGGCCCCTCCTCAAGAAGCCTTCCCTGGACCCGGCTGTTTTAGGTAATTATCGTCCGGTCTCCAACCTTCGCTTCGCGGCGAAGGTTGTAGCATATGGTGGCATATCAGTTTCCCCTGCACCTGGAGGAAACTGTCTATCTGGACCCGTTCCAGTCCGGCTTCCGACCCGGTTACAGCACTGAGACGGCTTTGGTCGCGTTGGTGGATGATCTCTGGAGGGCCAGGGATAGGGGTTGTTCCTCTGCCCTGGTCCTATTAGACCTCTCAGCGGCTTTCGATACCATCGACCATGGTATCCTGCTGCGCCGGTTGGAGGGATTGGGAGTGAGGGGCACCGTTTATCGGTGGTTCTCCTCCTATCTCTCCGACCGGTTGCAGACGGTGTTGACGGGGGGGCAGAGGTCGACCCCGCGGCGCCTCACTTGTGGGGTGCCGCAAGGGTCGATTCTCTCGCCCCTTCTGTTCAACATCTATATGAAGCCGCTGGGTGAGATCATCAGTGGCTTCGGTGTGAGGTACCAGCTGTACGCTGATGACACTCAGCTGTACTTTTCCACACCGGGCCACCCCAATGAAGCTATCGAAGTGCTGTCCCGGTGTTTGGAAGCCGTACGGGTCTGGATGGGGAGAAACAGGCTCAAGCTCAATCCCTCCAAGACGGAGTGGCTGTGGATGCCGGCATCCCGGTACAGTCAGCTGAGTCCACGGCTGACTGTTGGGAGCGAGTCATTGGCCCCAATGGAGAGGGTGCGCAACTTGGGCGTTCTCCTGGATGAACGGCTGTCTTTTGAAGACCATCTGACGGCCGTCTCCAGGAGAGCTTTCCACCAGGTTCGCCTGGTGCGCCAGTTGCGCCCCTTTCTAGACCGGGATGCCTTGTGCACAGTCACTCACGCCCTTGTGACGTCTCGTCTGGATTACTGCAATGCTCTCTACATGGGGCTCCCTTGAGGGCATCCGGAGGCTTCAGTTAGTCAGAATGCAGCTGCTGGTGATAGAGGGAGCCCCTCGTGGCTCCCACGTGACACCTATCCTGCGCAGGCTGCACTGGCTACCTGTGGCCTTCCGGGTGCGCTTCAAGGTGTTGGTGAACGTCTTTAAAGCGCTCCATGGCATAGGGCTGGGCTATTTACGGGACCGCCTGCTGCTACCGAATACCTCTCACCGACCCGTGCGCTCTCACAGAGAGTGACTCCTCAGGGTGCCGTCGGCGCGACAGTGTCGTCTGGCGACGCCCAGGGGAAGGGCCTTCTCTGTGGGGGCTCCCGCCCTCTGGAACGAACTCCCCCCAGGACTCCGTCAACTTCCGGACCTCCGAACCTTTCGTCGTGAGCTTAAAACTCACTTATTCATCTGCGCTGGACTGGGTTAGTTTTTAAATTTATGGGTTTTTAATGGGTTTTTATCTTAAATTTTTAATCTTGGCCAATTTAATAAGTTTTTTAATTGTATTTTAATCGTATTTATATTGTATTATTGTGTATTTTTTATCTGGCTGTGAACCGCCCTGAGTCCTTCGGGAGAAGGGCGGTATAAAAATTTAAATAATAAATAAATAAATAAATGTAGTTTACGGGCAATACAAAGAGAAGCTACCAGTCACCATCGTCCGGGGGACCTTCCCAAGCCTCATGGGTTGGAACTGGATCCGACCTCTAGGGATCGGGCTTTATGGAATTTTGGAGATCCAAACAAACTATGAATACCGGAAGGATGACCTGCTTCGTGAATTCCAAGACGTCTTCGCTGGGACTCTGGGCAAGTACGTGGGGACCCCTATTACTTTCAATCTAGACCCTGGGGTAGCACCGATTAGACTAAAATCAAGGAGAGTCCCCTTCACCCTTAAACCTAAAATAGACAGAGAACTGGACAAATTAGTCCAGCAAGGGATACTTGTTCCCATCGACCATGCTCATTGGGAAACCCCAATAATGACGCCCATAAAATCAGATAGGACCGTTCGCATCTGCATGGATTACAAGGCAACCCTAAACAAGGCTCTCCAGAAGAGTGCCTACCCAGTGCCAGTGGTGCAGCACCTATTACACTCTTTGGGTCCAGAAATTTTTTTTGCAAAACTTGACCTAGCCCAGGCTTACCAACAACTACCTGTTGATGATGCCACAGCAGAAGCACAAACAATAGTGACCCACAGGGGGGCATTTAAATGCACCCGGTTACAATTCAGGGTCAGTGTGGCACCAGGACTATTCCAAAACCTAATGGAATGACTGTTACAAGGAGTCCCTGGGGTAGTACCTTATTTTGATGATGTCCTAATATCAGCCAACCATCATCAACAATTATTATCGCATTTACGAGAAGTCCTAACCATATTCTGGAACGCAGGATTACAATTAAAAAAGGAAAAATGCCAAATTGAGGTGCAATCTGTCGAATTCCTGGGCTATAAAATAAACCAGGAAGGCATCCACCCCACTGAATCCAAGATCAAAGCAATCCAGGAGGCGCCAACCCCTAGGGATAAAACAGAGCTACAAGCTTTCCTGGGCCTTTTGAATTTCTACTCTGTCTTCCTCAAACAAAAGGCTACAGTGGCCGAACCCCTTCACAAACTATTGGTGAACAAGCAGCCGTGGGTTTGGGGCAAGAAGGAAGCAACTGCCTTTTCAGATGTTAAGAAACTCCTAACTGCTGATAGCCTCTTGATACAATATAACCAGACTTTGCCCCTGGTGCTGGTTTGCGACGCATCTCCATTTGGAGTGGGTGCTGTTTTAAGCCATCGGCTGCCAAACGGCTCCGAGTCATCCATTGCCTATTTCTCCAGGACCCTATCTAGCCCCGAGCGGAACTATAGTCAACTAGATAAGGAAGCCCTAGCCACAGTTGCAGGAGTGAAGAAATTTCACGAATACCTTTTTGGAAGACATTTTGAACTCATTACTGATTATCAGTAATCAGCTGACCGGACACTAGTTAGGTCTTATACTAAGACCTACCTAGTGGCATTGAGAGAAGTGAAGTGTTCCTATGTTTCCTCCCTCATTGTGTTGGCAGATAACCACCCGGCCGCCCTGTTTCGGGTGACCCGCTCTCTCCTTCATCAGGAGGTGCGGGATGACCCCTTACAGGGCCGTGCTGAGGAGTTTAGTGGTTATCTATACGATAAAATCGTTCAGCTCCTGGATGGTCTGGATCAAAATTGGGATGATCCAGGTGAGAGGGCGGAGACTCGTCTTGTTGAAATTGTTTGGGATGAATTTGAACTTGTGGCTCTCGAGGACGTGGACAGGTTGTTGGGGAGGTTGCATGCCACCACATGTTTACTGGACCCGTGCCCCTCCTGGCTGGTGCTGGCCACACACGAGGTGACACGAGGCTGGCTCCAGGGGATTATTAATGCTTCCTTGTTGGAAGGGGTTTTCCCTGCTGCCTTGAAAGAGGCGGTGGTGAGACCCCTCCTCAAGAAGCCTTCCCTGGACCCAGCTGTTTTGGGAAATTATCGTCTGGTCTCCAACCTTCGCTTTGTCGCGAAGGTTGTAAAGAGTGTGGTGGCATGTCAGCTACCCCAATACCTGGATGAAGCTGTCTATCTAGTACGGAGATGGCTTTGGTCGCATTGGTGGATGATCTCTGGAGGGACAGGGACAGGGGTTGCTCCTCTGCCCTGGTCCTACTAGACCTCTCAGCGGCTTTTGAAACCATCGACCATGGTATCTTGCTGCACCGGTTGGGGAGTTTGGGAGTGGGAGGCACCGTTTATCGGTGGTTCTCCTCCTATCTCTCTGACCAGTTGCAGACGGTGTTGACAGGGGGGCAGAGATCAACTGCGAGGCACCTCACTTGTGGGGTGCCGCAGGGGTCGATTCTCTCGCCTCTCCTGTTCAACATCTATATGAAGCCGCTGGGTGAGATCAGCAGTGGCTTTGGGCTTGAGGTACCAATTGTACGCTGACGATACGCAGCTGTACTTTTCCACCCCAGGCCACCCCAACGAAGCTATCGAAGTACTGTCCTGGTGCCTGGAAGCCGTATGGGTCTGGATGGGGAGAAACAGGCTCAAGCTCAATCCCTCCAAGACAGAGTGGCTGTGGATGCCGGCACCCCAGTACAGTCAGCTGCAGCTGCAGCTGACTGTTGGGGGTGAATCATTGGCCCCAATGGAAAGGGTGCGCAACTTGGGTGTTCTCCTGAATGGATGATTGTCGTTTGAAGATCACTTGACGGCCGTCTCCAGGAGAGTTTTTTATCAGGTCTGCCTGATCCACCAGTTGCGCCCCTTCCTTGACCGAGATGCCCTATGCACGGTCACTCATGCTCTCATTACCTCTCGCTTGGATTATTGCAATGCTCTCTACATGGGGCTCCCCTTGAAGAGCACCCGGAGGTTCCAGTTAGTTCAGAATGCAGCTGTGCGGGTGATAGAGGGAGCCGCACGTGGCTCCCATGTAACACCACTCCTGCACAGGCTGCACTGGCTGCCTGTGGTCTCTCGGGTGCACTTTAAGGTTTTGGTTACTACCTTTAAAGCGCTCCATGGCTTAGGGCCAGGGTATTTATGGGACCGCCTACTGCTACCGAACGCCTCCCACCGACCTGTACGCTCACACAGAGAGGGGCTTCTCAGGGTGCCATCCACCAAGCAATGTCGGCTGGCAGCCCCCAGGGGACAGTCCTTCTCTATGGGGGCTCCTACCCTCTGGAATGAACTTCCCCCTGGACTGCGTCAACTGCCTGACCTTCGGACCTTTCGCCACGAGCTGAAGATGTATCTGTTTATTCACGCAGGACTGGCTTAGGAATTTTAAATTTTAAGGAGTTTTAATTTTAATATTTATATCTGATACAAATTTTATGGGGTTTTTAACGGTATAATGTTTTAAATTTTTGCCAAACATATAATAAGTTTTTTAATCTTTGTTTTTATCTGTACATTGTCATTGTTTTCTATTGTGGCTGTGAACCGCCCTGACTCCTTCGGGAGAAGGGCAGTATAAAAATCCAATAAATACTAAATACTAAATACTAATCACCCACTACTAGGACTGTTGGCTGGGGACCATCCCACACCCATTGTGTTATCACCCCGACTAACAAGATGGGCATTATTCTTGGCAGCCTATGACTATACATTGGTCCACCACCCCTGCAAGGATATAACCCATGCCGATGCTCTGAGCAGATGCCTACTCCCGAAGTTGGTAGATGATCCAACCCCGGGAAGACCGGCGCTGCTCATTGACTCTATGACAACCGGACCTTTAACTTCAACAGTTTTAGCAAAGGCTTCACGGCGCAACATTGTGATTAAAACTGTCATGGGTTGGGTCCAAAGGGAATGGCCCAAAGGAAAACTGACAGACAATTTCAAGGACTTTGGCTCCAAGCAAAACGAACTTGCCACACGGGGGGGGGGGGGTGTTTGTTATGGGGAGACAGGGTGGTGGTGCCAGAGGCACTAAGGATAAGAGTCTTAGAAATGTTGCATGAAAGCCATCCAGGGATAGTCCACATGAAAGGACTTGCCAGAAGTTATGTTTGGTGGCCCCAAATAGATAAAGACATTGAACAATGGGTTGCCAAGTGCACTCCATTCCAAGAATCCAGCCCCCCCACCCCCAGCTCCAATAAGAGAATGAGAAAAGCCCGTAGCCCATGGTCCCAAATCCACATTGATTTTGCCGGTCCGTTTCATGGGCAATACGTTCTGATAATTATGGACGCTTATTCAAAATGGTTAGAGGTTTCCCTAATGAAAACAACGACCACTGAAGCCGTGATCAGAGTGCTCCGGAAACTTTTTGCCATGGGCTTCCAGACACCCTGGTTTCTGATAATGGGCCCCAATTTACCTCTTTGCAATTCAAAACCTATTTGGGAGACTTGGGGATCTGCCATGCCCTCTTGGCACCATATAAACCTAGCACAAATGGTTTGACCGAGAGATTTGTGCGAGCCATCAAGGAGGCTCTAGCATAGTTGGGCCCAGGGGACTGGCAGGAACGGATCGATCCCTTTCTTACAGCCCAACATGGCACACCTTGTCCAGCCACGGGCCTAAGCCCAGCCAAACTGCTCATGGGACGCAACCTGAGATGCACCCTTGACCGCCTCAACCCGAATTACTCCCCTGAGGGGTACCAAGGGGGAGGGGAGGGCATAAGGGAATTCCAGGTGGGCGACCTGGTCTTTGTGCGGAATTACACAGATGGCCCAGCATGGGTAGTGGGCCAAGTAACAGAAAAAAATGGCCCCAAATAATATAGAGTAAACATGGGGAACGGAAACATCGAACAAAGGCACATTACCAAATCCGTAAATGAACAAACCAAATACTAGGCCCTAACTACAACCAAATTATTCCAACAGCTAACTCAAGCCCGAGAGATCTTACCTGAAGACTTCGGTGTCCAGCACTGTTCTGAGCCGCCAATAAACTCCGCCACCAACCCATCAGCTAGTAATCCACAAGGGTTTGAAGAAATAACAGCCAATAATCCACAAGTCAGCCCCCCCCCACTGGAAGAGCTGGGAGGAGCAGAAAACATCTCTGACCAGCATGCTTCCCCCGCCAAAACTGAGCCGCACAAGTCATGTAGACATCAGGAACGCCCTAACTATTTGTGCGATTATGTATGCTAATCCAAGCATGCTAGAGGTGAAGTGAATTCTGGGGGCGGGGAAGAGTGTTGTGTATGCTCCCATTGGTGGGAATTTCCAGCGAGAAAACATTCAAATCACTGATGATGTTACCTAGTTTGAGTAATGAAACATTTGCAAGAAAACAAGCTCAGAGAGCACCAAGGACTCCTCATTTCAACCCTGAGATACAAATATTCTCATTTATTGGTAAGCCTCTAGATTGGTATACAAGGCCATTCAGAAGCAATCCTTTTAAATGGTTCTTAAACTGTTTGATCCAAGAATCTTTTCCCCAGTCAAAATGTCATTCCCTTCCCCTTCCCAAAAGACCCAGACTTGGTTTATAGAAGCCTCTTGGCAGTGGAAATTCCAAATGTAATCCTCAACTCACAAACAAGCAATTACTAATTGCTTTATTACCCTGAGGATATGCCCAAATTACTCCATTGGAATAATCCTCCTTGGTTCAAGAACCACTGTTCTTCATTATCTTTTAATTTCCTGTTGGTCTCATTTCCCTGTGGAGTTTGCATCAGTCAGCCATGGTTAACAGAATGTGAATTTGTTAGATATACAATTCTTACATTTCCCATGACCATCTACAAGTCAGCATGCTCTTGTATGGTACCTATTAACCTGGAGTATATGCAGTATGCTGACAAATACCCAGGATGCTTTATATGAATTAATGAACATTAATCATGGGAAGAACGAGGGCTTATATTTATGCAACGTGATTCAAGGTTAAGAAAAGGTGAAGATTAATTGGAATAAATTAAAAAAATCTAAAGCAAAAAGGCGAGCATGCAATCATTTCTGAACTTTACCCCCGGATCTAAAGAGTGCAACAGTTGTGTTAATAATTTAATAAATGCATAAAATTAATAACTGAATATCATTGTTTACTTTAAATATTAATATTTAATTAATATTTCAGTTATAATATTAACTATACATATATAATATGCTAGATCCTTGAGTTAAAAGCTTATGATTTAATGCTATTTTATTGGAATTCATCCTCTCATTTATGATTATTCATTAACAAACTACTGGAAGCAAAAAGTTAATTGTTATTTGTGTAAAACTTGATTATATTTTGACCTCTTGATATTCTTTAGAGAGATTTCTTGCCTGGATATTTAAAATATTTCCATGTGAAATAGCCATAATATACATATTTGAATTTGATCAAAAGACTTTTTCCTGAATGTGATTTTCCCCTTTAGCGGAACTTAAAGTTCAGTTCACCTCCCTTATTATTTTAATTACATATTCTACAGCATAGTGGCATTAGGGAGTTCAAATGTATATTGAATATCAGATGTTCCCAACCTGTAGCTTCAGGTCCACATGCATTCTCCTAAACATTATGGGGTTATTCCTTAGATAACCTTCAAGTTTTGCCACCAAATTGAAATTTTTGGTGTGACAAAAGGAAAGTTTAGTAAATACATGGAAAAATAACCAGAGGATCATAGACCAAATGAGTTGGAAGGATAACAGATCTTGAAATCTAGTCCACCCTCCACCTAGTGCAGGAATCCGCTATATCAGGGGTGTCAAACTTAAGATGTGATTAGACCCGGCCTGCAGGGCTTCCTGGAAACAGCAAAGGACTGGCCCGTGACCCCTCAGCCTGGCTTAGGCAGATTGGGCACTGATCTGTAATCTGGTGGCAAGAATGTGGTCAGCCTTTGATCTGTGGTGCCACCTTGGCTCCATCCCCTGGGCGTACGCAAAGGAGGCTGGAAGCATGTGTGTGGACCAGCATCTCTAAGGACTTCATGCTGAGCACTTCCCTTTCACCCAGGATGCCAGCCCTTGTGCGCTCACTGTCTCCTATGAGCATGCCCAGGGGGTGGAGCCGAGGTGGCACCACAGATATAAGCCTGGCCATGGTCCAGCCCAGATGGACACCACCAGGTTGCAGATCAGTGCATGGTTGCACCAGCATCTCCATCTCCTGCTTGCTGGCCTTTCACTGGGACTACCCCGTTGCCATGTGGGAAAGCCATGCTGCCAATCTCTCCCCCTGCCCTCATCCCTTCCTGAGCATGGAGGAAGGAAGAAGATGGGAAGGAGACAGAATGGGATCTTTAGACCATGGGGCTTCTGCCTGCCAGGTGCGATGGGCGATAGGCAATTGCCAGGGTTGTGGCAGGCGAACAATGGTGGCATGCAGCTTCTGGCATTGCAGGGGGGGACAGAAGCAGAACTCAGGAGTAGAACAGAGGCAATGGAGGGGAGGGTGGACAAAAAGGGAAACCGCTACTACACAAGTTTAAGAGCTTCTCCTCCCCCCAGCGCCCGAATCGGGCCGCCGCCGAGCCCCTCAGGGGCCAGGTGTTCCGAAAAGGACACCTGCCGCACGGACGGCTCGCCAGGGGTCTCCCAGCCGACATACAGGACTGTGGGGACCGATGCTGGCGCGTCCTAGGCTTGGCGGGGTTTGGAGGCCACAGGCCGCGGCCATTATTTTGGTCGCCGCCTGGGCCGCTGTGCCCGGTGACACCGGGGCATTGGATTTATAACTGCAGCAGCCTGGTGGTGAACAGGGAACGGAGAAGAATTGAGGAGGAGAAGGGAAGGGAATATCGGTAAACGTGAGTGGAGTGCTCCGGAGTGCGGGGGGGTTTTTTCTCCCCTGCGGTTGGAAGGAGCACGAGTTATTTTGGAGAGAGGAGAACTTAAAATAAGAAGATTACCGGTTTTGTGGAGCTCTGGAGAGAAGAGGTGATGGAGAAATTTAGGAGGGAAGGTTTGAGGCCCCCCCTCCTTCTGGGGAACAGTGGTGGCGTCCAGCTTCCGCCTTCACTATGAGAATTTTGATGACATCACTTCCCTTGACTTCCTGGTTGACTAACTGTACTCTGGACTCGTTGCTCCTGTGAGTGCCCCTGGTGGATCCGGAGCAAATTACAAGGATACTGTGCCTGCCTGAGGATTTTGTATTTTTTTTTCTTAATGGCAAAAGGTCAGAGACCAACTGCTGGAGAGATGGAGAAAATTTTGGAAAAGTTATCTAATATGGACAAGAAATTGGATGAAATAAGAGCAGAAATTGTGACTATCCAAAAGGATTTAAAGGATACTCAACAAGTTTCAGCAGAAAACAAGCAGAAAGTGGAAGGTTTGGAGGGTGAGATGCGGGCAGTGCAGAAAAGAGAGGAGACGACAGGCAATGCTGTGCTTGGACTACAGATGGATAAAATGTCTTATTTCCTTAGGTTTCAAAATTTGGAAGAAGTGGACCAAGGAGACTTGAGAGATGTTGTGACTAAATTGTTGGGAGAATTTCTTGGGAGAGGTGTTGATTTCATGAATTGGGATGTGGATCGAGTTTATAGAGTTAATTCGCAATATGCACGCACGCATGCAGTTCCCAGAGAGGTTCATGTTAAATTTGTGAGAAGAGAGACGAGAGATGAAATTCTTAGAAAACATAGGAGTGGGGCACTGATTTACAGGGGCAGGGAGATAGCCATTCTGAGGCAGATTCCCAGACAGGTACGTGAAAAAAGAAAGAAATATTATTTTTTGTCAAGCAAATTGTACCAGAAGGAGTGGGCTTCAGATGGCTGATGCCAGAGGGATTGATGATTTTCCGGGAGGGCATTACGAAAAAAATCAGTACAATTGCGGAGGCTACGGCCTATGTGGAGGAACACAAAGCCCTCCTGGAATCAGATGATCCAGGAATTGAAGAAGGGGA
The DNA here is from genome assembly GCF_028640845.1 of Ahaetulla prasina. NCBI lineage: Eukaryota > Metazoa > Chordata > Lepidosauria > Squamata > Colubridae > Ahaetulla > Ahaetulla prasina. The sequence continues at coordinate 43,212,817 of NC_080545.1, read as the reverse complement.
GGTTATAGATCATGGGGCGGAAGCGGCTGCCGCTGTTGCGGCCCTGGAGTTGGGTCAGGCTGAACCCAGAGTTCTGAGATCCAAAACTAGGAAGTGATAAAGATATTTGGGATTGTGTTGGTTTTCCTTATTCTCTTTTGTACGATATTCTGTTTATTCTTGACCCTTCTTTATTACGTATTTAAAATTTGTAAATTTAGCTACTTCGTGTTACCTGCTTGCCATATGGCTGTTGTATGTGTTAAAAAATTTGAGTAAAATTCTTATTTTAGATAAGAAAAATGAAAATTTACCATACCTGATAAGTATTTGTATAAACCTTTTTTTTGACTAATAAAAACTTTTTGAATAAAAAAAAAAAAAAAGGGAAACCGCTACTACACAAGTTTATTTTTTAAGCTGCCAGAGGCTCTGGACAGAGGCTTCCCATATTGATTCCTCCCCCATCGTGCATCGTGGGTCTCCACTCACTTCTCCCAGACCTGCGTGTGTGTGTGTGTGTGTGTGCGCGCGCACATCTTGCAGCCTTCCCCAGGGCTTGGGGTGGGAAATGGGGGGCAGTGTGTGGTGTGTGGTGCAATTGGTGGCAGATTGGAGAGGATGTGCAATCCACGGTATCTTGAGCACACACACCATTGAAGTGGTAATAGGTGAGAAAAAGAAACAAGCAGTCCAAAAAAACAGCTTTTATTAGTTTGTAGCCTGCCATCGCAGAAGGTCTCTGTCAGGTCTCTGTCCCCTCCTTGTGTGTTGCAAACAGCCATTGCCAGTGGGGAAAACAGGACAAAGCAGAATAGGGGGAAATATTTTCTTTTGCTATATTTCCAGTCTGAATTAGACCATGGCAGGGTCCCTACAGGAGACCCTTTTTAAGGATTATGTCTTAATAGAAAAGCAACTTACTTATCTCTGTTCCTAAGTGCTAAAGGTATTGTACATAAAAAACAGAGGACTTCTGGTCAACTATCACAGTACAGCCACAGCCACAGCTGTACTGTTGTCTGTGGATTCTCCCACTAAATGCACGCATGGGATAAACTGAGCCGGGTTTGTTCTCAGTCTTTTAAGTGGCCACAAACTACTAGCAAAAGTGGCATTTGATCACAGCAAGGAGGCATCGAGAAATGTTTCCCCATTTACAATGAGCATCAAAATGGGACCGAAAGGGAGAAAGGGAAAGAGGAAAGACAAAGAAAAATGAAGGAAAGAGGGGAAGAGACAAGGAAAGAAAAAGAAGGAAAGAGGGGAAGGAAGAAAAAAGAAAGGAGAATGAAGAGAGAAGTGGAAAAAAAGAAAAGGGAGGAAGGAAAGAAAGAAAGAGAAGGAAGGAAGGAAGGAAGGAAGGAAGGAAGGAAGGAAGGAAGGAAGGAAGGAAGGAAGGAAGGAAGGAAGGAAGATTTTGGATGCTCCCTGCCAGCTTCCCACAAGGAAAGTGAATAGAGAAGCCAGCAATAAGTCAGAAGTCACTCTCATTTCTACTACTTTTTTGCCCATCTGTGGCTATTCTTTTTGTCTATAAGGAAATATCTCTGAAACAATGATCCAATTAGAGGGAGGGTCTGAAGAAAGTCCTGCCTTAGCACTTGGCCATCAGCAGCCCTGCTGCCTTTTTGCCATCCTCTTGTCCTCTACTGGTGGTCTCCCATTCTATCACTGAG